>NW_020954591.1:2775724-3192703 GCF_900497805.2 Vombatus ursinus
AGCAGTAACAATAGCAGTAATAGTAGTTGTAGTAGCAGCAGCAGCAGCAGCAGTAGTAGTAGTAATAGCAGCCGCAAAAGCAATAGTACTAAGAGCTAGCATTTACATAATGCTACTCCTGCTGCTTCTACTATTACTCCTGCTGCTGTTACTGCTGCTACTACTACTGCTACAACTATTGCTACTATTACTATTATTGTGACTGCTGGTGCTGCCCTCTCTAGTCCTGGCTCTCAGTTCTCTCTCACTGAAGACTGAGCAGGGATCTCAGGCTAACTTCTAAAAGTTAGTGATTTCCCCCAGATATCAGGCACTGAGAATGGTCCCCAGTTTAAAAAAGGGAGGCAATCCAGTGATACTGGCCTCCATGCTGTTCTTTGCACAAGACCCTTGATCTTCCAACTCCATGCCTTCTCATTGGCTGCTCCCCATGCTTGGAGATCCTTCCCTTCTCTTCTGTGTCTCTTGGCTTATTAAAATTAAATTAAATTAAATTCCTTTTAAAGGAATTTGGGAATTCAGTCTGGGTAAAACTAGGCTTAGAGTCCTTTAAAAGTCCTTAAAAAGAGTCCTTAAAAATTAAATTAAAATTAAAATATTACATATTATATACGAGTAAGCACTATCTGAAATGGAAAAACAACAGAAGTTTTTTCCAACAAGATCAAGGGCAAAGCAAGGATGTCCATTGTCACCACTATTATTTTATATAGTGTTAGAAACATCAGTTATAGCAATAAAACAAGAAACAGCAAATGAGGAAAGACAATAGTCAAAGAAGAAACTTTTTTTGTACATGACATAAAATTTTAATTAAAGAACCCTAGATTTTCAACTAAAAATTAGTAGAAATAATTTACTTAAGTAAAAGATTAGTATGTAAAATGAATTCACAAAAATCTTCAGTTTTCCTGTACAATACCGCATAAAACAATTCTGTACAATATAATAAAACTCACTGAAAGAAAGAGAATAAACTCCATTCAAAATTATTACTTATAAAACATTATAGAACATATATAGTATATGTATGTATATATAAACACTCTAAAACATATAGGAGACCACTTAACAAAACACCTAAGAAATATATGAATACAACTACAAAATGCTCTTAACAGGAATAAAGACATTTAACTGGAGAGGATTATTTGTTCATAATAATAAAATTAAAATGATAAACTAATCTACAGATTCGATGTCACACCAGTCAACGTATCAAAGAAATACCTTCTAGAACTAGACAAAACAATAATAAACTTCATCTGTAGAAACACAAGATCAAGAATCTCATGGGAAATAATGAAAAAAAAAAGTGGGGAGGAGACTTATCAGTATCAGACTTCAGACTCTACTACAAAACAGTAAAAGTCAAAACTATTTGGAACTGGTTAAAAAAATTTTAAGTTGATCATTGGAATAGATTAAATATAGAAAGTTGAGAAGGAACTGAACACAGTAGCATAGATTCAATGAACACAAGGACATAAACTCCTGGGGTAAGGACTCACCATATGATAAAAACTACTGGGAACATTGGAATGCAGTCTGAGTAAAACCAGGCTTAGAGAAACATCTCATATCACAATTAAGTTTCAACAGATACATGTCCTAGATATAAAAAATATAGACAAATTAAGGAAAGAAGAGAAAGAGAGAGGTGTAGAGGAGATAAATTTCATGGCTATTGACAGGGGAAGAGTTTTTGATCAAAGATTGAAGGGATAATCACAAGAGCTAAAATGTACAATTTTGATTGCATAAAATTGAAAAGTTTTTTAGTTTTTTCTTTTGGGGGGGGCACAAACAAAAGCAATGCAATTAGAATCATAAGAGAAACAATTAACCAGGAAAAACCCTTTGCAGTAAATTTCTTCGACAATGGTTTTAGACCCAAGATATGAGAACTGATAAAAATATATAAGAATCAGAAACATTTCCCAGGAGATAAATATTCAAAGGATGTCCAAGAAACAGACAGTTCCTCTTGGAAAAAAAGACAGTTTTAAAAATGTCCCAAATCACTAATAATAAGAGAAATGTAAATTAAAACAACGCTTAAAAGCCACTTCATACCTGTCACATTGTCCAAAGGACAAAAATGGAAAATGACAATTTTTGGAGGGGACGTGGAAGCCCAAGAATGACAATTCACTGTTTGTGGAGGTATAAAGTGTTACAGTCATTCTGGATAGCAATTTGGGACCACACCAAAAAAGTCTCTTAACTATGTATAAACTTTCTTTTAGTGATAAAGATAAAAGGCATATACCCCAAAGAAACTGAAGACATAGGGAAAAGACAAAAATGTAGAAAAATATTTATAGCAGCATCTTTTGTTTTAGCAAAGAGATGATAACAAAGGGGGTGACCATAAATTAAAGAATGGCTAAACAAATACAAGAATGTTATACAATATTATTGAGCTATAAGAAAAGACAAAAGAAATGTATTTAGCACAACCTAGAAAGACTTGTGTGAACTATTGCAGAATTAACTGAGATGAAACAAGTAGTTCTATTTATATGAAGACCACAACATTGTACATGAAAATAACTTCGAAATACTCAAGAACTTTGATAAATGTAATGACTAACTTTTGCTGCACAGTTGGTAGAATCAATATATAAAGGTAGCATAGTGGATAGAGTGCTAGGTCTGGGGTCAGGAAGGGCTGAGTTCAAATTTGGCCTCAGACATTTACTAGCCACTTGACCTTGGGTAAGTCATTTAACTTCTGCCTGATTCAGTTTCTTTATCTGTAAAATGGGGACAATAATAGTAACTATCTTTCAGTGCTGTTATGAGGATCAAATGACATACACAGTGCCTGGAAAATAGTAACCACTATCAAAATGGTACTTATTATTATTATCATTATTGTTATTATTTGTAAGACATACTCTTTGAAGTACTATCAATGAAATACAAGTTTATTTTGTTTGTAACAAGGAAAGTTTTTTTTTCTTGAAGGGAAGGATTGGGAGCATAGAATAGGATATGGTGATAATGATGCAAAAAAAAGAAGAAAAGAGTGTGGAAACTTTTTAAAAATTCAGATGGAAGTGTCGGACATGGATAAGTAAAGCAATGTTGGTGCTACCATGTTAATTTAATAAGTATTTTTAAAAACAAGCTGTATGCAACAGATTTAGGGTCACGTGCATAATACCTTTTCTGCCCTTTTTGTATATAGAAATGTTAATGTTTATTGATGATTTTCTAGTTCGTAATAAAAAGCCTTTTCAACAAAAAAAATTCAAATTGACAATTATGCAAGAGTACAGATTTTAAAAAGTATGAGTAGCTCTAAAATATAATTATAGAATAAATATAAAGTTTAGTTCTGTTCTAAAATGAACTACGATTTTACCTACTAGGAATTGGAACTCACAATCTATATTTTTTTAATTTTGCTTTACATACCTTCATTCCTGATGGTCCCTTCATTCTCCCCTAACCAGTGAGCCATCTGTTGTAGCAAATCATAAAAAAGAAAGAAAGAAAATTGATCCATAACTTGCACAAGGTAATCCAGGTTTTGTTCTGGCCAACTGAGAGTCAGCGGGGTAATGAGGCAAGGCCACTTCCTTTCCACGGTATTCTGTTGAGTGGCACTGAGTTGGTGGAATACTCACCCAGACTATCACCCCTTGAAGGGCTGGTAACAGCCACACTCTCTTTCCGGGACCTCTCTCACCCCAATACAATGGCACAGTAACTGTACCTGACCAGGGAAGGCAGCCTTTGTGATACTTGATCAGGAAAATCATAGGATGCCCAGTATCAATGGCAAGACAGTATGAATATCCTGGGGTCTCTATCTCCTCCCCCAACTCAGAATTTGCCACAAGAACCAGAATTCCCTATCATGACATAATTAAAAGAACATACAGGGGATAGGGTCAAATCTAGGGAATACAAGATAAATACAAAAGTGTGACATAGGCCATAAGAATAGTGTCAGAATGTTAGAGCTCAGGATAAGTTGAGGTTAGCAAAAAAAGTCTAAAGACAACAAAAATGGCATTTTTAGATAGATTCAGTGGTAGGGGAAGGTGAGGGGGGGATACTCAAAAAAGGAACAGAACCACAACTCAGAGCGGACAGGATGATGATAAGGAAGAACAGAGCTGTTCAACTCTTTTTTCTTTTTTCTGTTTTTTGTTTTGTCAAGGAGAATGACCCAGCTTGTATTGGAAATGACAGAACAAGAATAACTAATAGGAAGCTGAAACTTAAAAAGAGTGGGGATACAGAGAGCCCCATAAGGCAAATGGGCTCAGACTTATCAAGGGTCCTGAAAGAATTGGCATATGTAATTATTGAACCACAGACAATAAACACTGAAAGACCATAGATTAGGAAAGAGGTGCCACGGGACTGGAGCTGGACAAAGGTCCCAATTTTCAAAGAGAAAAAAATAAAGAAATACAATATAATTTGCAAATTATAGGCCTGTGGGCTAAATTTTAATTCCCGGGAAAATAATGTACTTCCTGTCAATGGTGTAGTTATAGTCAACCTAGAAGTTCACAAAGCATTTGAAAAATTTATATATGCTATTTTTTTGATAGTAAATAATTTATTTAAAATCAATTATATAGCTGGTTAGTAGAAAATTGAACTCAAGTTTCTTAACTTTAGGCCATACTATATTTCCACTAGCTTATACTATATGAGAAGCTACACAGTGAAAGAAAAAGAGGAGACAGGAAACATGGTCAGAGAGTTCCTTCATTTTCTGGGAAATAATCCTAAATATTATAGAAAAATCATGATTCTATCCCCCTACCAAATAAGCCTTTAACTTATAAACTACTAGAAGGAGAAGTTTCTTTATAAAATGTGATTATGTATGTATATGTATGTGTGTATATATACATGTGTTGTTATATGTATATATGTACACAACATATAAACATATATGTCATACTACCCTAATCCTCACTACCTATAAGGCCAGGTTTGCTATATTTCACACCTTCCTCAGGGTTCTCTAGTACCTTTATGGAAATTCGAGTAGTCTTCGCTCTCTGCAAATGGTTCTAGCTACCATAGAAGGTGTCCCATTAATTATAGAAGTCCCCTGCACGCCAGTTCTGTTTAGGCACTGTTGGATTAACTTTTACAATGAAATATTTACTTCAAAAGGTAGAATCACAATTATACAAACTTACTCCCAAACATGTCATGCTTAATCCTCTTTCCTCTTTACACCACCTCATGTTCTGTGGAAGAGAAAAGGTTTAGGCTCAGTTTGGTTCAGATTTATAGGGAACACAGTCCCAGTTCCAAGTCCAAAGTCCCCCTTGGGCTAAAACCCCAGGCACCATGACTTCTATGGGTTTTCTTTCTGAGCTTGTTGTATATATGCTATTCTTATGGGGAAAATATGTATTAATATGGGTAGATGATGGTAGAATTAGTGCATTCACAAGTGGTTCATTGGCCAGATATAAGTTTCATTAATAGTCACTTAATGGTTCAATTTTAACTTGGAAGATTTCTAATGGAGCATCTCAAAGATCTTCCCTTAACTATTTGCTGTTTAGTCTTTTTATTAATGGCTTACATAAAAGCCATAGATGGTATTCATCACATTTGCAGTTGACCCAAAGCAGGAGAGCCAACATGGTGGATGAATCAAGATGCAAAAAGTCGAGACAGGCACAATCGATGGGCCAAACATAGAAGGTGTGTTCCTGTATTATACAGGATCCTTTTTGCCAACTCAGGAAGTTTCCAACCCCAACTCCTACCCCATGATGCCTCCTTAAGAATACGTGAAATTCCTTAGACTGAGGGTGAAATTTTTGCCTTCTTTTTGTTGCTCCTTGATACTCAATTGATGTCCAGTGATTGATCCATGCTCAGTTCACCCACCTGAGTTATAACTTTAAAAAGATGGAGGATGGAAGCTGGGGAGCAAGAACTTGGGAATAGGACAGAAATAACACAAATAGACTTGGCTCCTCGAGAGAAGTCTTTGCACCCATACTGTCCATCCAAGAAATTATGTGCTGCAAGGAACATTACATACCAAGAAAACACAGATGCAGCAATCACATGTATCAGGAAACTACATATGACTATTTGACTGTTTTTTTGCCTTTTGTTTTTAATCTACAGCACTTAATATGGTGCCCAGCACATTGAAGGCACTTAATAAATACTAGTTGAGTATGTACAATAAAGAAATGAAGAAGATCAAATAGAAAAGTTCCTTGACCAGCCTTTCTGGATTCATTGGCCGAGTTTGTAGATCATGTGGAGAAGTGGAAATGATATGAAAGTTTCAGCCAAAGGATCAGCAAGGTTTAGAGCCATGATGTGGAGAAACAACTCAAGGATTGCCTTTTAGCGGTGCTGAGTTATGTAGATAGTGCAGCTCACAGATCAAGAGAGGAGGTGGGGGGGTGGTGTTTGACTCTACACTGAGTCCTTTTCCCTTGCAGAGTAATACTATAAGTCTGGAGGATTAGATAGGTCTCTGTGAGTCAGAGGCCCACCAGAGAGGTAATAAGAATGGTTTTAATTGTTAATGACCTCTGGTACAGTTTTCTGAATTTTCTGTTATGTTAAATTAAGCTAATCCTTTATTTAATGTTTAGTTATCCTAAGTGCATACACAGGAGCTAAGGGCCTTTTCATTATATGTAGAGATCTAGACATAGGCCACATTCTGATGTTCCAAAGGGAAACCCTGGGTGATGACATGAGCAAATAATAATAATAATAATTTTGGAAGCCTCTGGATTAAACCCAATCTGTATAAAATGAGAACTTCACAGTCTTCGATGATAAGTCTTACAGTTAGGTTCAAAAAAACCAACTTCTCAAGCACAAGATGAAGCAGACATGGTTAGATAGTGGTTCAGCTGAAAAATAGCTGAAAATGTTAGTAGATTTTACGTTTGGTGTAAGTCAACTGTTTAATGTAACTACTAAAAAAGCTAAAGTCTTTTTAGGCCCAGGACCAGGAAAGTAATATTTCCATGGTATTCTACCCTGGTTGGAGCACATCTAGAGGGTTATATTATATTCTGAGTTTATGGGGGGGATACTGATATACTCACTCATTCATTCATTTATTCATTCAATAAACATTTATTAAGCACATACTACGTTCCACGCAAAAAAAGGCAAAAGACAGTCCCTGCCCTCAAGGAGCTTAATAGAGTAGACAACATGCAAACAAATATATACAAAGTGAGTTATATACAAGATAAATAGGAAATAACTAACTAAATAATAATTAATTAATAGGGGTTGAGGAAGGCATCCTGTAAAAGGTAACATTTTCATTGGGACTTAAAAGAAGCTAGGGGTGTCAGTAGTTGGATTGGAGGAGAGAGAGTGTTTCAGAAATAGAAGATAAGGGGAAGAGAGAATTCCAGAGAATGGCAACCAGGATGGTGAAGAACTTCAAGATTGTATACAAACAAAAAAAAAAGACTGGTTGAAGGAACTAGGGATGTTTACTATAGAGAAGAAAAGACAGGGGCTACAAAACAGCAGCCTTCAGGGGCAGCATAGAGTAGTAGAGAGAGTACTGCACTTGGGATCAGGGAGGCCTGGGGTCCAAACCCCACCTCATTGCTCACTAGCTAGCTGTGCTGATCTTGGGCAAATCAGTTGACCTCTCTGTGTTTCAGTTTCTTCAACTGTAAAATGAGGGGATGTATGGGATGACCTCTGAGGTCCTTTCCAGCTCTAAATCTATAATCCCATGATCCTATGATCAAATATTTGAAGGGTTGTTAAAGGATTTAATTTATTCTGCTTGGTCCTAGATGGAAGAGTTGAGAGCAGCGGGGTGGAAGTTATGCAAGGATAGATTTCATGTCAATTAAAAAAAAAATAACAATTCATGAGAGCTGTCTAAAAGTAGGATGGACTACCTCTGGAGGTAGTAAGTTCCCCTTCACTAGAGGTCTTCAAACAAAGTCTGGATGACCAGCTGTCAGTCCTTTTAAAGACTATATTCTTGTTCAGGAACAACTTGGACTATATGGCTTCTAGAGGTCCTTCCAAATTTTTGATTCTCTTCTTTCTAATTTCATGTCTAATCAATTGTGAAATGCTGCCACACATTTTCCCCATTAGATCTCATACCCATCTCTCCTCTCCCCTCAAAATGCCATAACCTTGGTTCAGGAACTCATTAGCTCCCATCTGGACTATTATAATAACCTTGTTAATTGTTATCCCTACCTTCAGTCTCTCCTCTCTCCTATTCATCTTTCATCTTTAACTGCTAAAAGTCTTTCCAAAGCATAACTCTAAAGTTGTCACTCCCCTCTTGAAAAAAACAGAGGCTGCCTATTATCTATAGGACATAATATACACTTTAACCTGACATTTAAGGACCTTCACAACCTGTCTCCAGTTTACAGTTCCAACCTTATCATGTATTACTCCCTATTGCACACTCTACAGTGAAGCCAAAGAAGACTAAATGGCATTCCCCTAATGCTATATGCCATCACCTTCATCTGTGCTTTTGTACAAGCCATCATCCACTCTTGGAATACATTCCCTCTATTATCTCAGCTTTTCAGAACTTTAATGTTCATTCAAGGCTAAGCTTCCCTAGTCAGCCATGCTCCTAAGGTACTTTGTCTGGATTTGTCTTTCTTCTGAATCACTCCCTATCTTTCATTAGACTTATCTATGCACATATAATACCCACCTCCCTCACCCCATTCCAGTAGATTGTAAACTCAAGGACAGGAATTATGCTTTTATCTTTGTAGCCCTGTTTATTTGTTTCCTTTAGCACTTAACACAATGTCATGCACATATTAGAAGCTCAAAAATGTTTGGTGAATTTGAATTTAATTGGTAAGACTGGGTTTGAATCCAATAAAATATAAGTTCCTTGAAGGCAAGGACTGTTTTGTTTGTCCCTTTATTTCTCTAACTCCTGGTACTAAATAGGTACTCAATAACTGTTCATTGAATTAATGATGTATAATGTTGCCTCTGAAACCAATAAGATATTTTGTGATGCAACAGAGAATCATAATCATAAACTACATAAACTTGGAATCCCCAACAAACTTGGACTGTGCCAGGTCAACAGCATTGTTATAAGGTCAATCCCACATCCTCTTGCTAATTTTCATTATTGTCCTATGGAAGTATCAAGTCCCTTATTTTAGAGATAAGGAATCCAAGGCAAAGTCTTTCATAAAGATAATTTCACTTAGTTCCTCAAGTAGTACTGAAGACCTACATATACTATCATCATACTGGGTGCTAGAAGTGGCATGAAGGAGTTCATGATTTTGTTGGTGTAAATATACACAATGCATGGAACAAGAACACATGACAGTATACGATAAAATACTTTATTTTATTATCTAAATAATAAATAATAATTTAGAGATAGAAATGGCTTTAAAATTGAAAGTGACCTCCAGAAGTAATCTAAACCAACTCTCTCATTTTACAAATGATGAAACTTGGGCCCAGAGAAGTTAATTGACTTGGCCAAGGTCATATAGGTGGTAGGGTAAGGATTCTCACTCCAAATCCAGAGTTCTTTCCACTGTACCACACAGCCAATGTGGAGCTGTGAAAAGTCATCAGCCTCACTCTCTCCTCCAGAGTCATCAAAGTCCAGTGGCAAGACAAAAGTCAAGAAGACTAGAGATGGCTGGGGTGAAATGGATGACCTTTGCCTTTCTAAATTAAGGTCTTTTTCAGGCCTCAGTTTGTCTGAGGCAACATCCATTCAATGACTGAGGGCTAGATAAGAACTGAAACAAAAGATAGCTTCACTTAAATCTAATTCATATGCAAGTCAAAACATCAACCTCATGATGTCATTGGCCCTCTTCAAGAAGGAAGGATGAACAACTGTAACAAGAGAAACTAGAGCACTTGGGAGAAGGTTTCATAGAGGAAGAAGAACTGAGTTGGACCTTGAGAGATTGATAAGATTTTGGTTGGTGAATAGGAAAGGAGGGTTTTCCAGCTGGGGGAAGGTAAGGCTGAGCCAATGAGTGACATGTAATGACAGTTTTTCCCAGACTAAAAAGTTCTGGCTGTAACAAGGGTCAAGGTGTCACTCATTAGCTCAGCCTCATCTATCAGCCATTGCCAGGTCAGAATCTGTTATTAGTCTAAAGTTAATTTAGATTTGTCAAAGCATGATAAACTCCAAAAAATCATTATCCATTTATATAATAAATGTGACAGTTTCCATCTCCAACCACAAAGCAAACCCTTTTGATTGAGGATCCTTTATACACTCCTCAAGTCTCCTAAAAGAAAAATCCATGAAGTTTCTTTGCTTAATAAAACTTCCATCTCCAGTGGCAGAACTCTTTTCTAGTTTATCACAGTTGATGAAGTTTGAAGTCCCCTTTTGCTCTTATTGGGCAAGGTAATAAGTGCTCTTTGTCTTAATTATAGTAAAGAGGGAATAAATACTGAATGAAGGAATGAATGAATTAAATTGAATACAAGATCAAGAAGCTTAAAATTCATTCTCTAGATAGTAAGCAGTCTTGAAGACAAATCAATGAGTCAATGCTAAAATTAAGAATTAGAATATTGGCTTTCTGTTTTACCTCCCAGTGTTCTATCCAAATCATTCCGATTCCTTTCTGCCCTAGAAAGACCAAATATGAGGGAAGTAAAAAGAGGAAGAATTCCCAAAACAATAGAAAATGAGGGTTCAAATGAACATTTGCCAGGCATAACATTTCTGCTGATCTCAGAATTCCCAACAGAAACTAAATGAGGAGAGAAACTATATCTGATCCAAGATTTTTATTGAGTTTTTTAAGCCCAAAATAAACCCAGCAGCTGTTCAAATGGTTGACACTAACCTCAGACTTTGACCAAAAATTAAAATCCTCAAGTAAACAGAAAGATAATGAAAAAGAGTGACAGAATATATCACCACTCATATGAATCAAACAAATCTGGATAGAGACAGTGAGAGGTTTGTGGTTAATTTGGGATTATCATGAAAAAAGTACTCTATTGCCAGCCAGGAAACCTGGGTTCTAGGCCCTGCCTTAGCCACCTACTTTAGTGAAATTAAGCAGTCATTTTCATTCTCTGAATTCCAATTTCCTCACTTATAAAATGAAAGGATTGAATCAGATGTTCTTTAGGGTCCTTTCCAGCATTAACATTCTAGAATCCTTAGTTTGAATGCTACTCAATCTTCTTCTTCTGCTCAGATCTCATGACCATATAATAAGCATTTATTAAGTATTTACTATGTACCATGCACTAGGTAAGGTGCTGGAGGTACAAAGACAAAAGTAAAATGGTCCCTGTAGGGGACTTTAAAGCCATTTAGTCCAGCTCCTTCATTTTACAGATAAGAAACCCGGATCCAGAGAGGATGTGCCTGGCCAGAGGTTATAGAGGTAGTAAGCAGCTGACAGGACTATGTACCACTGGAAAGTCCAAGGTATTTCCATATTGTAATTTGTCGGCAGATTAGCAAACAATTTTAATATCTGCTATGTACTAAACTATATATCATTACTTTCATATGTTGTTGTATTTTGTCAAAAGGTTTGGCCCCATCTACTGAAATTATTATTTTTTTGCAGATAATAGTTTTATTGATGTGGGTTTTTTTTCTTTTACATTACATATATTTACAGATTACTCCCACTTTGTGAAAGGTCCCTTATAACAAATAGTTAGGTCAAACTGTTAATACAGTGAACTCAACTAAAAGTTCATACATTTCAAATCTGTAGCACCACCAGCACCACCTCTCTACTATTTTTTAAAATTAACGGAAATCTCGCGCTCTCTCTCACCCCTACCCCACTGTGGAAAGTGGGGAAGAAAAGAAAAAAAAGCAAATTTTTTTATGATAAATGTGCATAATCAAACCAAACAAATCCCCTCAAAGGCTGCACTCTCCCTCACTTGCTCTCTGTTTCTGTCTCTGTCTCTGTCTCTCTCTCTCTCTGTATGTTTATATATACATACATATTTATGTTTCATCAGTCCTCTGGAATCATGAATGATCATTGTATTGATCATAGTTCTTATAGCTTTCAAAGTTTTTGTTTTTACAGAGTTGTGTTGAATAAATTGTTCTCCTAGTTCTACTTACTTCAAAAGTCCCCAAAAGTCTTTATTTTTTAACATTGATGCTACAAATTGTTCTATTTCTACTAATTTCCCTCTGCATAAATTCATATGTCTTTCTATGTCTTTTTGAAATCATCTATTTCCTCATTTCTTATAGCACAATAGTACTCCCTCATCATATTCATATACCACAATTTATTAAGCCATTCCTCAATTATCATGTGATTTGTATTCCTTGTATGTTGTTTAAATCACCCCAGGGCAGTGTAAGCTACTCTTCTTTTTACTTCTAATGGCCCCAGATGCCAATTAAACCTGTTCACTATCTCTACAGCTTCTAAATTTGAGCATAGGTATCAAATGTGAATGTCTGATGAGACTAATTAAATACTTTGAAAAAGTGTGAAATAATTAGTCCTGGGGGAAAGGAGGACAGCAAATAAACAAAAAACCAAAAGCAAAAACAAAAAAGACTTTTCAGACATTACACCGACAGGGTTCTTGTCTTTATTAAAGTTTAATGAAATCACAGCCCAAAGATTAATTAAAAAATTGAAGGGCTATGAATTAACAGTAGGAAACAAAACCTCTTTTGAGGACCACTCTTTCCTAGTTTAACAAGATAATCTTAGTAGCTTATTATCATATATTGCCACCTAGTGTTCAAATAAAGGGGAAACTTCCAATTGTGCCCAACAGCCCTTTTTGGCAAAATCCTTAAGCAAATTCCTTGCAGTTAAGTTTGGATTTTCACTATGTCATGAATCCAAATATAGTCCCTTGATGCACATCTTTAAGTTTATTATTGAGGTTAATAATTTTTGTCTTATTTTTTTCATTTTATTGGACCAATATTTCCTGAGTGTCTGCTATGTGCAAAACACTATATTAGGGGCTTAAGAAGTTCAAGATAAATGAAAACTAGCCCTTAAATGTCAATAAAATTATACTCTAAAAGAGGCAAAAAGACATACATAAACAATGAAGAGGGGAGGAAACCAAGAGGAGGGAAAAGAAGAGGGAGGAAGAGATGGGGGGTGAGGCAAAGGGGGAAATACAAGAAAACTTTAGAGGGGAGGACACTAGCAACTGGGTGGACTAGAAAAGGCCGCCTGCAGAAGATGGTCTTCTAAGGTAAGCAGTCTAAGAGGTGGAGGGAAAGCATTTTAGACATGGCGGACAGCCAGTGCAAAAGCCCTGAGATGGGAGATGGAGAAGTGGGTATGTCAGCAACAGCAAGCAGTGTGGTAGAGCTGGATCTTAGAGACTTTAAATTCCTGGACTGTACAGATGCGACCTCAACAACTGGCAACTCACTAAAGATCTTGTTAGGGCAACTAAGTCACTGTGAAAGGTCAGGTGAAGGTGTTCTGCAGGAAGGTCACTGCAGTGCCTCAATTACATTTTTGTACTAGGCTCAGGGGAGAAGGAAAGCCAGATTTCTTTTTGAAATGACTTGCATCTTTGTTTTAATTTACTGTCTCCACTAGTGAAACATCATTCTATGGATACAGGTTTATCAAAATAAACTATAATCCCAAATTCTTATTCTTCCTAAAACACAGCTTTTAAAAATATAAAGATTGGATTAAACACATCCACTTCCTTTAAAAAAAAAAACTCTTTTGTCTTTCAAATTAACAAAGTTGTACTGCAAGAACTATTTTTACAATTAACCAAGGCAATTTTAAAATTTAGGTGGTAGTGACATCTGGTGTTCATATAGAGGACTGCATTTCTCCCTTTAAAAAGGAACCAAAATATATCCATTTATAGACTCCTAGAATATTAGAGCTGGAAAGGCCCTAAAATCACCTAGTTCAGGTGTTCTCAACCTTTTTATGTCATGGACCCCTTTGATATTCTGGGGAACCCTATAGACCCCTTCTCAGAATAAAATTTTAAGTGCTTAAAATAAAATGCATAGAGTTACAAAGGAAACAAATTGTATTGAAATAGTTATCATTTTTTTTTCAAAAGAAGTTCACAGACACTAGGTAAATTCTACCTCCCCATTTTATAGATATGGGAATTGAGGCACAGACATTGATTCAACAAATACTTATTGAGCACCTATTAGATGAAAGTATTTGTGCTAAGGACTATGGGAAATATAATAATAAACAACATTTATTAAGTGGAAAGGACACTGCGTTAAATGCTAAGGAAGATACAAAGTTTAGATGACCATAAAGATATCTACAGATATCACACTAAGTACTTTAGAGAGTTCCAAAATAAAGTGTTGTATGAGGACTGTGGGCAAGTTTATTAATGAGCAAGTAACACTTCATGGTGAAGGTGGTAATTGAGTTGAATTAAACCTAGTCTCTGACCTCAAGAAGCTTACAAACTTGGAGGGAGGAAGAGTCAAGCACAGGGTACTCTCCAAGATGCTCTTAACTAGAGCAAACCCCTATGTAAAATGAAATGTACTTTTGTGGAAACAGCCCTTCTACAATCTCTTTGACATTATTTAATAGATAACATGAAAGCAAACTTCCTCTCAAACCCTTTCTAATTATCATAAATTAATAGATTCTCTATATGAAAGGACATATGACACCAATGCAGCTGTGCAAACTAACCATACACATTATGCCTCCACAGATGGGGATCTGTGCTATTTAAAGTTTCCAGGGAAAGAAATTTCACAACCTTCCTCCATAACCTATTCTACTGTCAAATAGCCCTCACTGTCAGGAAATTATACATACTTCAAATCTCTCATGATGGACCATAAGGCTACGCATTTCCTCCTCGATCCTCAATGGAGCTGGGGAACAGCTGGTCAACTATGTGATGAAAACAACTAAAAAATATGGATGTTCCATATCAAATTGCCTAGTTTCTAATATCTGTGATTTCAGAAATGATTTACTTGCTCCATAAGTGGGTGAGTTAACATTGAAATCAACTGTAAGGTGGGCTGTGAAATTCAATTACTCATAATTTTTTTTTTCCCCAGAGAAAACACACTGGAAAATGAGAAGACCAAACAAAAGAGGGATTCACTCTAAAGGCTAGCGCCTCTTCTTACCTGTACAGATACATCCTATCCCCAATCTAAAGTGAAGCCAGACCCTGGGAGGAGGAAATTTGTAGAGAAACTTCAAAGAAGTCTAAAAGAGATATGAACATTTGCATGCAATATTCATTAGTGCAAAGTATGGCCATGTCACTTCCCTATTCAAAACCTTTCAGCACCGCTAGTGGACTACAGATTAAAATACAAACGTCCTAGTCAAGTCAACAAGTATCAGGTACTTACTATGTGCCTGGCGAGTTAAATATTGGCCATACCAAAAAAGGCAAAAACATAGCCTCTGACCTCAAGGAGTTCACATTCTAGTGAAGCAGACAACATACAAATAACTATGCATACTTGGTGTACATATATCTCTTAAATGAGAAGTAATCACAGAGAGAAGGCACTGGTTTTGGGGGGTGAGGGTGGAGGGATGCGTTTTTCATAAGGTGGTGCTTGAGCTGAGTCCAAGGAAGCCAGGAAAGCCAGAGGGTGAACATTCCAAGCACGGGAGAACGCCAGTGAAAAGACATGGAGATGGAGTGTCATGCAAGAGAAATAGAAAGAAGCCAGAACGTAGTGTTTAAAAGAGAATGGGAGGAGAGGAAATGTAGGTATTATTGATTGCAGATTTCTTTCTCGAGTTTAGCCACACAAGGGAGGAGAGATATGGGACAATAGTTATAAGGGATAATTGGGTCAAGTGAAAGTTGTTTTGTTTTGTTTTTTAAGTATGGGAGAGACTTAGGCATTTCTGGCATTTTAGGCCTTCTGCCACCAGGCTGCCAGCTTTTTCTAGTGTTGCTTCACATTAACTGACAGTTATATAATCTATATTATAGATCTATCACCCCTTCTGAACTACCTTAACACAGCACTGACAGGTTTGTAGATCGAGTACCAGTGTATTCTGGGGGCACTTACTCCTAAAATTATAATTTATATGCTACCACCAGTACAGTTCCCTTTAATAGTCAGCCAGGAGATACAATCAACTCAGAGGTGTATGGGGTACTCAGCAAGGACTAGTACCTCTGGTGTGAGGGCTTGCTGAACTCTTTTCAGGACTGTTCATCCACCTTTGGTGTCCACCTGTGACTCAACTCTTACCTGTGACTCCAAGAAGCTGTAGTATTTGCAGTGGTTATACCCAGGTAAAACCATCTCAGCAGACTGGCCAAACCTGGTTGAGGGTAACCAACAGTCCTCAAACCCATCAGTGAGTTAGGGGGACGTCTATCCCAAACATGTGAAGACTTTCCCATGTAGAATGGGCAGATAAGAACAGTTTGTTAAAACAGCCATGAAGGTAGTTGAAGCAGGCACTGTGGAATGCTGAGAACTTGGTCTTATATTGAATGTGCTAAGGGCATTAGTTGCATCCTGGGTCATCACCAATTGTCTTGCTTTGTCTTGCCACTGAACTTTGATGACTGGAAGAGAGAGTGAGGCTGATGACTTTGTGCAACTCTGCCTCACTTAAATCCAATTCATGCACAATTCAAGACATCACTCATTATGTCATGATGTCATTTGTCCTCTTGGAAAGCAAAGGATGAACAACAAAAACACAATCAGCTCAAAACAAAAACATTTACTAAGGTGGGATCACAAGAACAGGAGTGACAAAACACCCCATAAGTTGAGGGCACTGTCTCCCTCAGATATAGTCAATGCCCATGGGAATAGCAGACAAACTTAGTATACAATGATAGTAAAGCCTTCATGCAGAAAATACAAGTGGTGGCCAAGGAAATTCAGATACCAGATATTACAGGGCTTCAATGTCCTTTTTTTTTCCCCATAAAGCCCTCACACTGCTCCCTCCATCCCCTGAGCACTGCCTTCAGGGTTACATTCAATTTTTCAGCAGCCAATAGCCAAATGCATTTTTAATTCAATCATGAAGTACTCCAGAACAATTCATAAAGGAATAATAGAGCTTAAATACACTTTGCACTCTATTTGAATATAATAGCTCATTACCTCTGCTATTTTTCCCTTATTTTCTGGAACTATTGCCACTAGGTTGGAGGTAAATCAACTTTCCTTATGCCCTACCTGCCCCATACAGACAAACTAGATTATTAGTCATTCCCTAATCTTTTACTGATATCTCCTCTCTCCGTGCATTCACATGACCTCTCCCCCCCATGTCCTTCACTTCTTCAAGTTCAGCTTAGGTGGCACTTCTTCCATGAAACATTCCCTTACCCCTCAACAAATGGGTAGATTGTATGTTCCACCAATATTCACATCATGTCAAGAAATCTCAAAGGACTTCAGCACTTTGAGTGGATCCCAATCGTCTTCTGGTGTATTATGGAACAACATGGACAAGAATCACACAAGACGAGAAAATAGAGATAGTTTGTGATTTGTATCATTTCAGGGATTATCTACACAAATGAGAACACAGATCCAAAAGAAGTCTAAAAGTTGTCTCTCTCCTATTAGACTACATGCTCCTTGCAGGCAGGGACCATATCCTTTTTCATCTTTGGATCCCTAACACTAAGCACAATGCCTTGCCAAGTAGGCACATAATAAAATATTTATTGAATTGAACATATATATGTATATATATATATGAATCTAAGTAAAATGGCAAATAACCTGACTTGTGGTTATTGATATAGCTAAGGAAATTAGTCTTGGCTCTTTTCTTAAATCTTTGTTTCTGGAATGGAAATAATGGGAAGTTTGGAAGGAAGTAACCACTCATTCTTAAAATTTATTATAGAGAGAGGAAAAACCAGATATTGCCTGATAAACAAGCTAGATTTAACAGATCAAATAAAGTAGAACAGTAGGTCAGAGAAAGGAGATGAACTAAAAGTATAGAAGACAAGTCATCCCAGTGGGAAAGTGAAGATCTCAAGAATAAAATTCTGAAAACCACAAAGAACAGTTGTGATGAAGAGGAAATGGGGGGATTGTCTAAAGAGACTTCTATGGATGACCCAGGCACTGATTAGACAACTTAAATGTTTAAAAGATATAAAGAAAATGGAAACAAGGAAGGAACAAAAAATTAATACAGAAGCATAGCAGCCTTGTAAGAATAATGTTAAAAATATTTAACTTCATAATAATCTGGGGCTGGCAAGGAAAGCTATGGATAATAAGGGTTTTGGTTTGGTTCTTAGCTATATATGAACAGAAAGCATGCAAAGAAGGGTTGGGCCAACTAACTGGGGAGATAGAATGGTGATAACCAATGACAGAGAGAAGGGAAAGCCACTAAATTCTTGTTTTGTTTTTGCTTTCTTTGTGCAGGATGATAATCTTTGAATTGGAAAAAAAAAAATAAAACAAAAATGGCCAAGAGGGAATTTATATCCAAGATAAATAGGGAACTATAGAGAGTAGCCTTGTGAAATCAAGTCATGAGGCTCAGATAAACTTTATCACAGGATACTGAAAGAATTGGCAGATGTGAAATGATTACTCACCCTACCACCCAGAAATGGACTGGGTGAAGAGTCAGCTCAAGGGGACACCTGAAGTCAAGTGCTTTCCTCCTGCTTTCATGCTACCATTCCCCCACCACCACCCGACCCCAGTGAGGAGTTGGCTCCAAAGACTTGCCTTAAAGCAAGAGTCCTCTTCCTGTTTCACCTGCAGCCCTCACCACCAGAACCCAGTGGGGAAGAAACATTCCAGGGGTTTGCCTGTGATCATCTTCTTCCTGCCTACCCACCTCAACCTTCGCCTAGCACAGAAAAGCTGATCTCTTCCTCTTCCATGCTTTTCTACAGCACCTGGCATGACTCCACCCAACGCAGAAGAGCAGCCAGGTGATCATGGACAATCACCCCTAGATTTTGCCCTACAACACCACCCCACGGAAACTTAACAAGAGAACTCATAAGGTCATTTCAGGATGAGATGATGGAGTGATCAGAAGCAGAAAAGCCAGCTTTCTCATTATTACAGCAAGGAAAGATGGATACAGAGAAAGAAAGAGAGACAGAGAGAGAGAGATGGAGAGAGAGACAGAGAGATGTGTGTGTGTATATATATGTATATATTATATATACATATACATATTGTATATACATATATACATACAATATATACATATATGTGTATATATTATATATATAAATACATATGTATGTATGTATGTATGTATGTATGTATAGCACCAGTCCAAGTGATGCTCAAGAAGTATAAGAAGAAACCATAGAAACTGCATTATTTCAGCTCAGGATTAAAAAAGAATAAAAATTAAATTTAAAAGATAGGTAGAAGATTGTGTACTAGGGAAGGGATACAGCCAGAAAATCTTAGTTTGGAAGCATAGCACACAAAAGTGTTCCAGAGTGAGGAACCAGGGAGTTCCAGGGAGCTGTCAGCTGTGAGCCTGGGGGAAGAAAAATGAGACAATGGACAAACAATGAACCAGGGGCAACTGGAGACTGAAGCTGTGTATCTCTGATTTAAGACTGGGGTTAGGGACCTACAGAGCCCAAGCCTGGAGAGCAGCAATCAGAGCATACCTTAGATGAGACAGTTTAGGACACTGAAAGTTGACAGTTCAATGATCTGAGTCACCTTGAAGTCCTTTCTTATTCAGTATCTGCAGAAAGGAACAGCAGAATCCCCAGATAATTTAGGTGAAGATCCAAAGATCCATTCTTTCCAGAAATGCAGAGTCCTGACACAAAGTTCTAATGAAGGAAATCAGAAAATGATAAAATAGCAGAAGATACAGACTATAAAGAAATATGGACCCAGGTATGCCTAAGACACAAATCCAGAAAAAGAGAATAATTCCATAATATCTATAAGCATCATCTTAAATAAGAACACAGCTTTGCCACATGGTCTACTAAATTTCTTGGAGGAAAGAAAGCAAGAATTTAAAATTTTATTCTGTAAGTGGCATAAGACCTCTAGATGAAAGAATTGGAAGGTGAATAAAAAGCATAGTAGGGGAATTGCAAAACTTTAGCCAAAAAACAAATGTCTTCAAATTAGAATGGATCAAACATAAATCAATGACTCCATGACACAAGAAACAGTAGAATAAATCCTTAAGATGAGGGGCTGGTGACAAGAACTGCTGGGAAAACTGGAAAACAGTATGACAGAAACTAGGTATAGATCAACATCTCACACCAAATACCAAGATAAGGTCAAAATGGGTACATGATTTACACATAAAGGGTGATACCATGAGCAAATTAAGAGAGCATGGAATAGTTTATCTGTCAGATTTATGGATAAGAGAAAAATTTAGTACTAAAGAAAATATAGAGAACATTACAAAATGTAAAACAGATAATTTCGATTATATAAAATCAAAAAGTTTTTGCACAAACAAAACTAATGCAACCAAAATTCTAAGGAAAGCAGAAAACTGAGGGAAATTTTTGTAACAAGTATCTCTGACAAAGGAATAATTCTTCAAATATATAAAGAACTGAGTCAAATTTATAAAAATACAAGTCATTACCCAATTGATAAATGGTCAAAAGATACAAACAGGCAGTTTTCAGACACAGAAATCAAAGCTATCTATAGTCATATGAAAAAATCTAAATCACTATTGATTAGAGAAATGCAAATTAAAACAACTCTGATGTAGCACCTCATAGCTATCCAAGTGGCTAATATGACAAAAAAGGAAAATGTTGTATGTCGGAGGGAATGTGGGAAAACTGGGACACTAATGTACTGCTGGTGGAGTTGTGAACTTATCTAACCATTCTGGAGGGCAATTTGGAATTATGCCGAAAGGGCTATAAAACTGTGCATAACCTTTGATCCAGCAATACCGCTGCTAGGTCTATACCCCCAAGACATCCAAAAAAAGGGCAAAGGACCTACTTGTACAAAAATATTTATAGCAGTTCTTTTTGTGGTAGCTAAGAATTGGAAAAGAGATGCCCATCAATTGGGGAATGGCTAAACAAGCTGTGGCATGAAATATTATTGTGCTATAAGAAATGACAAGCAGGATGATTTCAGAAAAACTTGGAAAGACTTACATGAACTGATGCATAGTGAAGTGAACAGAACCAGGAGAACACTGTACACAGTAACAGCAATATTCTTCAATGAAGAACTGTGAATGACTTAGTTATTCTCAGCAATCCAAGGATCCAAGACAATTCCAAAGGACTAATGATGAAGCATACTATTCACCTCTGGAGAAAGAACTGATATTGAATGAATACATACTGAAGCATGCTATTTTTCACTTTCTTTCTTTTTTTTCTTTTATTTGATCTTCTTATACAAAATAACTAATGTGAAAATGTTTTACATAATTGCACATGTATAACCTATATCTGCTTACTGTCTCAGGGAAGGGGGAGGGATAGAATTTGAAACTCAAAACTTTAAATACAAATGTTAAAAAAAATTTTTTAAGATGAGGGACTGGAGCAGAATTTATTGTGCTTTCAGGTTTGTTCTAAATAGCAGGGGCAGCAACAATGATCTAAGACAAGGCAACAACAAAAACACAAACTACTGAAGGAAGTAATTAGGGAAAGTACACTATACTTAAAGGCATCATAAATAATTAAATAAATCAGTGCTTAATATAAATATGCACCATATGGCAGAGCATCTAAATAACTAAAACAAAAGTTAATGAAATTGCAGGGAGAAATAGACAGCAAAACAATAACAGCTGAGGCAGCTGAGGTGTCATGGAAAGTACAGTGCTTGGTATATATTTTCATCCATTCAGTTCCAGGTTTCAAGCAACTTTGACTAGGAGAACGGCAAGGGGACTCACACAAACAGTACATCAGAAAGAATGTTTTCAAGAAAATCACTCTTATGCTACATTTTTGGCCACATTTTTTTCTACTTAGACTCTAGAGAAAAAATTCTTCAATATTCCTTAATCTTTATTCTTATTTTTCCTCCTCTTCCAGGTTATTACTGTTTCTGATAATAGAGGCACCAGGGCTTAGCAGACAATGCACTAGATCTGGAAGATGTGAGCATGAATCCCAGGTATGATATGACTTTATTTATGTTTTTGTTATTATTTTTGGGAACTGAAATTTATCAGGGTAAGATTATTCTCTCTATAAACTTGGTTTTTGATTTCTTAACAGTACTTTAAAACATAGAAGTGAATGACTTTGTCAAAGGATGGAATGTACCTATCAAGAGCCAGTAAAATATATATTTGCATTAAGTTTTGTAAATCTAATGAATGACTGAATTAAAAAGTGTTTAATTCTATTATCTTAAATACTGTGTCTCAAACATTCCTTCAGCTTTCCTTACTCAAAAGCTTCTTATCTTCTGATTTTCCTGACTCATTCAAAGGTAAGACAGAGACTGTAGAATTTTAAAGGTTGATTAAAGTACCAGACTAGGAAAGCACTCAGGGAACAAAATGTAATCTTTGCTGTTCTCTTTGTTATCCTTCACCACAACTGCCTGTTTTAAGGCATACTGATAAACACATGACTAACTTTGCATTCCAAATAACACACGTTTTTAATCTACAAATGACATGCACTTAAACAGGCTAAAAGATCTATAGCACCATAGGTACAGCTTCAGCCTAGAAAAGATATTGTATCATTGCGAGGCAGCTCTTCCATAAGGACAATAGAAGGATTATAAAACCAAAAGAGACAAGATGGAATGTTTTCTGCCTAACCAAGCATATCTAAACCATATGAACACATTGAAAGCCTAGAGACAATCATTTGTGTTGTTTCAAGAAAGAGTGGCACAGGATAGCCCTTGGTTGAAAGAAAGTAATGCCCAAGAGAATAGTGATGAAATAAATAAAAATAGAAAAAATCATGAAGGAAAGAAAAAGATATTTTAAACCACTGATTTAGATTCTGTAACCTTCATTCTTTCTTTTTGTCCTTCCTCCCTTCACTCATTCCCTTCTTTCCTTCTCTTACTCTCTTCTTTCTTTCCCCCCTTCCTCCCTTTCCTATCTCCTTTCCTTCCTTCCTTCCTTTTTTTCCTTTCTCCCTCCCTTCTTTCTTCCCTTCCTTTAATCATTCCCTTCTTTCCTTCCATCCTTTCCCTTTTTCTTGTCTCCCATCCTTTTCTTTTTTCTTCCTTATCTCCTTCCTTTCTTGTCCTTTCCCCCTTCCTTCCTCCCCTCTTGCCTTTCTTCCCTTCTTACTTTCCTTCCTTTCTCTCTTCTGTCCTTCCCTCCCTCCCTTTCCTTCATTCCTTCCTTCTTCCATCTTTCTCTCTTTCCTTTTCTTCCTTCTTTTCTTCCCTCCACCAAAGTACTATCCTAGACACTGTAAATAATTATAAAACCATTCACAATTCCTCTTGAATGTGGGAACAAATATGACCAAACCTAGAGGACCCAAGAATTTTTCAACCCTACTGTGCTATTTGACCCCAAAACGCTTATTTCCATGTCTTTACTGCTAGTCTTCAACAAGTGAGTGTTAAATATGCTGCCAAATGCACTGGGATAAGGAGTAACAGACTCAGAAATAGTAAGAGCTGAGCTCAAGCCCCAGCTCCCCTGAGCTCAAGCCCCAGGGTTGCTGTGAGTATGAAATAAGATCATGGATGCAAACATTAAAGAAGTAAGAAATACCTGTCATTATCTCAATTATTTCACAAGAGGTGAAGTCTGGATCGTTCAGTGTTTTGGTCTCCAGTTTGCACATTATCCAGAAGACTACAATCTTAAATTGTAACATGAAGTATTTACAGTATATTAGATGTGAGGAAGACACCTGAGGCCCACTAAAATGAGTAACTGAAGAAAGGTACTTTTAAAATTGGTTCTTTAAAAATTGGAAAATTATCTGATCTCTTAACTCTACTTTGAAATACTTCTTGCATGGTCCTACATATTACACAATAAACATCATTCTTAAAGCAGGACAAGAATAATGCAAGAATTCCTTTTAGACTTGTCTCCCACGAAGAGGCATAGGACTAATATGGGATAGTGCTGCCCAGACCTGTTTTGTTGTTGTCAGTCTGACTGTTCGTGACCCCATTTGGGGTTTCCTTGGCAAAGATACTGGAGTGGTTTGCCATTTCCTTCTCCAGCTCATTTTACAGATGAGGAATCTGAGGCAGAATTAAGTGCCCTGCCCAGGGTCACACAGCTAGTAAGTGTCTGAGGCAGGATTTGAACACAGGTTATCCTGACTCCAGGCCCAGCATCCTAAGCACTAGGGCACTTAGTTGCTCAGGCCAGGTCTGCATCTTTCTTTAACTGTGCAGCATTGAAAAGGCTAAGAGTGGGGGCGGGGCACAGCTGAGCTGTTAGTTTTGTCAAATATTTTACTGGGGTGGCTGCCTACCTACTTCTCTGCCCAGAGACACAATTCAGGTCATGGTGAACTTAACCACCCGTTTTAGACTCTGGGCACACAACCAGGCTTATGTGGTCAGAGGAGCCAACACTCACAGCTCCCATTATATGATACTTAAAATTTTATCCTCATACTATCTTATTTGAGCCTGGCAACAACCCCATAAGGTAGGAAGACCAAGTATTTGTAGCCCCCTTTAGAAGAAGAGAAAACTGAATTTCACAGAAGTTAAGTGACTTTTCCTAGGTTACCCCGATGGTGAGGAGTAGAAATTCAGGTTTTCTAAGTCTAAATCTAGTGCTTTATCCACTTACACAGTATCCTGTAGGATAAGAAAGAAGATTTAAGGGTAAGCTGTCCACCGTCCCATACAAGGAGAATTTATACCTACCATCCACTGCACAAAAATAAAGATTCAGACTAGGTGATTTAGCTATGTTTCTGAATGGAAGTGATTTGGTTTAATATTTGAGTATAAAAGATATAGACCGTTTCAATTTATATCCTGATCTTAAATATAAGCATTCCTAGTATGAAAAGTCACCGAATCACATTGCTTGGATCCTACCTTAAAGCTTGGTAAGGACAGATGATGAGAGACAGAGAGAGAGAATGTATGTGTGTGTCTATGTGCATGCACATATACATACTTTATATACACACAAATACATATAGAAATGAGAAGATGTATATACTTTTTTTTTTTGCTTAGGCATTTGGGGTTAAGTGACTTGCCCAGGGTCACACAGCCTGTAAGCGTCAAGTGTTTGGTCTGAGGCCGGATTTGAACTCAGGTCCTCCTGACTTCAGGGCCAGTGCTCTATCCACTGCGCCACCTAGATGACCCTGAAGATGTATATACTTAAAGTATACACATACACATATGCCTTGCCTCCTTTCTCTCTCTCTTACTCTCTCTCAAAGTCTAAACTTAAAACTGAAATAACACTTTTGGGACATCCTGTGTATGTACACACACACACTACTTCACTACTTCAAACATTACTACCCCAAAGTTCTGTCATTTCATGGATAACATTATTGCTATTATTGACACAGATCTTGGATTGTTGTAGCTGAAGACATTCCTCTCCCAATGGCCAGCCTTTTTGGTTATGACCCTCTGCAAATGTAAACAGATTGGATTTATATATCTGGAGCATTCCTTATACAGTAGGAATTGCCAGGAATGGAATGTTCCTATGAAGACAATTCCAAAAAGATGTCCATCTAGCAAGAAATGCAAGACCTTTGACGCCTATGTAAAAATGAACAAGGCAGAAGGAAAAGACAGGACATACTAGAAATCCTAAAACAAGGAGGCAAATTCAACTTCTTATTTGTCATTTCCTTTAAGCACTGCAATTTTGTAGGGTGAGACTCATTAATATGGTCCTGGAAGAGTATATTGAAAATGAAAAGGACTGGAAAAAAGGGTCAGGGCAATATAATTATATAGTAAAAATTGATATAAAAAAATCCAGGAACCAAAGCACGATGGAGAATAGTGGGGTGAGAATTAATGGAAAAAGAAATTAATAAGGGTGAAAGCTCCAGAGCATCCAGGTAGAGGAGTCTGGAAAATGGATGAGCAATACATACAACACAAAGGTATGACACAATAGTGAATGTAGACCTCAACTATCCAGGCATCTGCCAAAAGACTGTTAAAGGGCTCTCAGTTCAAATAGCACAGCTGACCAATTATTGATTTGTATTAATGTTACCAAGGCTGGCCTCTTTTTCTCCTCTGATAAACATTTCTTAAATACCTACTATGTACCAGGAACTGTACTAAGCACTGATAAAAAGAAAAGCAGAAAATTCAGTCCTTGCCTTCAAGGAGCTCATAGTCTAATGAGGGAGACAATATACAAGCAACTAGTACAAACAAGCTAAGCAGACAGGCTTACATTTTGGGGCCCGTAAGAAGCCCTAATACCTTGGTTGACATTTCCAGAGCTTGAGCTCCATGGGGATCACTTAAAGAATCCCAAGGTCACTGCCTCACCATAAAGCATTGGATTAGGACTTTAGCAAAAAGACCTAGATACTATGTGAATGTGTATGTGGATAAAGGTCACTTGTGTCCTGTATGTGAATAGTTTCAGTCAGCAGGAAGAAAGTTGGATTGAAATGAATTCATAGAACAATCATTGTCTCTTCTTGGCAAAGAAGAGAGTACTGCACTTGAAAATTGTAGATAGACACATGTAGAACCACTATCAAATTGCTTGCCTTCTCAATGATGGTGCAGGAGAGGGAGGAAGAGAATTTGAGACTTGAAATTTAAAAAAAGAATATTAAAATTGTTTTTACATGTAATTGGGAAAAATAAAATATTAATTTTTTAAAAAAGTTGTAGATACACTTAGGCTGAACCTCCAACCTATTTACTAGTGTTGCCATGCTTAACTTGATATAGAAAAATCTCAGAACTGGAAGGGTCCATAGAAGTCATCTGGTTCAACTTGTTCATAAAGCATCTCTTTTACCACAATGAGTCAAATTCACCGACTGTAAAAGTACCATATTAAAATGTAATTAGAAAATGTTTAACAAAATAAATTTCAAAAACCACACAATGTAGATAACGTTAATTTGTGGTTTTTTAAAGTCAACATGCCCGGATCAGTTTCTATTTGAGTTTGACAACGCTGCTCTACAATATTCCCAAAAAGGTATAATCCAGTCCTTCAGTGCTTGATAACCTTTTATGAGAATAAAACTTGCCTTTGTGACATAGCGGATAAGGCCCTGGACCAAAAAACACGCATTTAAACCCTGTCTGATATTAGTTCTGTAACACTGGTAAGTCATTTAACCTTTCAGAAGCTCAGTTTCCTCAACATTAATAATAATAATAATAATACCTACAATATTTTTCTCAGAGGTGTTAGGAAGCTCAAATAAGATCATGTATATAAAGTTATTTGTAAACCTTTAAGCACTATATAAATGTGACCTTCCCAAAACAATTCACTTCACCTTTGGATAGATAGATCTAATTGTTCCTAAATTTGTCCTGATATCAAGCCCTTAATCTTCTTCTCTGCAATTTCCATCCATTCTTCCTGATTCTATCTTCTGGGGCCTTTCAAATAATTGAAGATTGTTTGAGTTCTCAAAAATGAGAAAAGTAATGTTTAAAATTTCTATTTTTCAGGGCTGTTTTAAGGAAAGTATCTCTTTAGTTGTTAAATGCTATATAAATGTGAGTTTTTATGTCCTCTTGACTCTTCCTGGATCTTACTTATTCTTTAGATTAGCCCTTTCTTAGATATCATCTTTCCCCAATAACTTGTTGCTTTTCCTGTGTTTAATATTCCCAGCTCTCCTCTATCCTAAAAGACACCCTATTGCTCCCCAATTGTCCTTTATTCTTCCTTTCCACCCTCCCCCCCAATTTCTAGGCTTTCACAATTACTCTCCTTAAACCTCTGTAATCTTGTTTCCATTCCCATCACCCTAAGCAACTGCTTTCTCAACATCTCCCTACCTCCATCACCAAAATAATTGTTTTCCTTCCCCCTCTTCCTTGACCTTTCTGCAAAATCTGAGTTAACCACTCTTATTTCACTTACTATATTCCACCTTGCACTACTTATTTAGGTTCGTGTCTTATTCACCCTACTAGATTTTAAGCTCCTTGAAGGTAGTCCCCATTTTATACATCTTTGTAAAATATTTGAGTTCCCATTACAAGTTTGTTTACTTTAAGAGAATTGAGTTAGCAAAGAACTTGGAAGGGCTAGGGGAGAGTACTTTGAGAAATTCTTTGGATAATGCTTAAGTTTCAGGAGTGGTCTAAGAAGGGTGGACTGGTTCTCCAGGTACTACTTCTTATGGCAATAGTTACAGTCTCCAATATAAAAAACAACTACTTAAATAAGTTTTTACGATTGTCTCCAGTCCTCCTAAACCCACCCAGCTTTCTTGGAATACAATCTCTATGGTTCTGGAGGGCAGCTAGGTAGTGTGGATAGAGTGCTTCACCTAGACTCAGGAAGACCTAAATTGAAATCTGAAGGGGTTGGGATCTGGGCCGCAGAAAGGATAAACCCTGGATTTTCCCACTTGGCCAAATCTCTGGCGTTAGCCTGAGGCTATAATCCCATCAATTGGCC
Organism: Vombatus ursinus; assembly: GCF_900497805.2. Lineage (NCBI taxonomy): Eukaryota > Metazoa > Chordata > Mammalia > Diprotodontia > Vombatidae > Vombatus > Vombatus ursinus. The sequence goes on from NW_020954591.1 coordinate 2,804,257, forward strand.
TTTCATTGTGGTTACACCCAATCTCCCAGTTAGGTTAACTTAGCCTGGCCTTCCTTTGTCTTACCTCTCAAAGTATGGCCCCCAGCCATTTCCCACCCTTAATTCTAGCTAGGCTCCTTTCTCCCTTGCCGGGGAGGTCCAGGTCCCAGGAGTTCTGTTCACCCCACCTTACTGACCACTCCTAGGTCCCTCCCACAGTCTTTCTGTATATAAAGTCCACCTTGTCTCCCTTAAGATGCTTAGTTTCTTAAAATCTAACCACTGCTCAGATTCCTATAATCTAGCCACTGCTCAATTTCCTAAAATCTAGCCACTGCTCAAATTCCTAAAATCTAGCCACTGCTCAGATTCTTAAAATCTACCCAACAGCTTACTAATGTTCAGACTCCTTAAGAGTCAGCCCAATATGACAGATGTTCTAATAAACCTTGTCTCTGGGTGAAAGAAGGCTTAGGTTGAATTCTTTCGGGCAGGACCAGCATGTTGTGATTTTGGGGTCCCAGCACCCTGAACCCCTAAACCGTATCTAAATCCACTCACAGACACTTACTAGCTTGTGTGACCCTGGGAAAGTCACCCAATCCTGTTTGTCTCAGTTTCCTCCTCTGTAAAATAAGCTGGATAAGAAAATGGCAAACCATTCCAGTATCTTTGCCAAGAAAACCCCAAATAGGGTCTTGTGGGACATGACTGAACAACAAAAAGGTGTGGAACCAAGAACTATAACCAAATCAACTCACTAACGGAAAGAGTGTTGTCAATATACTTCCCAATGGTCCTAGTATCCCTCGGAACTTTCTGGATCACAGAGCCCCTGCCTGGCCACCATCCCCCTATGTATAGGGTAGGGGGGTGCTGCAAAAAGTTTAACAGCTGACTCTACAAGAGAGGAAAAAAATACTTTAAATTTAATATGCATTACTAACGTTTTCTCCATTACTTTAAGTCTAAACAATTGACAAAATAATTTTTTAAAAAAGTTCTCATTTGTAGTGTTGTAGATTGAGTAGCTTATACAGAAAATTTTGGTTGTTTTTCCAGAGGTAGTGGGAGCAGCCTCCAGCACACCCTCTGTAAATGAGCTTCTTTCCATTAGAATGTAAGAACCCTGAGGGCAGGAACTTTTTTTTAAAATTTTGTATTTTCTTAGAACAGTTTAGCATTTAAATTAATTAAATACTCAATCAATTAACAATTAAAACTGAGCTTACACTACCTCAGCAAGCAATTTAACTCGCAAATGTTAACAGCCATTACTTTTTCTTAGATTCTTAAATGTTCTAAGTCCTGGAACATTGCCCCAATAGCAGCAACGCAAAGGAAGTAGAGAAGAGAGAAAGAGGCGGATCAGGGTGGAGAAAGAGAGCCACCTGGGACCGTCTGCGCATGCGCTGCTTTTCGTCCGCTCCATCGAGCCTCGGTTTTCCTTCCGCTCGATGTTCTCTGGCAGCGATTTCTCCCACCGCCTCCTGCGACGACAACGATGCTGACGCCATTTTGACGGTGACCAGAAAGTGGGGCTCCTGAGCACAGGTAAACACCGGCTGACCCAATTAGTCCCTCTGTCTCCCCCTACCTCTCTGGTCGTGGTTTTCGCCTCGTTCTCTCTCGTCCTTCTGGGTTGTTTTCTCCTGGAAGCCTCTCTCCGAGCCTTGTCACAGTCTTGTCACTCGGGCCCTGTCACAAGGGTCCGGGCCTGTGTCACTCGTCTCAATGCTCCGCCCCCCCCCACCCCCGTCCCTTCACCGCCTCGCGGAGACCTCCAAACCTCAGAGAGTCTGTGTGCTCAGGGCCCTGGCTCCTCCACCCCCTGGCTGGGCATTGGGGGGTCAGGGTAGGGGTGACGCCTTTGGGGGCCGAGGCTGCCGGGGCTCGGGCTCCCAGCCTTGGAGCCCCCTCCCGACTGGGCCAAAGAAAAGTGCTTGTCGCGGGGTTCGTTGAGCTCAGTCACTCATTGCCTGTCACCAACCCGTTCTTACTGTTTTTGTCTTTTTTCCTCCAGGAAGAACTTGCCATTTAGGAAAGGGGGAAAAAAGCAATAAAAGAAAAGATTCTTTTTATTATTTTCCTCTCACCAGAAATGGCCAATGTGAGTAAATTAAGTCGAGTCCTTAAAATAGCTGGTGGTAACTGCAGCAAAAACTTACCGTATTTTGATGAGGGGAGGATTGGGAGAAGGGCGGATTGGTTTTATCTTGACTTGAGAGGTGAAGAATTCAGTCATTAAACACGCATTTAGCGCCTGCTGTTTGCCCAGGCACTGTGCTGAGCGCTGTAAGGATGCAGAAAGAAGCAAAAGACAGCCCCTTCCATCACAATCTAAATTTTGGTGCTGATAACACGACATGGGTATGTAAGGACTTAACCTGTGTATAGCTAGCTTTGTATGTATGTGTTTGCATGTTGTCTCTACCATTAGATTGTAGACTTCTAGATGATGGGGACTGTTTTGCTTCTTTTGTATCCCCAGCACTTAGCACGGTGTTTTAGCATATAGTAGACTCTTAATGAATGTTGATTGATTGATTTGTTAGAGTGTTTTTGATATGGTGGTTTTTGACCCCGATTTTCCATTGAGTTATAAAAAGCGGAGTGTTTGATTCTCCATTTAAACAGTTCTATAGCTTTTAGGTTTATAAATGCAATTTCTTCTCATTCACAGTGCTAGACATATAGTAGATTATTAGTAAGTGTTGATTGCTTGGTTAGCATGTTTTTAAAATGATGGTTTTTGACTCTGTTTTTAAGTTGAGTCATTAGAAGTGTTCTTGGTTCTCCATTCCAATAAATCTGTAACTCTTAGATTTATAAACACATTGCCTTCTCATTCACAGAGCCTGGCACATAGTAGATGCTTAATAAATGTTTATTGAATTGAATTCAAAAGAGGAACGGGTTCACTAAAAGTTTCTTTTCAAATAATTTTTGCCATGTCTAACTTTTATGAATAGATAAAGCATTTATTAAGTAAGCTCTCACTGTGGACCAGCAGAGTAAAGTTATTCCTTTTTCCACATGGCTGGATGTTTTACATGGCTTCCCTTGTATAATGAGTATCATGTTACTTGCCTTATATAAGGAGGGAATGGAGAAAGGGAGATAATTTGGGGACTCAGTATTAAAAATGAATGTAAAAAATTTTTAATGTAATAAAAAAAGAAAATGCAAAAGAAAAATAAATAATACTTCTTGCAGATATTATCAAAGCCTTTAAACATCACCTTCATTAAGTAAACCTTTGACTCCACTTAGAGCAAGGGTTTTTAGGGTTTTTTTTGTGTCATGGAGTCCTTTGGTAGTCAGGTGAAATCTATAGACCATTTTCAATATGTTTTTAAAGGTATAAAGTAAAATACATAGATTACCAAGGAAAACAAATATATTCAAATAAAGTTATTAAAAAAATTTTCATGATCCTCAGTTATCTATCCACAAACCCCAGATTAAGATCCCCTGATTTAGAGAATGATAAATTGAAGGCTAGGAATATCAAGTTCCAGTCCCATGAAAGTATAATACATTCAAAAGAACAGTAAACAGTAACTGGCTTTTAGTCATGACTCCTAATGACAGACCTGTAAAATAAAGGAAAACCATTACCCAATAGTAAAAATGTTGTAAACATAAAAAAAAATTAGTCCCTGTGTTTTTAAAAGGAAAATTCTGCAAATATTTGAATAACATTATTTGTAGTTTCAGAGTCCTCTGGCAAAGTGTACGCTCTTAGGTAAACTCAGGTGACTTCTGGAAAGTGTATAAATTCACCTAGTTGGAAAGAGCCTATGCTTTTGCAAGGAAAATTTTGTGAGAATATTGTTTTGATATACACAGTATAGTATTTAATGTTTATTAGGTGACCTTTCGGAACTTAAATCAATTCTTGTACATACAGTCCATGTACAGTAAGTACTTCGCATATGTGCATATCTTGCAGTATAAAAATATAAATGTTCTCTTGATTTTGGAGGAATGTTTTCTTTTACAAAAGGGATCTTAAAATATCATCTGAAGAACCTGACATCTGATCAGAAGAACAAGTTTGTTCATAACTATGTAGGTGATTCTAAATTGAAACTGCTTAATCTGATTTAGACTTATGATTATTAACAGTAGCTTTAAAATTTTATTTATTTTTGGTATTCTTTTCTTTTTAAACTTCGAGTCCCACAATCTCTCCCTCCCATTTCCTCCCTCACCCAATGGGAAGGCAAGCAATATAATAGCAATTATACATGTGAAATAATGCATAGCATATTTCTATATTAGCCATATTCCTCCCAAGAAAAAGAAAGTGAAAAAAAATCATACTTCATTTTGTACTCATAGTTCATTAATTCCCTCTCTGAAGGTGAATAACATTTTTTCATCATGAGGCCTTGGGAATGTCCTGGATCATTGTATTGATCAGTCTTTCACAGTTGATCATCATTACATCATTGTAATGTACTGTGCAGGATGATCTCCCAGTTCTTCTCCCTTCACTTTGCTTCAATTCATATAGGTCTTGCCATGTTTTTTCTGAAACCACCCTTATCATCTTATTGCATAGTAGTACTCAATCACAATCATATATATCCTCAACTTAACCATTCTCCAGCTGATGAGCAGACCCTCAATTTCCAATTGTTTGCCACCACAAAAAGAGCCACTGTAAATAACAGTTTTATGCCCTTTGGGCATGGTTCCAAATTTTCTCCAGAATGATTGGACCAGTTCACTATTCCACCAAACAGATGTTAATGTACCTGTTTTTCCCTCCTCCTCTCTAGGATTTGTCATTTCTGGTAGATGTGAACTGGTATCTCAGAGTTGTTTTAATTTGTGTTTGTCTAACCCATAGTGATTTAGAGCCTTTTTTCATATGAGCATATATAGTTTTGATTTCTTCATCTGAAAACTAACTTCATATCCTTTGACTGTTTATCAATTGGAGAATGGCTCTTATTTTTATAAAAGTGATTCAGTTCTATGTTCTGTATATATTTGAGAAATGAGGTCTTTATCAGAGAAACTTGCTGTAAATTTTTAGATAGTACTTCATTGTCTATGGTACATTTTATCAAAATGAAGTTTACTTGATTATCCATTTTAATTCCTGTTAAATAATACATTTTTCTTTTGCTTTGTTTGAGATCATGATTGCTATCCCTGCCTTTTTTACTTCAGTTGAAGCATAATAGATTCTGCCCAGCTCTTTTTTAAATTGTGTTTTTCTTTGTTTCAAATATGTCTCTTGTATACAGCTGTTGTTGGATTCTGGTTTCTAATCCATTCTATCTAATTCCATTTTATGGGTGAGCTCTTCTCATTATCATTCACAGTTATGATTATTAGCTGTGTATTTCCCTCTATCCCATTTTCTTTTGTTTCTTCTTCTCTCTCTTTTTATCCTGTCCTTCCTCAAAAGTCTATTTTGCTTCTAACCACTGCTTCCCTTAATCTGCCCTCCCATTTATCATTTCTCCCATCCGTCTTTTATCCTCTTTGCTTTCTATTTCCCTATTGGGTGAGTTCGATTTCTATACAAAACTGAGAGTGTATGTGTATATATATGTGTGTGTATATATATATATATATATGTATATATATATATATATATATGTATATGTATGTGTATTCTTCCTTCTTTGAACTAAATCTGATGAGAGGGAGTTCAAGTATTGCCTGCCACCACCCCTCCCCATTTTCCCTGGCACTGTAAAATCTCTTACTTGTGAGAAAATTTTCCCTATTTTACCTCTCCCTTCCCCCACTGCATCCCTCTTTCTTACACTTGAATTTTTCTTAGAGATCATTCCAGTGTAATCTACTCAAACCCATGCCCTCTGTCTATGTAAACTCCTTTTGACTTTGGCAATTGCTTTTAATTATTGTATCCACATACATTATAGGTCATAGGACCTCACGAGTCTGTCCTGAAAACCCCCCCTCCTCCCTTTTCATTTACTCAGTAATTCTTCAGGTATTAAAGGTAGATAGTTAAAACAAGCTACTGTCATCAGATGCTCCTCCCACTGTTTATCTAAAATTATGCAAATTAAAAACATATTCTAGTGTTGAAAGAGAAATTGAGAATTAATTTATTAGTATGCAGTAATTCACTTTTTTGTTGTTAAAACACTTGTTGGGCTAACAAAAACATGATACATTAGCTGAAGTTCTGAGAACATAGAATAAATTAGGACAGAAAGCAATAGCTGCTGTTTTGCTGCCTTTTATTCCCTTTTTGTTACAGACTTATTCTACTTTTTTTAGGAGGTGGGACTATGTTATTGAATGTATTTTTGATAAACATACAAGAACTCACGTCCCTAGGGAATAGTGTCCAGTTCATAGCAATTATATTTATTCTAATTCTGCTATTAAACCATTTTTAGAATTCAGTTCAGTGGCCTCAGTGATTTTTGAAAATGTCAATGTCAATAGGAAAAAAAGTGAATATACTCAAACCAGTAAATTTTAAAGCAATGTGAATAAAAAGGAACATTGCTTTTGTGCCTCAAAAACTGGCTTTAAAAGTAATTTCAAAAGAGTTGTTCAAAATATTTATGATCATCATTGGAATAAAGGTATGTAAAACTGGAGTTTTTTTGTTTGGATGTGTTGCTTTGCTTGGTATCTTGTTACGTTGTAGCAACACATACCACTTTTTGAGTGCCGATTCTTGTGATCCGATGTTAACTCTCTGTGAACCATACAAAAAACTAGATGGTCCTTGCGCTCAAGCAACCTAGTGTAGTTGTATTATAGTTATTTTTGTATATTCTCTCTCCTAGATCTTAATAAGCTTTACTGAGTTTTATATTCCCAAATGGATATAGCATAGCTAGTACCTTGCTCCTAGTTGCCCAGTGACTATTTGAATCAGTGCATGAATAGTTAAATAAGGCATATACTTAAAAATTAAGTGATTCAAGAAATATTACAAAGCTATAAATAATTAAGTGGCAATGATAATAAATGCTAAATGATTTTGGGGTAGAGAAGGAGAATTGCTGGGGATCAGCAGTAATGAGGAATGTTTCCTGAAAGAAGTGGAGCTTGTGCTTTTGAAAGAACTTAGTATATTTACTGCATATTCCATTAACTTAGCTACACAGGAAGCTGGCCAGACTTAGGGTAAATGGGGACAGGACCAGTTAAGTTTTTTTCTGGCCAAATAACATTTTTGAGGGTGAACTATTTTTTGCAACTGCCATAAAACCTCATTGATTTAGATCTTTATTCAAATGTCATAATTTCCACATTAAACATTTCAGCAAACTGTAAGTTCCTTTTGTGTTCAAGGTCCTGGGCTAGACTCTGAATAAACACATTTTTTAAATGATAGTTTGAGTACAAAGTTCAGTATTTTAAAGTTAAGTAAAAGTTCAGTATGAAAAGTGGTATAACTTAAGATTTTTAACCTTTTTATATTTATGGTTATTGTAGATCTACTTTGAATTTTGCTCTTCATTAATAATTTTGCTTCATTATAATTTTTATCTTGATTTATACTATATACAGCTCTTAAAAGTTAATAAGTAAACCTTTTTTAAATTGATTCTTTCACATTTAAGATGACTTTTCACTTCTTTAATTTCAAATAAGCGAATCTTTTCTTTGTTTCAAAACTGTCCTACTTATTAATCTGTATGCCTCACCTTTAATCACCAGAATTTTCTACATTATGCAATATTTTTAACAACTTTGGGCTGAAACCAATTAGGTTAATATTAGAGCTTGCCCATGAGACCAACCTCAGAGGTTCTGCCGTTTTACCTACCAACCCTATGAAGACACCAAAGATTTCATTCCATTTCTAACATTTCCTAGTATTCTCAAAATGTGTTTTTGTTTACAAAAGGGAAAAGTAAGACATTGTAAATAGGATCCTACTAATTCTTTGACATGGAAAAATTTAGTTTGTCACATGCCCAGTTGATAGAATCATCATCTTACATAAAAAAAAGCACATTAGTAGTTTCTAGTGATAACTTTTTAATATACTTATTTGTTAGAAATCATTCTTAACATTGAAGTATCTACTACATGAATGATACTGGTCTGGCTTCTGTTTGTACTGTGGAAAGTTTATATATCCTTAAAGGACCTACTTAATATTTCAATAAATATAATTATCATTTATATTTTGTTGAATTATACAAATAGGAATCTTAATGATAAGTGTTCGAAAAAATTATACTCCAATATAAGAGTTTACCCAGGAGATATGTGCAAGTATCGATATAAAACATTTCTATTCCAATCATTTTCATTTTCTTTTTTAATTTTAGGTGCTCTGTAACAGAGCCAGGCTGGTTACATACCTCCCAGGATTTTACTCTTTAGTCAAAAGAGTTGTAAATCCCAAAGCTTTTTCTACTGCTGGATCTTCAGGTTCAGATGGGTCTCATGTAGCTACTGCGCCCCCAGATATATGTAAGTAAAAGATATTTTTATATAATTTGAATTATTTTTATACTTGCAGCAAATTATTTGAATATACTTACCCTCTCTCCAAAAGTGGAAATATATCATGCCAGCATTATTAATTGCCCCACAATCCCTTTTAGGTATTCCTCCATTGCTATATCTATGTTGCCTATATCTACTGTTGCCTCAGTTTCCTTCACTGTGAAATGGGGATAATAATAGCACCTAATTCACAGGATTGTTTGAGAATCAAATGAGATACTTGTTTTGTTTTTTGCTTTTTGGGTTTTTTTTTTTTTTTTTTTTTGGTGAGGCAATTGGGGTCAAGTGACTTGCCCAGAGTCGCACAGCTAGTGAGTATTATGTTTCTGTGGCAGATTTGAACTCAGGTCCTCCCGACTCCAGGTCCAGTGCTCTATCCACCCTACCACCTAGCTGTCCCGAGATACTTGTTTTTAAAAAGCCTGGGATGTATAGTGCCTAGTACATAGTAAGTGCTAAATGCTTATTCTCGTCTCTTCTTCCCCTTCCCCAATGCTATTGTGATCTGAAGTTTTAAAAAATAACTCATCTTACCTCTTAAGAAAATCTCTCTTTCTAGTTTTTTTCTCCTACCTTTTAAAAAAAATTATTAAACAATACTGGTGTAATACATAAAGTATTTGCCTAATAAAAATTAATTAAAGAAGAATCAATCATACAAGAAAGAAACAGCAATTGTAGTATCCAGTACTAGTCTCTGGAACATTATAGGTCCTATATAAAAGCTTATTCCATTTCCTTTTCTTCCCTACCTTCAAATGTTTACATATTAACTTATCCAGACAAAACATGACTGTGATATTGCTACCTCCTCTAATTTCTATAATTTTTATACCTTCGTTGTCAGACAACGTATAATCTGTGTCTGCTGCCTCCATTTTCTCACTGCTTATCTTTCCTTAAAGCCCTTTAATCTGGTTTTCATCTACTAATACTAGTTTCTTCGGTCATTGCCTTCATCCTATATATTAAAACGTAAATGCATTTGTTCTTGAAACTTACTTTTTCCTTTATCTTCTGTTTCACTGTGCTATTCTAATTTTCTTGCTGCTTTCTTATTTCCTTTTTACATCCCTTAACTTAAATGAGTATTTCTCAAGGCTCAACCCTTGGCCCTCCATTCATTCCTAAACCTGTGCTTTAGTTAACAACCCAGATAATTCTCTATTCTTTCTCTTCAACCTCAACCCTTCTTTCCAGCTTCATTTATCTGTTTTCTAATAACTGGAATACCACCTTAAAATCCTACTGTCACCTTAACTTCAGCTGAACTCATTTGCATTTTTACTTACCTAGAACAAAGATCAAGAAAACTATTAAAAATTCATTTTTAATAAAAATAAGGACATCAAATATTTGGGAATTGACCTGCCTAAAAATACACAGGATCAGCTTAAGGATAGCTGTAAAAGTATAATGACTAAAATTGAAGGGGAAATTCAATGTTTATGAATGGGCCAGATTAATAAAGTAAAAATGGTAATACTCTGCAAATGTATGTCTAGTTTATGTGATTACAATGAGAATACCAGGAGATTCATTTATAGAACTAAATACAATCTTAATAAAATTTATATGGAAAAAATCAAGTTCACAAGAATATCAGAGATAAGATGAAAAAAGTTGATAAAGTTTTTAAGCTGATAAAGCCTACACTTCAGGACTCAGAATATATGATAAATTGGTTAGCAATATTTTTGGGTGTGGGGTACTTTGGGGTACAAAGAATAACAATTGATGCTATTTTCATTTTATTTAGGTATACGAAGAATCCCATATGTATTTTGATTGGAATTAAATAAATTATTGGGGGAGAGTTCATTTTAACTTTATTAATCTGATCCAACAATATTACATAATTTAGGTCTTTTTTTTTTTTTTTTTAAAAGGCATTATAGTTTTAACCAAAAAGACCGTTATATGATAAATATATATAAAGTAAAAACCTGGAGGAAAGGATTCAAAATCTAATATGCTTGGGAAAGTGGGAAGGTTGACAACATGCCAGAGAAGTTTAGACCTACAAATATATAATGCCATGTACTTCTCTGAATTTCAACGGGTGGATAAGCTTAACTTTATTTTTCTAAAACTATATAAGGATGGAAGAAAAGGGAAAAATGCATTTGTCTCAGTTTATGGAAGATAACTTTTTTCTGTTCAACAAATAGAAATTGTTAGGGACAAAAGACATGCTTGACTACATTCAAATCAGAAACAATACAGAAAAAAATAAGATTGGAAAAATATTTATGGCAGATATAATTGATTTAAAAACTTGACATCAAAATCATAAGGAGCTGTTAAAAAAAAACTTACACAGTTAACATCCAGTGTACAATAGGTAAAATGGTCAAAAGATGCAATTTTCAAAAGAAAAAACCTATGTTGTTAAGAATTTTGAATTATGAAATATGAAAACTTGAAAATATGAAAAACCTTGAAACATGCTCAACTGCACTACTTATCAAAGAGATGTAAGTTAAAATGACTATGAGGTGCCACATCACACCCATCAAATTGGCATATGTAATTAAAAGCAAAAAACTCAGTAGTGGTGAGATTATGGGAAAACTGGTAAATTAATTGCTGATGAAATTAGAAATATAAAATTTTTTTGGAGAATAATCCAGCAGTACCCAGTAAAATCACAAAAAATTGTAATACCATTTGTCCCAATAATTCCAGTTGTTAGTGATTTTTAAGTGTCATAAATAAACAAAAATAAACTTAATAAAATTTTTTCATAGCAGAATTATTTGTAATTACAAAAAACTACAAATACTTAAATGTCTAATAGAAATAATTAAATAAGGATCGAAGAATTTTGTACACTAATGTGATGGAATCATCTAGTGCAGTTAAGTCTAACATAATAGGAACATGTAGGAACAGACTTTTATGAAATAATGCAGATTTTTTAAAAGCAGAAGGAATGAATTTTAGCATTTTTAGGTGCTTATTATGTGCTAGGCATTGTACTGAGTGCTGAGGATACAGATTTTAAAAGAGACAGTCCTTTCCTAATTACATTCTAACAGGGAAAATAACACATCCAGGAATAGGTAACCAGGGAGGAGAGTTTTGTGCTGGGGAAAGGTCAGGGAGGAATTGACAGGTTCACTCAGTAGGATTGGCGAGCCAAAAGTGAATGAATTAATTTTTCCACGGAGTAGGTCATGGATTCAGGAAATCCCCAATGTGGAGATCCTGGTCTGAAGCTTAGTGGATACTGCAGGTCCAGATGAGGAAGAACAGCTCAGTGGCTGCTGATGGATGGTGAAATTGGATGACTAGATGCAGTGTAAAGCTGCAGTCCAGTCTGATGACCAGCATTAGTCTTGTATTGACTAGTCATTGAGGTTATCGTATATACCAGTCCAGGCCTGTTCCATCCTTACGTCTGTTCACTGGTATATTTCGTTCCAGCTCTTCCTTGGAGGCATTTGCTCAGCAGTAGCAAAAAACTGGCTTCCTGGACCACTGTCAATTTTCCATCTCCCTCCCTGGAATAGAATGGCTAGCCACCAGTTTCTCCTGACAGAAATTTCCCTACAGTAGCAGGCTTCTAGGGCATCTTGCCACCTCTTCCTCCTTCTGGTCATCCTTCTTGCATCCATCTTCCTTGTCCACAACAAATAGAATTCATACTTAACTGGAGCCATATAAAAGTGGATGTGAGGAGTTGGGTGTGAGGCCACAGGCCTATATAATCCCTAATACTAGGGAGACTGGGGCACTTGAGCCCTGGAGTTCTAAGCTGCAGAAGGGCTATACTCATCAGATTTCTACACTGTCTGGCACTAACATGATGAGTTTTGGGGGTGCTAAGGTGCTCCAAGATGCCAAAGGAGGGGCACACTAACCCAGGTCAGAAAAAAGCAGGTTAAAACTCCTGGACTGATCAGCAAGATGGGGACACATGGTCTTTTTGTTGTTGTTGTTGTTGTTGTTGTTGTTAAAGAAGAAGAGAGTAAATGTAGAAACAATTCCAATTAAGACTCGGGATTTCCTAGACAGTTATATTTCATATATTGAAATTAATTTAAGTCCAAATATTGATGAAGTAAGTTAGATGTTTTTGAAATGTTGGACAAAACTTAGTGGACATTGCACTACTACCTTAATCATAATGATTTTACAACCCAAACCTAAACAGATTGATTAGGATGAAAATTGCTGCAAAGTCCTATTTATCTCAGTGGCAAATAGTCTGAAGACAGCCAAGTGTGGCTAGGAAATAGACATGCATCATTAATATTGCTTGTGTCTGTCATGTGATTAATAACTGATCTTTCTATTTGGTGAGACCACTCATTTTTTTCTTTCTTAAGTTCTACAATAATTATGCTTAATACTATGTTGATAAAAGGACTTTACCAATTCTGTAGTATTCTTTTTATTCCCAAGATGTATTTATAACCCAAATTTTAAAAAAAAAATTAAATGTGAAAAGGCAAAGGAAAAAAAATGGAAATTTGCTTCTGTAGAGAATTAAGCCAAAGAATCATATCCTATATTTGTAATATATGGATTTCTCCTTAAGTCTCTCCCTGAACCCCACCCCCCCCAAAAAAAAAACAACCTCATGATTTTCAACCCAGAAGTGGTTTCTGACTTATGTTAGTGGTACCATTATTTTCCCACTCATCTTGGTTGGAAATCTTGGAGTCTGTGTTGAGCCAGATCCTGGAAGTAAGAAATACCACAAGAGAGATGGACTTGTAGTAGATAGGAGAGTTTCTAAAAGTAACTACATCCAAAAAATATGGCAGTTCAAATACATGTTTGTTTTCAACCAGAAAAAAAAAACACCCAAACTGAAATTTCCAGACCTCATGATCAAATTTTTAGTGTGTGTTTTTAAAATAAATCTCGAATTTTATTTAACAAATGGCATTGATATAGATGATGTATGTTCTCATTAAGATCCGCATTGCTGAAATCTTAACCTCCTTCTTCCCTCCCCTCAGAACTTTCTTAAAAGAATTTCTTACTTTACAAAAATCGTAGGCCCAAAAACTATAACTTCTGTGCCAAAACTGAAGAAAAAATAATTATCTCCACTTCTTTTTAGGTTCAAGAACTGTGTGGCCAGATGAAACTATGGGACCATTTGGGCCCCAGGATCAAAGATTTCAGCTCCCTGGGAATATAGGTTTTGACTGTCACCTCAGTGGAACAGCTTTGCAGAAGAAAAGTCCAGTTCATAGAACTTTGCCTGATGTCCTAGCAGAGCCTTTATCAAGTGAAAGGCATGAATTTGTGATGGCACAGTATGTAAGTGAATTTGAGGTAAGAATTGTTATTGTCTAATAAAAAAGTGTAAAAATCTTATGAAATTATTTCAACCATTACAAATTATCAATTCGACTGTAACTTATCCTGGGGAGTTGCCTGAGGCACTCAGGTTAATTGACTTGCTTGTAGTCACAAAGCTAGCATGTGTTAGGCAAATTCTGAAAGCCCCGTCTTCATGACTCCAAGGCCATCCCTCTAGCTAGCTAGCTATTCTGTTATGCTGCCTCTCAAGATTTGATATTGCCTAGAAATCCTTAAATGTTGTTAATAAGGAGGAGGTGTTGTGTGCTAAAAATGTTTACCTTTGAGCTTACAGTTTGTTTATACTATAGCTTCTGCCTTCCCTTTCAAAACTACCTCATTTTTTATATATTCTATATGCGTGTGAATTGGCTTACCTGTAAGAATGCCAACTAAATGAGGGGAGAGGCTATTTGACTTTTTAGCTTTGTATCCTAACATGTAAAACAGTGCCTGGCATATAGTAGAATTTTAATACCTACTTGCTGATTGCTAATTGATTAAATCTGCATGATTGCACTATAGCTGGCAGACATATCTAATGCAAAAGCGTTCCTGGCCCAAAAGTAATGTTTAAAGTTTGGCTTTTAAAGTTTGTATAAAAATATATTTCTCAGTTTTTTTCAGGAACACTAGTTAAGGCAGAGTGTTTAAATATCTTAGCATGCTTATCACTGTTCACATACCTCCAGTTCCAGGTTGACTTTGTCATTATAGGATATAGGAGCAACAACTTAGAATTAATGCAGGTTGCAAAACAATTTCTCTGGGCATGTTGTGTGTGTGTGTGTGTGTGTGTGTAAGTGTGTAAATATATTCATATTATTCCATGTAATACCTGTGAAACCTGTTTATCATCAAATACAACTGAAAAAGGAGATGGGCCAGGCAAGTAGCAAAAATATTATATTGGTTTCTATGCTATGTTCAGTGATCTATAGGAAGAATTTCCAGTACTTTGAGTGGAGTCCCATAGAGGAATAATGGGAGTATGGGACATGAATGTCTCATAATATGAGAAGTTGTTACAGAGAATATAGATTATTTTTTATATCACCTTTATTTCTTAGTATATCCCTTCCCTCTCCTCTACTCAAAGACCCGTCCTTTATTGCAAGAAACTGAAACGGAAAGGCAGTTCAACAAAATTAATAACCAAATTTGATGGCATACACAATCATATATATTCATAGTACCTCACCTCTGCAAAGAATGTGAGAGAAAGATGCATTTTCTCATCTTTTTTTCTCAGCCCAGATTTCACCATTATAATTACACAGCAGTCAGTTTCTTTTTTTGTTCAATTTCATTTACATTGTTTTCATTGAATTTTTTTTCTGATTCTGCTTACTTCACTCTATATCAGTTCATTTAAGTCTTCCAGTGCTTCTGTAAAGTCTTTATTTTCATTATTTCTCACAACACAGTAATGATCCATTTTTATATTGATGCACCACACTTTGGTCATCCATTCCACAGCTGATGGACATTTACTTTGTTTTCAATTCTTTGCTACCACAAAAAGTGCTGATGTGAATATTTTTTATATGCATGTGTGTAGATGTAATTTACACACACATATATCTACGTATAATTACATATATATGTCACTTATGTCTTTGACCTTCTTGAAGCATATGACTAGCTAGCATAGAGTCTTTGGGTCAGAAGGTATGGAGGTTTTAGTCACTTTTTTAACAGAATTCCAAGGTATTTTCCTGAATGTATAGACTGAAAATTCTAAATAGAATTTTATTTTAAATTCACTATAAGGAATCTCCAAATCATACCTAAAGTCCCTTTGACCACTCAAATCGGGAGCAAACTCTCTTCATTTTAATAAAGTAGAAATAAAAGACTAAAGGGAAGATGAAAGCTTCCTATACGGGCAAAACTGGTATAAGTTGGAAGCAGTATCTGGGTGTGTCAAGGATTAAAGAGAAGAGTGGGAAAGTAAAAGTGTTTTTTCTTACTTGATCGGATTGTGGTAATATACAAAGAATGTTTGGTTGACAGGTAATACTTTTTGTTTGACCAATTAAGTTATTCATTATTGTGAACATAATGATACCTTTGGGTCTTAAATTGTATGTATCTCTTTGTTAAGTGCTTGATAATTATTTATATCATCTGTCATCTCACATAAAAATCCTATGTAGGTTAATACTGTCCTTATTTTACAGAAAAGACAAATAGTGAAATGTTACAAGATGATTTCACAGTTGTCACTGCAATATAATTCTGAAGTTTTGACCCATTTCTTAACCTGTTATGTGTTCCGTTCTTTATGAAATCAGATCTTAGAAATAAATACCATTATCACATTTATATATGTGAGACTCTTTTTCTTCATTTCGCAGAAGTAGTTTAATTTGACAGAATATATGTTATAAAAGTAACTTTAATTGTTCATGCCTCTACCCCTGTGTGATTAGAGCCTGTATTTCAGAGATAGAGATATATGAGGCTAACTAGAGACAACTCAGTAAGATCACACATTACTTGAAACACAGATTTTACCTACTTACATTGTTTTGTTCTCCTTAGGGAAGTGATGCACCTGTTGAACAACAGGAAATTAACAGGGCAGAAACTTATTTTGAAAGTGCCAAAGTAGAATGTGTCATACAAACATGTCCAGAGCTACTTCGAAAAGGTACAGTTATGTTTTATTTTCTGTGGCACTGATAACCAGATAACATAGGTAATTTTCTTACTATTGAAGAATTCCCTCTAGTGGTAGTAATGTTTAAATCTCAGTGATATAATACATCTTTGACATTTGAATGCTTTTACCTTAGCCATAGTAAGTACTTTGTAACATATTACCCCATAGTGACATTCCTTAAAGAGAAATTTAGTTTTGTCACTTTTCGTGTTGTCCTTTTTTTTCTACTCCACTTTGGAATAGAAAATTGACTGTGCTGCTATGTTGTAATAAACATTAATTAACAGTTTGATTGTTATTAATAATTAATAGTTCATCTACTATATCCATTGTGCTAGGCACTAAGATATAAAAACATCAGCCTCTGTCCTCAAAGAACTTGCATTCTACCACATTGTGTTTTTGTAACCCTGGATGTGATTCTAAAATACGTCAGCTTAGTGTACTATAATACCAGTAGGAGTCAGGCTTGGGTTCCAGTCCTGACTCTGAGCCTTACCAGATAATGTAACTTAAGCAAACTTTTTTCGGCCTTTATTTTGTCAGTAAAGTTTAATCTCTTATTAAAAAGTAATTTGAAAGTAAATTCAGAAGTTTTAAGTTCATCTTAGAAAACCAAAATTTGTTCCTCTTTTTCAGAAATTGTTTGCATTTTTTAAGTAATTGGGCTTATTTTGAATTTCATTTTCCATTCTTATGTACAAAGTACGTTGCAGAAATTACAGTATTCTTCTCTTTAAAAAAAAATTAGATACTACAGTAATGTATTTCTTCCCTAAATACCTTGGTTACATCCTGATCAAGCTCTACCAAGATAATAATGGTGGAATTTCTATGTAGCCTTCTTTAAAGACTTTTTAAAAATTTATGATATCACTGGCATGTGTACTCCCTCCACTGAGGCACATTGCAACCACTTTACATCTTAATGGAGGACCTGCATGAGTTGATATGGCAGTACAGAATTGATCATTTTAGTGATAAGCCTCTTCAAACTTTGACTAAACTTTCCCTCAGACAATCTGCCATTGGACCTGTCCTTAACGTCCTTCAAGCTCAGTAGGCCCTGCTAAAATTTGTTTTACCAACATAGCCTTCAAAAGCCAGGGTCGCTTTGATGTCTTGATGAAACATTGGAATAGGACCTTGGTGGAAGTTTTTCTAGTCTGAAAAGGATAAGGATAAACCCATGTTTTACATTTAAAATTCCAATCTATTAGCAATCTGAAGAAGAAATAATAATAACAGTAATAACTCATCATCATCATTATTGAGAAGCTGCAATGTCTAGTAGAAAAAGTGCTAGACTCAGAGTTAGGAGAGACCTAATTTCAAAAATAACATCTCTGACACCACTATGACCTTGTTTCATCTGTTAAAAATGGGATAATACTGCAATACTTACTTTACTTTTTAAAAATAATTTGAGTAAGGTTACATAAATAGCTTGTTAAGTAAATATAATAATGACAACCCATTTAAGTTAAATAATTCTTGTGATGGATGTTGAAACTCTTTGGCACTGTAAGGTACCTTATTTTTAGAATTGAATGAGAAGAAGATAAGAATAAAATTATAGTCTATATCTACATTGAATGTTAATTTTATTCTCTCACTAGATTTTGAATCCATGTTTCCAGAAGTGAATTCTGGCAAACTAGTAGTACTAACTGTAACACAGAAAACCAAAAATGATATGACCATATGGAGTGAGGAGGTTGAAAATGAAAGAGAAGTGCTGTTAGAAAAGGTATGTACACCTAATATTTCTTACTTTTTTTTTTCTTTCCTCCTGGGATGGATGTGAAAGATCTGTAGTGTCACTGATGTAAGGAACTCCATCATGTAGAAACTCTTTCCACCAATGTGTATTGGCAACTCATCTCTAACTTATAATCTTAGAGATTTGCCTGGGGTATTGAAAAGTTAAACTAGCTTTTCCATGAACAAAAAGCTAGAACATGTCAGATGTAAGACTTGGTCCTAGGCCTTCTTGACTCAAGGCCAGCCTGCTGTCTATCCACTTTGCCACACTGCTTCTCTTCTCCCCTCCTTTCTCCCTTCTGTGTACTAATCTATCAAAATGTTTTTACTTTTTAAAATTGTGACCTTTAGTTATGTCCATTAATAATGATCATAGCTAACATTTATATTGCACTTTTTGGTTTAGAAAACACTTTACATTCTCATTTGATCCTAACAATTACCTTGTCCAGTGGGTGGTATTATAATTATCCCCATTTTACAGATGAAAAAACTGAGTTTCAAAGAAGCAACCTGCCCAGGACTACAGAGAGAGAATATGTGAGGAGTAAGATCCTGGCTCTCCAAACTCTTAAGTCCAGCTTTCTTTTCACTGCACTGTTTTGCCTCATTTTTATTATAGTCTACTTTGATGTAGTGGAAGCACTTGAAATCAGAAGACATGCGTTTTTTGTGTTCAGAGCTGGTGCTGTCAGTATTTTAAAAGAAGTAACCGTACAACCTTTGCTCTCAATAAACATGAATAAAATGATAATAGATTCATATAGCACTTTAAAGTTGACAAAGTGCTTTACATTGTATCTTTTGATCTTCATACCAACCCTAAGTATGATGTGTATCATTCCCATTTTATAGATGAAGAATGAGAATAAGAGGATGGAAGGTGCTAGTCTGGTAGACCTGTACTGCACACTAAACTCTGGCACAGTACTATAGCTGTAAGCCACAACATCTCAGCACTCTAGGCCAGTGGTGTCAAACACAAAAAGAAATGGGAACCACTAAACCCCATCTGAAGATCCCTGCAGATGCATATTAACTTAGAAAACTGCATATTCATAATATCTGAGTCCTGTTGTATTTTTTATTTATTTTGTTAAATTTTTCCCATTTGCATATTAGTCTGGTTCTGGACACACTTGGAAGTTTTGTGAGCCACATGTTTGAAACCTCTGCCCTAGTCATTTCTTTTAAGACTATTAAGTTATGAATGGGTTGCTGAGGTCTGTAAGTGCAGAGGCCCTGGGCTCAAATTCTTTCTCTTTTACTTCAGATTTGTGTGACTCAGGCCTAACTCAGACCCAGCACTTTTTGCTGCTCCCATCCATCTTGATGCCAAGTTATTCTAAGTTACAAATACTTCCCCTTTCCCTTCATTCCACCTCTGACTCTGAGAACAGTAATCTGCACCACAATACCAATTCCTGGAAAGTCAGTCTGTCAGTTTCATCGAATCTCCACTCAACTATCACTGTCACATCCCTGACCATAAAACACACACCACCCCCCCCCCCCCCCCCCGGCCACCATTCTCCTATATTGTATTGTCTTCTCCTGTTGAATGCAAGTACTTTAAGGACGTTTGTATTTGTATCATCCTCTGTGCCTAGCCAATAGTAAGTGCTTATAAATGCTTTTTCATTCATCTATTCCCAACTGTTTTGTGGAATCTAATGGTGAAGACATGCAGCTGTTCTACCATGCTGTACTTCAAAACAACTGAAACTGTCAGATTATTTATTGTTGAATTCCCTCTTTACAGAATAAATGACATCTAGGGGTTTTAAGTATTACAGTATATATAGAAAGTGCACCTAAGTTACTGTCCACTAGAGGGTTTCTTCTCATGGATGATGTATAGTTAAATTAAATCTGATCTGTTCCAGCAGATGTCAGTGTCTACTGCTTGGTTACCAGTTGTACCCTAGCTGGTATATTGTTTGAGATTTTGTGGTTTCAGTTTTACCTTTAAAAGCTCTGTGTGCATCATCATCTTCTGCTATGGTTCTTTTGTTGTTAGTGTCACCACAAAGAAATCAAAAATACATCTGAAGTCTTCATTTAGTTGTTGATCTCTGTAGCTTTGTTCAGAATTGTGAGTACTAATATTTTGAGGTATGCAGAGAAGACAAAATGTTTTTATGATTGTCATTACCAAATAGTATAAAAATTACAACAGAAAATAGCAAAGTAGCTTCAGTCATCAAAATTTCCTAAAGGGGTGTGTATGTATGTGTGTGTATGCTCTGTATTTGAATCATTTTGCACTTTTGTGGTTTTTAGCATTGTAATCTAGTCTGTCTGTTGTAATCTTTCTGTCACATAGATTTTTTTTGTTAAAGAGCCATTATAAAGATGTTAGAATATTAAATATAACCTTGGAGTGAAAGTGTTATAGATGTCAAGTTCATGACAGATTCAGTTATTAATTTCTCAAATAGAAATATCCCCAAGAAAATTGAGAGAATTTTTGTTGTTGTTGTTAAAAATGATGAACCTTATTTTCAGGCAAAATCATATTCATAAGAGGTAAGCCTTAGTTTTACTTTGCTTTTTTATTGCTTAAAGATAATTATTGCATCAAAGAGTCAGACTTTACTGACTTAGGACTGCATTCTTATATGTAATGCTCTATTTGATAATTTTTACTATCTAATAGAGAAAAAATAGTGATAGCTAGAGTATTTCTCAGGTCTTTTCTCTTACAAAAATTGTAAATCAATCTTAGTGCTTATTGTCAAAAATATTTTCTTTTTCATGTATGGACAATAATCTAGAATTTTAGCTGAAAGTAGCTTTAGAGGTTGCCTAATCCAAAGAGTACTGACCAAAAATCCCCCCTACAGAATCTACAAATGTTGATTCCACCTCCACTTTAAAAGACTTCTAGTGATGAGCAATTTACCACTTCTCAAACAGCCCGTTATACCTTTGGATTTTGCTAAGAGATGGCTAATATTAATGTTAGGTATGCTTTCTAGATCAGAGTTGTCATGCATGGCTCACAATACTCCTATTGTAGCCCAAACCAGATTAAAATGTAATTGGTAAATATTTAACAATAAAAAATAAAATACAATGAAACATGGATGATATTACATTTTAAAATGTCAGTATGAAGCCCGTAGCAATCCTTGTGTGTATGGTTTAGTAATCCCCATTTCTGTTTGAGCTTGCCACCAATATTCTTGGTAATGGGAAGTAGAAGTGATAATAGTATTCAGTACATTCTGAAACCTAGGTTAAGGCTTATAAAAATGGTAATTGTACAGTGTTTTTAACTGCAGTAGGAACCCACGATGTGAATACAATAGCATTTTAGCATGATTTTACTTTTTTCCCCAATATAAATTAAGAAATGCTAAGGAAAACATGTTTATGATGCATGAGCATCAGAGTTTGCAGCTTTTAAAAAAAGGACTTGGAATTAGTGCACTTTGGCAGGATAGTGTATTTTAAGTTTTTGCAAAATTAGCTTTCAACAGTATCAAAATGAAATTTACTATAGAACTTTTAAAAAATTATATTTTATTAGTGTCTTCCTACCCCTACACCTCCCTTCACCCTTTCATTGTCTTTGTTCACTTCTATATTTGTGTATATTTTTGTGTAGACTTTCCTTTATATCTACTCATAGGGATTATATAGCTAAAGCAGGAAAAGATCTCAAAGACCATCTTTATATTAGAGATGTATTACCTTTTAGAGATATATTACCCTTTATGTTAGATATGAGGAAACTGAGGCCACAGGAAGTTGTGATTTGCCCATAGTCACACGTGTAATTAGCGTCAAATGCAAGATATGAACCCAGGTCCTAACTTCAGAGAAAGTGTATTTGCCTTTACATATACATTGTATACAGTCTGCATACTGAGCTACTCAAAACAGTTGCTAAGTCTTATTGTTTTTACCTCCACAACATCTCTCACATAACCACCACCCACTCCTAATTTAGGCTTTTAAGCTTTTCAGTGACTTGCATCTAACTCTTAATTGGTCTTTCTGTTTCTAGTATGTCCCACTAGAGTGCCTCAAGAGAAAACTAGGGTAGAACTCTGAACTTCTAAAAATCAGTCAACAAATATAGACTGATTTAGAATTGTTAGGATCTCAGAATTATAGAGAGTATTACAGCACTGTATTAAATAATCTTTTTGTGCACATGCATGCTGTGTGTGTGTGTGTGCGTGTGCGTGTGTGTGTGTAGATAGATATCCTGCTTTCATATCCAGTTTGATCCAGAAGAGATTATAAGCTCTTCAAGAGCTTGGACTGTCATTTAGTTGATATCACAATTTTTAAACACAGTTCTTAATGAATACTTATGGAAATGAGTTTTAGGATTTTCATTCAAGGTACAGCAATTGGCCCAGTGTTTTCTAATATTTTAGTCTTTTACCTGACATTCACACCCCTCCAAAGATAAGAGTAACTACAGGTCATTTGGGGGTAGGATGGGGGAAATCTGGGCAATTACCTACACAAAACTTATTTTGAATAATAGTTCATAAAATAGGAAATAAATAAGAATGCTACTGAATTTATTAGACTTTTTTGAATGAAGGTTAATAGGTATGAGTCTATAGTCAGCTTTAATGATCAAAGCAGTTGTAAAATGTACAAACCATCACTCTTTTTCCATTTGGTAAAAATAATACAGTGTTATTAGAATAGTAGCTTAATATTCATCATTAATTTTAGTTTTTAGTATTGTTAATGGTCTTCTCAAAGCCAGAGATGTTCTATTCAGGATTTTATTTTAGCATGGTAAAAACTGATACTAGAATGATTGCCTAAACATTTTATCATTTGTATAATTTCTTTATTTGCTTACAGTTTATAAATGGTGCTAAAGAAATTTGTTATGCTCTACGTACTGAAGGCTATTGGGCTGACTTTATTGATCCATCATCCGGATTGGCAGTGAGTAAATATGTTTCGAAAGCTAGAATATTTGAAATGAGAGAGGATTGAGATGGGTGGGCTCTCTATTGTGCTAAAGAGAATAGGTGTTTTGGAAAGCTCATTTAAACTTAAAGAAATATCGTTTAAAAATCATACTTGGACAGCCTCTCATTCCAGCTTCTCATCTGCACTTTGAGAAGTCAGCAGAATTTCTGTTTTGCACTAAAATCAGCTTATTTTTCATAAGTAATAATCACAGATCACAGGAAGACCTTGCCTGCCCTTCCCAACTGCTGATGCCTTCAATATATCTCTTATCTGTACCTAGATAGTTATATGTTGTCTTCCCCATTCAGGGGTAGGGAACT
Source organism: Vombatus ursinus (assembly GCF_900497805.2). Lineage (NCBI taxonomy): Eukaryota > Metazoa > Chordata > Mammalia > Diprotodontia > Vombatidae > Vombatus > Vombatus ursinus. The sequence continues at coordinate 2,827,744 of NW_020954591.1, forward strand.
TGGTGGCCTCAGGGCCACATGTGCCTTCTAGGTCCCCGGGTGCAGCCTTTTGACTGAGTCCAAGTTTTACAGAACAAATCCTTTTATTAAGGGAATTTGTTCTGTGAAGTTTGGATTCAGTGGAAGGGCCACACTTGAGGACTTAGAGTCACATGTGACCTCAGGGCTGCAGGTTCCCCACCCCTGCCAGATGTATGCTGCTTGAGAGCATGGACTGTTTCTTGCTCTTCTTTGTATCCCTAGCACTTAGCACAGTACGTTGTACCATACTATATATTGAATGCATACTGACTATTGTGTATTTAATGGAACATTAGAAATCTTTACTAAGTTAAATGGTCTTCCTTAACTAAACAAACACTCCAGATTCTTTTAAGGAAAAAAATTACTGAATGTATTGAAGATCATCCTTATTAATATTTTGGATGCCAACATTTTAAAAAGTTGACCCTTGGTGAAAATTTATGTTCAGTTAAATTACTTTATGAGTTTTAGTTTCTAAAATCTTAAATTTCTACTTCTGTATTTTAAGAACAAGTTTATGAGTTAATAAATTTATATTACATTTCAAGGATCCTAGCCAAATAAAATATTACACATGTAAAGAATTTATGAGAAGTAGCATGATGTAATCAATATGAAAGTAGCCTTTAAGCCAGGAAGACTTGAGTTCAAATCTTGCCTTTGACATATCAGCTCTGAAACTGAACCTGTCATGAAACTGAACTTCTCAGTGTTCTAGGCAAATCTCTAAGACTATAAATTTCAGAAAAGGTGCCAGCCTGTTTTGGAAGCAAGAGTTTCCTCACCTGAGACCTCTAAAATTAAAATCACATATCTTTTTTTTTTGCTTTTTGGTGAGGCAGTCGGGGTTAAGTGACTTGCCCAGGGTCACACAGCTAGTAAGTGTTAAGTGTCTGAGGCTGGATTTGCACTCAGGTCCTCCTGACTTCAAGGCTGAAGTTCTATCCCCTGCGCCACCTAGCTGCCCCTGAAATCACATATCTAATTCCTGTCCCCTTGGAAGGGGGGAAAAAAATCACTATATATTTTGTAGAAATAGAAAAAAAAATTGTAGGAAAAATCACTGTGTATTTTTATCTCAATACAACTGATATACATTTAATATGTAATGTATCTAGCATTTTCTTTTGCCAGTTAGGCAAAATTAAAATTAGGCAGTGCTTAAGATGTTCCTTAGAGGAGAACATAATGATGGGCTTGTATTTGATATATGGGGGCAATCTTTCTCGTTTGTAATTCATTGTTCATTTCTTAAAAAAAGAGTACTTGTAAGAGACACTATTCTGAAGTAGGTACCTTAATGGTCTCTTTGTTTATGTTTTTGAGGTAAACTTATTTATGCCATAGAATTAAGATCCATTTGGTTTAAAGACAGTTTTTTTCCTATTCACTGGTTCCAAGTAATATATATCTTCCTTATCGATTTTTTTTTTTTAATCCTTAGTTTTTTGGACCGTATACAAACAACACTCTTTTTGAAACAGATGAGCGTTATCGACAATTAGGGTTTTCTGTTGATGATCTTGGCTGCTGCAAAGTGATTCGCCATAGTCTTTGGGGTACCCATGTCGTTGTTGGAAGTATCTTCACGAATGCCACAGCTGACAGTCGCATTATGAAGAAATTAAGTGGAAACTAGGTGGCAGCTGCATTATTTGTATTTGCCACTTTGTCTATAAATGGTGTAAAAAGTCTTCAGTTTTTTAAAGTACTCATTTCTAGGTTTAAAAAATATTTATTTCAGCGTCTGTAAACTTAAGAGTTTGTGATTTATGAGATTTTCAAAAATTGGCAATTGTTCACTCATATTTCTGTTTAATACATGTTAACCACCTACATTGTATAAAAAGCAGTAATTCATATGGATTCAAGGCTTGATCCCATATTACATGTTTATGGAGAGTTTTAGCTATTTTTCCTTTATGTTTGAAATTTTCAGGTTTACTTACATCCTTCCAAAAATAAATCACAGGTTAAGAAGATGAAGATGATGTTTCTTTTCCCATTGTGATGCTTTTCAAATTTGTTTCTGAAAACTTTTAAATTCAGATTCATGTAAATCTTATCAGGTTGCACAATTTTGGTAAATTATAGTTGTGATATATAGATTCAGGTTAAGAATCTTTCTCCATGTTTACTGGAAAAGCAGTACTTTTTACTACGTTTTTAAAGTTGGTCTTCCTCTAATCTAAAACTTTTAAAGTTTTGATATTTTCCTCATTTTCACTCTGTAGATATTTACTTTGTGTCAAGGTGCATACATCAACATCATTATGTAACCTAAAATGTTTTAGGCCTTGGGTTTAAAAACAAGTGGCAGAATATAAACACATTTCTTTATTATAGACAATTTTTAATTTGTTTCATTTGCCAAATCTATTTTTGTGATCCAATGATAAATTGAAACTGCTGCATGTTACAGAATAAATACCTCAGCCAATGACAGAACTTATTTTTTGATAATATAAACTTGACAAGACTAATCTTGTATCATTGGCTTTTTGCCAGTAACTGCCGTGAAAATAATAAGAATATGTAACTTATGCCAGAAAGTATTCATTGCCCTTCTATCTTGGGTTCCTCCTGTAGTTGTTAAATAGGGGTATCAAATACCTATTTAAGAACTGACCCACAGAAATGACAAAATATAGTATTACTCTGCTTGATTAACACTTAGCTTGGTACCAGGTGATGTTCATGCTTACAAGGAAAGTACTTAAGTTATCACTTATTGTAAAGAAAAGCAATGATTCTCTTTTTTTCTGTACTGAACAGTACAGTCAGTATTTTTTAAATGGGTTGCCAGGTAAGAGGTTGGAGAAGATAATCCCCTAAGTTCTCTTCCAGCTTTTAACATTCTATAATTCTAGATATTAATGATTCAAATACAGAAATCATCCCTAATAAGACTTCTAATGAACTCCCAAGGGTCCATGCTATGAGGCTACCTAACTGTATGGTCCTTTTCTTCAGTAAATAGTCTCCTATATGCCATGTGTTTTTAAGTAGTTCCTGCTACTTCATATTTTGCCTATCTTTTAATGCGTTAGTACCCCCTAAAATACTATTTTTTCCACTCTTTGCTACTTTGATCTGCCTGTATTCTTCAGCTGGAGTTGATTTATCATTTCGTATATTTCTCTTGTCATGTATCAGCACTTCTTTCCAAAAAAGAAGCGCCCCATTCTGGGAAAAGAGGTTTACTGCTGTCTTTGTGTTAGATAAACAAAGACTTGAAAAAATATTTGTTTTATCTATTTTGTTTTTGATGCAATTACCAGCAGTATGACAAAAAGCAAGGACTTTTTATACAGAGTTGAACGCTAAAAGGAGCAGTGTTTTTACAAAGTTGTGATATTTAGATAGTCAACATGAAGACAAACTATGAGTTCTGTGAACCCATACCCTTACACAAGGAAATAGGTGATGGTTACTGTGCTAATAAATGCCTGTAAAACAACTCAGGTCTTATTTTTCATACATTCCCTTGACTATGACCCTACAAGTAAGGCTAAGAAATGTATTTGCAAGATTAGTGAATATCCAAATCAACTACTGTTCCAAAATAGAGCTTCTTAGTTTAAATTAGTATTGATCCAGTGACATTGACAAGTTCAGCTTCAATTATCTTGAAAATATTTTTATACTTTTTTTTTCATTTTTTTTATATGTACCAACTTTGGCAGCTTAAGTTGTACAGTCACCATTTTAATACTTTTTTTAAGCTGTATCTTTGGCTTGTAAGTTTTCTGTATTATGCCAATCTTCTAACCATACCTTGCCATATCAACAGCCAGAAGGTCCAAATTTGTATTTATTTCATTTCTGCTTTTGTCATCATATAATATACAGTGCCTTGACTATTAAATGGGGTACTTAATCATTTGGTGGACTCGTAGATAGAAATAAAGATCTTATTTCTTTGTTTTTACAAGTAGAGCTTTTTATGGCTCTAATTACACCTTTGTAGTACATCTACTTTCCCCACACTATCAGCCAGACACATAAATATAAAGGGGATGGAAGCAACAGTGTGTCTGTTTTTCCAAAAATTGTGTCTTTTATTTTTAAAGTCTAGGATCTGAACATTCAATTGTATACACATTATAGCTTGTCAAGAAATATTCTTACTTCTATTAAAAGAATAGAAGCCAAAGGATTTGTGTACAACTTTAGCATTAAGTTGTCTACAAATTTATTTTTAAATATGTAGAAAAATAAAGTATTTTTCCATAAAGATACCATAAGTAGTTGTAACTCAAGTTGAGTATTAATAACTCTTCTTTATATAGTCAGTAATTATAACATGAAATCTGAGTGTTTCACGTCTCTAGCTATACAGAGCAAGTAGATCAAACAAGATTTATATTTATTTTGCTATGGAAATTAAAGTGAATGGCATATAGTTTTGGTGAAAGTATGGTGTATCAATTTATTGGTTTGTACCTAGTTGAAATCTACCAAAAAATATGATTAATGCAAAAAAGACCCAATATAGATAGATCAGCCTACTGGAGTCAAATGAATCTTAGTTTTCAGTTTAACCTGTTTACCCACTGGAGATCTTTAATTAATTGATTGCTGAATTGTTCAGCTCAATTCACAAATAGTGAACTATACAGATTACCAAAACTGAAGACTTGGGGATCATTTTAATGCAACTTATCACCCTGCAAAACTAATAAAAATAATACCTCTTAATTCCAGGGTGGGGAAAAAAGCCTAGATTTTGAGCTTACTAAATAATACATTCAGAAGAAACAATACTCTGTTGTCACATCTTCTATAGTAGCAGGGGATTTTTATTTTTATTTCTTTTACATTAGATGTTTTATTGTATCAATATTTGATTTCTCCTGTTTATTTTTAAATAGCTGCTTAGTAAATCTTTGACCATCACATGAGCAGCAAATATTTTAAGCATGTGATTCTCCACTCTCCTGTCTCAATTTCTTAACAGTAGCAAAATATATCATTGCTGCCTCCATTCAGCTTTGACATTTGGAGTAGAGCAAACTCTGCTTTCTAACATTTTAGTCTCAAAAATTTAATGGTATGGCTAAATCACTGAAAATGTGAAGTTAAGTCATAGCACAAAATAAACTGGAATTGTGTTTATTCTAGAGTAAATCATTTTAATGAGATGCCAGTAGTACCCACTGCACAGCAATTAACTCTTTTGGAATTACTGGGTTCTATTTAATTTCCTGGAAGAAGCAATTTATCTTAGATGAACAGAATTTTAGTTTGATTTCCATTCCCCATAGAATCAAATTCAGTTAAACAGAAAGAGAAATTTTCCTTAGCACTTTGCTCAAATAAGTTCGAAGAATTTTATGTCAGTTTAATCCCATCTACATCCCTGGATGCCAAGAGCTGAGCATATGTTGGCACAAAGATAAAACATTCAGCCATTTATTACCTCCAATAAGTGATGCTTTCTCATCTGCAAGATGAGGGTATTGGACTGGATGCTTTCTGAGGTCTTTTCTAGCTCTCATACTCTGATTCTTCAACAGAAATGGTATAGTGTAGTAGAAAAAGCAGTGGACATGAAATGAGGTTCAAGTCCCAAGCTTTGCCACACACTTATCTTGGAATTTGAGAAGTCACTTTAACTCTATGGGCCTCAGCTGTAAATGAGAGATTTGGACTACATAATTATGATTTGCATAATATCAAAATCAACTAGGAAAACCTAATTTGGAAATATCAGTACTTTCCTGCACTTTTCCAACTTCATATTGAGCAGTTACACAATTGTGGCTCAGTTACACATGGACCATCTGTACCACCTACCTGACAACTCCTTACCACTTTTTTCAAGATTCCTTTTCCTTTTTAAAATTTTTTTTTGTTTTTAAATGTATATTAAACTTAAGTACAAAATAAGAAAGGAAATAAACATTTCGATGTACACACGGAACATGAAAGGATTCAATACAAAGCAATAAATTTCCATTTCAAAAAAGCCTATATAATAAATACTACACATTGTTTTCAAAGCTGTCCAGCTTTGCTTTGCTTCTTTACAGATTTTCTTTTGTTCTCTGCTGTGCACTTTTTACTTTATTTTTCCCCTCCCCGCCAAAGAAGACTACAAATTAAATATAGAGATATGTCTGTGCGTGTACATATATACATACACGTATACATAGACATCTATAAACACACATGCACTCATACGCACATATGTGAGACCATACTGTGCTTATTTCTACTTAACTGTTTCTCTTAAGGTGGATAGTATCTTCTTTCATAAGTCCAAATCTTTCCATGTTTCTCTAAGTCAACCAGCTCATCATTTCCTGCATCACAACAGTATTTCAGTCCAATCCCATTCTGTCTGAAAGATTGTCTATGAAAGTTTTTTGCCCAGTTTTCTGCATTCCTTCTATTCTTGGCTGTATTGGTTTTATTTATACAAGAAAATTTTAATTTAATCAAGATTATTCATTAAAACTTCAATGACGCTATCACCTTATAATATGGTTTAAGGTCTGATACTACTGGATCTGCTTCCTTTACATCTTTTCACCCCTGATTTCTTTGTAGTTCCTGACCTATTGTTTTTCTAAATAAACTTTTTTATTATTTTTTTTCTAACTTAGATAATTTTTTAGTAATTTAATTGGGATGTCATTACATAAATAGATTAGGTAAAATTATCATTTTTATTATATTGGCTTTACCTACCCATGAATAAATATTACTTCAATTATTTAGATCTTTTCCTTCTGTCTAAACATTTATAATGCCTAAAAAGAGCCAGTCTGCAGTATAACATTTTGCCAGTGGGTGTTGCCATCTTACTGCCTAAAAATTTCTTAAGCATGACACTTCAGGTCATAATGCTTTACAACTAGAAAAGGGACTTTAGAGATCATCTAGTCTAACCCTTTTATTTCACACTTGATTAAATAGACCTAGAGAGCTTTTGAATTCCCAAAGATAATACAGGTCATTATGCAACAGAGCTATGATTTGAACCCAAGCCCTTTGACACATCCCTTGCTCCCTTTCATTAACCCGTACTACCTTTGTCAAGCTATAAAAAGTTAGCTCCTACATCCTAGAGCTGTTGTGATGACAAAAATGAGATCATATATAAAATGCTTTACATACTTTAAAGTACTGTGTAAACACTGGATACTGTTATTAGAGACTTATACCAAAATCTTATTCAGATGCCTCATCATGGTATTCAATGATCAACTTGGATTCTTGAAGGCTATGCCCTGAGATCAGCAGTTCTGGTAGATTCTACTAAGCTGGAAAACCTTCTAGTGTGGGTACAATGACAAACTGTTGCCCAGGGACCAACAAAACTAAATTCAGAAAAGCTTGTCACCAAGTTGGTTTCAGGGAGATGACATTTTTAGCCATAGAAACTCTTGCAGTCTGTCTACTACATTATAGAGCTAAGTGAACTAAGTCAGTGGAAGGAGTACCCACATTAACATTGCTTCTCATGACTACTGCAGACTTAATAAATTTTGTTTGAGGCAGCTAGGTGACACGGGATAGAGTGCTGGGCTGGAAGTACAGAAGAGCTGAGTTTAAATCCCAAAGGTGATGAAATGTTCCTTCCAGCTCTCAATATATAATCCCATGAATTTCTGATCTTTGAAATACTGTGTATTAGAGCAGAAAAGAGATCAGCCCTGGAGTAGTCGCACCATCTTCCCCCTCTAATTGTATGAGACACTCAATGCAGCTGACAAGTCGCACAACAGTGCTGATGGGTAATATTACAAATTAATGTACCTAACCTCAGTCGTGTCCTCCTTTCAGTAAAGCAGCCCTTTTATTCCTCCCTAATGGATTCCCTACCTCATTCCCCACAGAAATGATTCCAAACTTTCTCTTCCCTCTGAAAGTGGCTGCCATCTCTTGAAGGCATCCCCAGTGTCTTACATTCATAACCTCAGCATTGTCTCTGACTCCTCCCTCTCCCTCTCTTCACCTTCACAGCTATCACCTTAGTTCAGGCTTTAACCACATGTGATGAAGGTTATTGCAACAGCCTCTCTGTCAGGCTCCTTGCTTCAAGTCTCTCTTCCCACTCCAGTCCATCCTACACACTGCTACTGAAAGGATTTTCCTTAAGCACAGATCTGACCATATGACTCCCCTATTCAATCAACTCTATGGCGTCTGGAAGAAAATAGATATTCTTCTGTTTAGCTTTTAAAGCCCTTATAAGCTAGTCCCGGCCTGTCTTTCTAGCCTCACTGGCTATTACTCCCCCTCCTGCACTATGGGATCCAGCTAAATTGTCCTTCCCTCTGTTCTTTACACCCAACAATCCATCCCCCATTTCCATGCCTTTGCACTCACTTCCCACATACCTGGGATGCAATCCCTCCTTATTTCTAAGACAATTCCTCTCTTCCTTTAAGATGGAGCTCAAGCACCATCTTCTTTATAAATCCTTTCTTGCTTTCCTGGTCCCCCTATTCTAACCCACTAGTGTCTTCCCTCCCAAACTACCTTGTACTTGACCACTATATGTATGTTTGTGTATGTATATGTATGTGCACATACATATATTTGTATTTACTTTAGACATGCTATATATGTGTCTATACATTGTATGTGTACATATATTTGTATTTATTTTAGACATGCTATATCTATTTCTGTATCTATAAATATGTGTATATACATACACACAAACTATATATGTGTAAATAAAAGAGACCGGTGACAACTGGAGGTGTTGTCTTGAGCAGTGGAGCATCTTGGCCTTTTTAAGTTAAGGTCTTTCCCAGGTCTCAGTTTGTCTGAGGCAACACCCATTCAGTGATTAAAAGCTAGATTGTTGTTTGTTGGTGTTGTTCATCCTTCCTTCTCTAAGAGGACCAGTGACCTCAGGAGGGGGATGACTTGATTTGTAAGTGATGCACTTGATAGACAGGGATTAAGATAATTGAATGAAGGAGACCTTTGACAGACAGGCATACTAAGAGAAAAACTGACTAAGTGACAAGTTTGGACTAATACTACATAGCAGTGACAGCATCCAGACCTCTCTAAATATGAAATACAGCAAAGTCCTGATTGATGCAAAAAAATGAATGCTGTGAAGGAGAAGTAGTTGTTTTATTTGAACTGCATGTTTCTGCTGGACTGGAACCAATGACCATATTTTACATAATTATAACTTTGCATAGCTGACTATATTATAATGTACATAGTATATACACATAGTATATATGTATATATAGCATATGTATAGTATAGTATAAATATATAGTATATAGTAACATATACATATATTATAAATATATAAATTATGGTAATAACAGTTGTAATTTCAAATATATGGGACTACTTCATGGGATTTATTATTAGTATTCATTGGGACCTAGCAGTACAGACTGCCTGTGGATTTCAGAGCTGGCTTCCTACACAGCCTCATCAGTATTTCCTAAGCGGTAGTAAACATCAAATCATAGGATTGGCTCATGGAGGCATAGATTTGGATCTAGAAGACACTATAGAAATCATTCAGCCTAACCTTCTCTTTTTACATATGAGGAAACTGAGGCACAAAGGTGAAGGAACTTGCCTAAGTCACACAGGTAAATGGTCAAGTTGGGACTAGAATCAAGGTTCTCTCTGCATTGCACCAAGCCTAACAAGAAGAGGCCTCATAACATTAAGAGGTAGTGTAATGTGATGGAAAGAGCACTGGACTTAGATTCAGGGATGGCAGCCAGATGGTATTTGGCTAGCTTGATTGAGATTTGACCACAGTATGTGCTTGCCTCTTATTGGCGCATTATGTTGGACTTTAAAAAAAAAGGGGGGGGGGGGTTGATTTTTGGTAGCCTTGCTTAGAGAAGATCCTATTTACTTACTTAAGAAGATTTGAATTCAAGTCTTAGTAGCTATATAACTTTTACTAAAATATTTCTCCAATGTGGGCCCCAGTCCTTCATCTCTAAGAGAGGGGCAATATACTCATGCTACCTAGAGAGGCAGAGTGGTTATATGCACAGGTATGCTGATTTGCAGTCAGGAAGAAGACATGGATTCATCTGCCTCTGACACTTTCTAGCTATTTCTCTAGGTCTCAGTTTCTCATCTGGAAAATGGACGTAAGTGTCCATGGAACCTACCTCACAGGGTTGAGTCTAGTCTTGATAGTTGCCTTGCAACTTTGAAGTAATATATACATTTCAATTATTATTACTGCCGAAGAGACAGCATGGTCTAGTGGATATACCACTGACTTCAGAGTGAGAAAGAACTGGGTTCAGATCCACTGCCATAGTGGCATTGTGACCCTGGGCAAGTCACTTAACCCTATTTGTCTCAGTTTCTTCATTTGTAAAATGGACTGGAGAAGGAAATGGCAAACCATTCCAGTGTCTTTGCCAAGAAAATTCCAAACAGGCTCACGAAGAGTCAGACAGGGCTGAAATGACTGAACAACAAAAAGGTCAGTTCTGTTGACTTGCATTGGCAAAGAGATTCTTTTCATTAGGAGGTCCCTACATGAATAAAAGCACAGCTCTTCCTTTCCTTCCCCCTCAAAATTATGTCATGGGGTTATCGTAAGGACCAACTGGGAGGATGTATGAAAATAAGCAGTAGCCCAAGGGCAAAGCAAGAGGGGTTCCTACCAGGAGCTGATCACTTTCCTCTTCCCCTCTCCAGATCACCTACCCCTCACATATTAAAGGGTGTCAAAGAGCCCAGCAGACATCTGCTTCAGGGAGCCCTTTTCTTCCTCAACACTAACTCCTTTTGCCCTACCCCTGCCCATCCCTGCGCCTTCCTGAGGTAATACCCAGAGCTCCACTCCAAATTTCAGAGCCATTTTCTCCTTCATCTCCTTCATGACATCATTGGTCAAGGATCTCCTGCCCTGTCATTGTTCTACAAGGACTGTCAGACCTTACAATCCACCCTGGGTCCTGGGGCTTTCCATCTGTCCTGAAGCTGGACTCTCCCTTCATTAGAATAGGAGCTTCCTGAAAACAGGTATTTCACCTCCCTTCCGTCTGTATCCCCAGCACTTAGCACAGTGCTTAGTACTTAGCACATGCAAAGTACTTAATGAATGCTTTTCCATTGCATTCTACCTCATTTCAAGCATCCAAAACATTTATAACAGTAAGACACTATCTAAATGAGAGCCTCTCTGATTGCCACCAACATGAAAGAGATGCTCAAAGAAAATAATACTTCGGGTTTTGAGACTTCTGGGAGCCAAGATGGCAGAGTAAGAAGTAAGTCACTCTCATTCTCCCTTATGGATCTCTGAAAGCCCAGAAAATATCCTCCCCAGGAAAAACCTCAGAACAGCCGAGCCAGCAGAAAGATGAGGCACAGCAGTCTTGCAGCCCTGGAAGCTTGGGGGATTAACAGGAAAGGTTGGTTTTGCTCTGGTGGACAGGGAGGAGCACAGGATGGAAGGCATCCCAGCAAACCAACAGCAAGCCACACCTCAGCAAACCAGGGTGAGATCCTGAGCTCTAGGGTGGTGGAACAGGCAAGTCCCAACACCAGGACCCCTCGAGTGCAGGGGAACCGGGAGACTCCAGCTTAGAAAACCACCACATGCACTGGCAGGCAGGTGTCCTCCAACAGCCAAATCTACCATGCTTCAGCACAACTCCAGGAGGCACAGCTTCAGGAGGGGCAGTTCCAGGCAGGCAGGCATCTTCTGGTGGGCAAGTCTTCTAGTGCTTCATAGCAACAGCCCAGATGAGCAGGCATCCTCCAGGGGCCAGACCTTCCCCATAGGAGGCTTCAGTGTTGCTGACCCCAGCTCAGCACCAGGTAAGCTGCCAGACCCATACAGACTCCAGCTGCCAGCACCTGAGGCACCAGCACACAAAGCCAGTGACCAGGTCCCAGGCTCTCAGCACGAGAAACCTGGGCCAGTGCCCCCTGTGCTCCAGAAGAAGAGCAAGAAACAGAAACAGATAATGACCGTAAATTCTTACTATGGGGACAGGGAAGATCAAGGCTCAAAATTGGAAGAGGACAACATTGTCAATATACCCACACCCGAAACCTCAAAGGGAAATATGAACTGGTCTCAAGCCCAAAAAGGCTTCTTGGAAGAGCTCAAGAAGGATGCTAAAAGTCAAATAAGAGAAGTAGAAGAAAAATCGGGAAAATAAAAAGAGTTATGCAAGAAAGAGTCAATAGCTTGGAAAAGGAAGGACAAAAATTGAGTGTAGAAAACAAGTCCTTAAAAAGTAGAATTGGCCAAATGGAAAAGGAGGTACAAAATCTAATTGAAGAAAACAATCCGTTAAAAATTGGAACTGGGCAATTGGAAGCTAATTACTCTATAAGAAAGCAAGAATCAGTCAAAATCAAAAGAATGAAAAAAATAGAAGAAAACATAAAATTATTCATTGAAAAAACAACTGACCTGGAAAATAAATCCAGGAGAGATAATTTAAAAATTATGGGTCTATCTGAAAGCCATGATGAAAAAAAGAACCTGGCCAGCATCTTTCAAGAAACCATCAAGGAAAACTGCCCTTAGGTCCTAGAACCAGAGGGTTAAGTAATCATCAAAAGAATCCACTGATCACCTCCTGAAAGAGATCCCAAATTGAAAATTCCAAGGAATATTGGAGCCAAATTCCAAAATTATCAGGTCAAAGAGAAAATACTGCAAGCAGCCAGAAAGAAACTATTTAAATATCCTGGAACTACAGTCAGGATTACATAGGGCCTTTCAGCTTCTACATTAAGAGATCAGGGAGCTTGGAATATGATACTCTGTAAGGCAAAGGAGCTTGGATTACAACCAAGGATCAACTATCCAGTGAAACTGAACATAAACTTTCAGGGGAGGAGATGGACATTCCGTAAAATAGGAGACTTGCAAACCTTCCTGATGAAAAGACCAGAGCTCAACAGAAAATTTGATCTTCAAATACAAGACTCAAAAGAGGCATAAAAATGTAAACAGGAAAGAAAAAAAAAAGCAATATCTTATTAATAGGGGCAATCTGCTTATGTCCCTACAAGGGAAGATGATACTTATAATTCTTGAGAACTATATCTTTATTATGACATTTAGAAGGGTTATACAAAGACAGAGAGCATGAGAATAAGTTGACTTTGATGTCATGATAAAAAATCTAAGTGGTGAAAAAGGATTGTACTTGAAGAGAAGAGGAGAAAGAAAAAGGTAAACTACATCATATGAAGAAGCACAAAGACCTATTACAGTAGAGGGAAAGGAAAGAGGGAGATGAGCATTGTTTGAACCTTACTCTCATCAGATTTGACTCAAAGACGGAATAACATAATCAGGTATAGAAATTTAATTTAACCTATAGTAAGGAAGAGGGGAAAGGGGAAAGAAAAGAGAGGAGTGGATAGAAGAGAGGGAAGAAGTAGTAAGGGAAAAAAAGGGAGGGGGCTGATAGAAGGGAGGGCAGATTGAGGGAGGTGATGGTCAAAAGCAAAACTCTAGTGAGGAAGGAAAGGGAGAAAGGAGAGAGAAAAGCATAAACAGGGAGGAATATAGGATGGCAAGAAAGACAGAGATAGTAATCATAACTGTGAATGTGAATGGGATGAAATCTCCCATAAAATGAAAGTGGAGAGCAGACTGGATTAAGAACCATAATCCTACAATATGATGTTTACAAGAAACACATTTGAAGCAGAGGGATACATACAGAGTAAAGATAAAAGGCTGGAACAGCATATATTATGCTTCAGCTGAAGTAAAAAAAAAAAAAAAGCAGGGGTAGCAATCCTGATCTCAGAGCAAAAGCAAAAATAGATCTAATTAAAAGAGATAAGGAAGGAAACTACATCTTGCTAAAAGGTACCGTAGACAATGAAGTAATATCATTACTAAACATATATACACCAAGTGGTATAGCATGCAAATTCATAGAGGAGAATTTAAGGGAGTTACAAGAAGAAATGGACAACAAAACTATGCTAGTGTGGGACCTCAACCTCCCCCTCTCAGAACTAGATAAATCTAACTACAAAATAAACAAGAAAGAAGTTAAGGAGACAAGTAGAATTTTAGAAAAGTTAGATATGGTTGACCTTTGGAGAAAATTGAATGGGGATAGAAAGGCATATACATTTTTCTCAGTGATATATAGCACCTACACAAAAATTGACCATGTATTAAGGCATAAAAACCTCACAATCCAACACAGAAAGACGGAAATATTAAATGCATTCTTTTCACATTATGATGCAATAAAAATTACATATAGTAAAGGGTCATGGAAAGATAGACTAAAAATTAATTGGAAACTAAATAACCTAATTCTAAGGAATGAGTGGGTCAAACAACAAATCAGAAATAGTCAATAACTTCATCCAACAGAATGACAATCATGAGACAACATACCAAAACTTACGGGATTCAGCGAAAGCAATTCTTAGGGGAAGTTTTATATCTTTAATGCTTGCATGAATAAAATAGAAAAAAGAAGAGATCAATGAATTGGGCATGCAACTAAAAAAGCTAGAAAAAGAACAAATTAAAAATCCCCAATTAAATACCAAATTAGAAATTCTGAAAACCAAAGGAGAGATTAATAAAATTGAAATTAGGAAAACTATCGAACTAATAAATAAAACTAAAAGCTGGTTTTATGGGGAAAAAAACAATAAAATATATAAACCTTTGGTTAGTTTGATTTAAAAAAGAAAGAAGAAAACCAAATTACCAGTGTCAAAAATTAAAAGGGTGAATTCACCAATGAAGAGGATATTAAAACAATAATTAGGAGCTATTTTGCCCAAATGTATGCCAATAAATTTGACAATCTTAGTGAACTGGATGCATATTTACAAAAATATAAATTGCCCAGATTAATGGAAGAGGAAATAACATACCTAAATAACCCCATTTCAGAAGAAGAAATTAAACACGCCATCAATGAACTCCCTAAGAAAAAAATCTCCAGGGCCAGATGGATTTACATGTGAATTCTCTCAAACATTTAAAGAACAATTAATTCCAATACTTTATAAACTATTTGGGAAAATAGGAGAAGAAGGAGTCCCACCAAATTCTCTTTTTTGATACAAATATGGTGCTGATACCTAAACTGGGAAGAGTCAAAACAGAGAAAGAAAATTATAGACCAATTTTCCTAATGAATATAGATGTAAAAATTTTAAATAAAACATTAGCAAAGAGATTACAGCAACTTATCTCGAGAATAATACATTATGACTGGATAGAATTTAAATGTAGGGCTGATTCAATATTACAAAAACTGTCAGCATATCAACAGCAAAACTAACAGAAATCATATGATTATCTCAATAGAGGCAGAAAAAGCATTTGACAAAATATAACACCCATTCCCATCGAAAATGCTAGAGAGATAGGAATAAAAGGAGTTGTCCTTAGAATGATAGGTACTGAATAGGGGAGAAAGAAAAATCACAAAGGATGGCCTTTTCCTTTGTCAGTAAAGCAGGAGGTGAGAAACTTGACTCTGGGCAAGTTACTTAGTCACTTAACCCTATTTGCCCCAGTTTCCTCATAGAGAAGGAAATGGCAAACCATTTCAGTATCTTTGCCAAGAAAATCCCAAATGGGGTCACCAAGAGTCAGATAGCACTGGACAACAACAAATAAATGTTTCAATATATACAGGGAATTTCTTATTATTGTCCTCCTTGGGTATTAACTTTGTAGCAGATTTTCTGGGTCAAGGGGTATTGCTTTATCTTTGCATAATCCCAAAATGTTTCCCAAAAGGCTCCTGCTGATTTACTAACAATGTATTCATTTATTTATGGACTCATACATAGCTCCTATCATAGGGAATTTTCTGAGGCTGTTGCATTGTGAATATAACTTCTTTTTCTACTGTTTCCCCTTGGATATCATTGCTATATAGAAGTACTGACCTTTTGATCAATGTTTGTTTTATCTTGAACCTTTGTGAGATTTTTCATTATCTCAAGTTAGTTTCTTTGCTGATTTGCTGGGATTTTCCAAGGTAGGTCTTATCTACAGATAGGTCTAATCTTCTCTCTCTTTTTCTAGAGTTTGTACCTTTAATTTTTTTCTCTTGTCTTCTAGTTATTATGATTATTTCTATTGCCAGAATGAAAGTTTCTGGATTCCAATTTTTAAAAAAACATGGAAGGAGGGACCACCTCTAATTTGATTTTTGTTTTTGTGGGTAGGCCATTAGCATCTCCTTCCTACCAAAATAATGCCGGGTATTGTATGGTTCTGTTTAATATACCTTTAAAAAACAAACAGAGAGTTCTTCTAGTGAGTGCTTATGCTTTTAAAGACTTTTTCTTTTATTTTTGGGTGACTAGTATTATGTCAAAGGCTTTTTCTGCATCTCTCAATATACTTCTGTGAATGGGGGCTGAAGTATTTTCACTGTCATATTCTTTTCCTAATGTTGAATTATCTTTGCATCTATCTACGAAGTCAACCTGGTCATAATGAATTCTCTGTCAGAGGTACTGCTATACTTTTTTTTTCTGGCTAGGAATAGTGTGTCAGTAGTCATTCAAGATACTAGTCTATAGGGATGTTTCTTTTGTCTCCCCCACAATAGGTTGGGTGCTTGGATCTGTCAACCATCAACCTTTATAGTTGGTTCTAAGAAAGACAAACAAAATTGGGCTGCATGTGCGTGTTTTTTTCTCTCAAAGCTTGAGAATGTACATGTAGAGATATGCATAGGAGTTCACAGGGAAAATATGAGAAAGGAATTTTCTTAATAGGATAGATTCATAAATACATTAAGATTAGAGAAGTATAAAAGCGTCCATTGAAATTATAGTTCCAGGATGTCTGTGTTTCTTCTATCAATGACATGACATGACATGATATAACATATCAATGCTCATAAACAGAGAAGAAGGCTGCCATTAGTCAAGATAGGGCCCAGTTCAAGGCACCTGGTCCTTGTCAGAAGAATGTTCCTGGTCAGCAAAATCAAGCAGGAGATCTTGGGTTCATTCAGAGAGCAAAACATGTCTGTTATGCCAGGGTGCCCAAAGCATTATGGTACATTAAGCTCAGAGTAGGCCAAAAATGTCTTTCTCCTGATTGGCCAATCCAGGTTTTAGGTCTTTCTCGGGGAAGAGGGCTCAAGCTGGCTTGGGAGGACCCAGACTGCTTTACATTGCCCTCCATTTAGTCAAAGATGAAAGCATGGGGGAAACTTCACTCTTCCTCAGGGAATGGGAAGAGATATCCACTTGAAGCAGGCATCTTCAGATGCTCCAGGAGTCCACAAGCTGGTAGCTGTTGGAATAGTCAGACAGACCTGATGGGGCCCTGAGAAGACATATGGGTTGACAATTGAGAGGAAACAGCAGAGTATAGGTACCTGGTTAAAGGCACATAGAGATTGTTCAGTTTCCCTAAACAAGACAATAACGTTTTCTCACAGTTCCCATAATTGCATAATTACATTGTCAGGTACAGATTAAATTACTTAGAGGGTTCAAAAAGGACTAGTTTTGAGAAGGGAGATTTACATGTCACCAAGGTAACCAAGAAGACTTAAACATAAACCCTACAAAGCAACACAATTATCACAAGTGTTAACTAACATCAAGTCTCCTTGTATCCCAGTAACCCATTCTCAATGTCCATTTAAGCAGCACCTTCTGAGTCCCAGATATCTCATGTAGTTATCTGGTCCCTAGATATCCTTTCTTGGACAATAGGATTATTCTCAGGAGACCTCTAAGTGGGGTTCTGCATCTAAAAGTTCAAAGATAATTTCAAATCTAGCAGTTCAAAGATAATTTTGACTGATTATAAATTAGTACAATCACTTGAATTTGGTTCTCCAATTTTGAAACTTCCAAGAATTGCAATTTATATATCCTTTGCTGTTTATGTCCTTACCTAAATCCTATACCTGATTTAAGAATCTCTTAAAACTTGAGGGTCCAACCATAAAATGAGTTTTTTCTGCCATTTATAGTTATCAGACAGATACTTTAAAAATGGGAAAATGACTTCACTTTTATTACCACTATCCATACAACGTATGTATAAAAACCCCAATCTGAGATCTTATTACCAAAACGTGTTTAAAGCCTAAATTTCCATGAGAGATAAATTTTAGAAGTCAATCATATATATCTGTATATAATTCTTGGAGAAAAACAGGCTAATCTGGTTGCTTTTTGTCAACAGTTGCCATCCCATTTAATTAGAAGTCTATCACATTACATCTTTGTCTTATTGCATTGTCTAATCATTTCCTCCTTAGGAGGATGTTATCCCATTTGGGAGCAGAGAACTGATTGATACCAGGGAGTAATACTGTATGCAGACCAAATCAGGAGAGAGGTGTCATGCAGGCTAAGTGCAGACTCCTCCAGCCCAATGATTCAGGAGCCAAGAGAGGGGGCTAGAGAAGTAGAATATGTTATGGTAAAAATATTAAAGGATAACTGGATTGACCCTTGTCTTCCTAGCAGATTCTTCCCAGTAACTACTTCACGAAGAGGCAGTCTAGAAAAGATTGGGATTTTCCAAAGTTCTTGGGCAGAACACATTCTGTCTCTCCCTCTGGGTAGAAAGCAGTGTGCTCATACTGTTCTTATGGTTTGGTAATAAGAAAGAGTACAAAAGACATCTTGTGGGTGTGTCCCTTGCAAACACAACCTCAGAGTAACTCTTTCTTCCTTCCACAGACAAGACCAGTTCTCAAAGTAGACGAGCAAGGTAAATATCAAAATAAGTGAACTCAGATTGACCAAGTTAACCTGAAATGCACACCTTGGTGGGTCTCAGGATCTTTCTTCCAGATTGTACCGCTTTTCAGCATTAAGGTCATTGTTGCTGGAAAACGAGGGAGAAAGCATCGCTTTGGATTTGGAAACGCGTGGCATATTAGAGTTTCATTTTCAGGGAGATTTTCTGTCTGATTCTCACTGACCACTCCATCACCTTTCCTCTCATGGGCAATTCCATCCTTGCTGTTCACTTTTGGATTTTGAGAGGGGCCCCTTCATTTTTGAATAGATGAGTCTATTTCTCTTCTGCCATCTAGAATTTCATAATCTGTCTCCCAGATTAAATGGTCCTCCACAGAGGGTCGCCTAGCCCCTCCTATGCTAAATGGAATGTTCAGACCAGAAATTTTCCTCACTTGCGTCTTCAGGACACACTTAAGTACTGCTTCTTTTCTTCCCTTGGATGCTGAAGAGAAGACAGAGCTAGAATAGCTTCCCAGTTCCAGTCAGAAGTGTTGTGGTGTCATTGATGGAGGGATGTCAAAGCTTTGGTGACTTGGGTCATCATCTCATCTCCTGCTGAGCTCCTTTTCAGGGATCCAAATGCTTTTTGTGCAGTTGCACATAGGGCAAAGGCAGTCAACCCCTTTTGGCCTTGAATGAGCCATTTCTGGAGCCAGCAGCAGGTAGAGAAAGAACATACAGCATGTCTGGCAGGAGCATTGACAGCCAGGCTTTTCCAGAGCTGTTCCTAGGAGAAACTGCTGTTAAAGTAGGGCTGCTGAAGCCAGGAGGAGTCTAGAGGGAAAGAGGAGGATTTTGGTGTTGGGGGCAAGGACAGTGACCTAGGTGTGAGGTGAAGTTGAGGGAAAGGAAAGCAAGCCAAAACAGGGTCAAGGTCATACAGGAGTAGCAGAGGGAATGGATGAGCTGGCCTCATAAAGAGGCTTTCAGGATGAAGGGCTGCTGTGAAGAGACCAAAAAAGAGCAGGACCCAATGATTAGTGGAAGGGTTGTGTGGTGAACATGGGGAAGGAACAACGTCTAGGAGAGACCACCAATTAAGGAAGCATAGCAATGATGTAGAGATGCAGAAGACAGGCTACAAGGAAAATGAAAAGTTAACTTGGAAAGTCAACTGATTGTGGTTGCGGAGAAGAGAAAGGAACATGTGAAAGTTGTAAGCTCCCTGCTGATGAGGAGGGAAAAGTTGGGAGAAGGTGAACTTCGCAGGCAGTAAGGAAGATCCCTACAGCACCATTTTTCAACCTTCAGGGCAGTTTTGAGAGAGAACAGAAGGAATAATGAGGTGGTTCTTTGGAGGAAAGGAAAGATTGCTTAGGACACTGCATAGAGAAGTCAAGCCACCAGAGAAATGAGCTTTCTATTTCAATATTGGTCCAGGGGAGAGATTGAGCTCTTTCTGCTTCAAAGGAAAACAGGTGAGTCTCTGACTTAAAAGAGAGAATGCAGGAAACAATGTGCCAAGGCAGGAGAGGCAAAGGTGAGCAGAAACAGGTGTTGGAAATGAACTGTTTCTCTTTTGCTGGGAGAAAGTTGGCCTCTAATTTCTGTCCAGGGGACTTGTAAATCAGAATAGTAGAAACTGAGACATTGAGGGGAGCAGAGATCTGATTGAGGTTGGGAAGCAATAGTGTGTGCAGACCAAGTCAGGAGAGAGGTGTCATGGAGGCTACGTGCAGATTCCTCCAGCCCCGGTGGATAATTTGGCAGGTGCAGAAAAGAAAGTACAAAGTAACTGAAAGAAGCAAATTTCAGCCTGGTGGGAGG
Organism: Vombatus ursinus; assembly: GCF_900497805.2. Lineage (NCBI taxonomy): Eukaryota > Metazoa > Chordata > Mammalia > Diprotodontia > Vombatidae > Vombatus > Vombatus ursinus. Next base: position 2,848,261 of record NW_020954591.1, read on the forward strand.
AGGAGATCACTTAGGGCACATTGCTCTTGTGTGTGATTCCAAAGGGACGGAAGTCAGGGCCCCTGAGAGGATGAGAGATGAAAGTCAAAGGCCCCAGGGTGTCTAGGCCTGACTTCTGCCCTCCTTGAGCTCCAGAGCCCAAACCCAAGAGGAGGCATTGCCTTTGCTACTCTGAGGTGGTCTGCTGGTGTGATGGAAGATTGTTGTGGTGGTTCCATCATACCGTGGTAACAGAATGAAGGGGGTTGCTAAGAGTCATGACCCTGAGGTATCCAGTGGCATTTGCCTTGTGCTGAGGTGGAAGGTGCAGTGGAGTTCAGTGGAGACAAGAGTCGGGTGGTTTTCTTTGTGGTATTTTCTGGAGGTGTGGTTTTGGTGTGTTGTCCATCATCTTTATCTAGGATCCTTTGAGCCATTTGTGGCCAAGTAGGTATGTGCAGCTTTCTTTCCTGGCCATTAATATTCATTTTGTTCATCAGGTAATCTAAGCCAATAGTTGTTCCATTTCTTTAGGCCTTAGGTACACTATCATGGTCAAAGACTTAGGGCTTTTAGGGAAAGAGGGGCAGAAGGAGAAAGGTGGGAGTTCTTGAGAGGAGGGCTATTCCCCAAGCCACAGATGCTAAGAAACTGAAAGAAATCTTGGCTAGATAGGTGGTAACTGAAAGTCCTGAGGAGCAAACGGAGAGGATATCTATATTTCTGTGTCTCTATCTACCTACTATCCATATCTATATCTATCTATCTCTGTATATTTCTATCTCTATATAATGATGTTCCTATCTATCTATCTGTCTTTCTATGTATCTAAATATGAGGAGACCTAGGAGTCTAAGTTTCATTGATTCAAAGAAGAGAGAGCTCAAAAATTGATATACCCTTGCTTCCATGGTCACTCAGCCAGGTAAATAGTAAATGTTAAAGGAAATGTCAATATAGAGGAAGAGAAGTCCTTTCTCTTCATCACCCCCTTTGCTGTAAATTGAGGGACTTGAGTAGTGTTAACAGGGATAGAAAAGACCCTTTCCTTCACTTTGACATGACCCTTATTGTGTCATTCACTCATATCCAAGAAATACAAGAAGGCCACAAGAAGAGACATTCAATGCCAAAGGCTATATAGATTTGAAATGGTAGCTTGAGGTCAAGCAACACACTTGTTAATTTTGTGGACACATAATATTTGGCATTTCTTTTGTACACTTGCGTGGAATCATAGTGAATTCAGCCCCGTCTACCCATCTGTACATATATGGAGAAATACCAGCAAAAATACCTGTTTGGGTGGAGTGTGTATGTGTGTGTGTGTGTGTGTGTGTGTGTGTGTGTGTGTGTTCATCAAAGTGAATGTGTGTATATACAAAGTTACTTATAAAAGACTAATCCTGGAGAAGGCCCAATTGTGATGGGAAACAACAAAACTTTTCCAACTGGCTGCCATCTCTTTCTTTCTTGACCACTACATTGAAAAGCCAAGTGACCTAGACTGTTCTGGAATTGGAATGTGGGCAGAGGAATGTGGCTTTGAGAGCAATTGGATAGTTGTAAGGTTGGGCTAGGGGAGGAACAAGAGGAGAAGGATGAGAGAAAGAAGGAGCTAGATGAACTTTTGTTACTGTGCAGTGATGCCATACCTAAGATTGATAATGAGTGATAGCCACAAAGACTGCCTCCGTTGTTTCTAGATCATCTGCTTCTCTTGCTTATCTAAAGGCCTGCTTTCCTTGGGTCTGGAACCAAGAGAAGGGGCTGGAGAAGTAGTATGTGTTGTGGTGAACACATTAAAGGGTAATTGGTTTGACCCTTGTTTTCCTAGCAGATTCTTCCCAGTAGCTTCTTCATCAAGAGCCAGTCTACAATAGATTGGACGATTATCCAAAGTTCAGGAAGTCTTCCCTTGGGTGGGATACAATCTGTCCCTTCCTGTGGGCACAAAGTAGCGTCCTCATGAGATTCTCCTTGTTTGGTTATAAGGAGGTATACCAAAGACGACGTCTTATGGGTGTGTCCCTTGCACAAACCCCCTCAGAGTAACTCTTCCCTCCTTCCACAGACAAGGCCAATTCTCAAAGTAGATAAGGAAGGCAGTATCACATAGGTGACCTCAGACTGACCAGGTTTCCCTGAAATTCCCACTTTGGTGGGTCTCAGGATCTTTCTTCCAGATTCTACTGCTTCTTAGCATTATGGCCAGCATCTCTTTGGATTTGCAAAGGGGTGGCATGTCAGAGTTTCATTTTCAGGGAGATTTTCTGTCTGATTCTCACTGACCACTCCATCACCTTTCCTCTCATGGGCAATTCCATCCTTGCTGTTCACTTTTGGATTTTGAGAGGGGCCCCTTCATTTTTGAATAGATGAGTCTATTTCTCTTCTGCCATCTAGAATTTCATAATCTGTCTCCCAGATTAAATGGTCCTCCACAGAGGGTCGCCTAGCCCCTCCTATGCTAAATGGAATGTTCAGACCAGAAATTTTCCTCACTTGCATCTTCAGGACACACTTAAGTACTGCTTCTTTTCTTCCCTTGGATGATGAAGAGAAGACAGAGCTAGAATAGCTTCCCAGTTCCAGTCAGAAGTGTTGTGGTGTCATTGATGGAGGGATGTCAAAGCTTTAGTGACTTGGGTCACCATCTCATTCCCTTCTGGGCTCCTTTTCACACGTATGGATGCTTTTTGTGCAGCTGCACATAAGGCAGAGGTAATCAACTCGTTTTGGCTATAAGTTCTTTAACCATTCCCCAATTGATGGTCATCCCCTCAATTTCCAAATCTATGCCTCCACAAAAAAGCACCTGTAAATATTTTTTGTACAAATATGTACTTTTCCCTTAAAAAAAAAACCTGTTTAGAATATATGGCTAGTTGTGGTATTGCTGGATCAAAGGGTGTTATAAGATAAGTTCAGAGCAGTGTTAGCTTACTGCTTTAAAATTCTTTGTTTTGCTTTTCTAGAGAAGAATATTTTCACTTCTGTCTTTAAAAAGATTTCTTTTCTGCTGGAAAGCAGTGAAGCTGCAGAAAAGGAAAACATCATAGCTAAAGAAACTACCACCACAATGGAAAACCTTCCTAATGATGATTTTATTCTAGAATGTCTCTGGAGAACCAGGTAAACTCATGTATTACTAATGGGGTTATAGAATGGTAGAATCTAAACTAATCTAAAGCAAACTATGTGCCAGAATGCTCGTCAAGTTACAAAAATCACAGGGTGTTCCCCCTATATGTACCTGTCATCTTTTACTGAGATAACACCCAATCGAGTGCCTTATATATATAGTAAAGAAGGGATGGTTATATTCTTATAGCATTTGTAGTAGTAGTATCTGGTTACTTCAAAACCCTGGAGATGCCTGAGATGCCTGGCAAGTTTGGTCAGTTTGAAGAAATTCTAGATTATCAACACAAAAGAATAATACCAAGAAATAAAATTGATCAGTAAGTGGAAAAGGAAAAGAAAAATTCTAGAAACATCTCTGTAAATTTGTGTAAGAGGACACACACGCGCGCACACATAAACACAGGCCCATGTGCGCACGTGCACGCACACGCAGAGGCAAACTAGAACAAAAAAGTATCGATTAATTTTGTAGCCTCGGAAATATATATGCTCAGAATAAAAAGAGAAATGTTAAATAGTTAGTGATAAATGTACAAAACATTAAAGGGGCCATACAGGGGAATAACTGATAAAAAGTTGTTAATATAGTATTGATTTCAGTGAATGGAATGTAATACGCCTAATTCATTCAGTTATAGCATTGGAAGAATTGGGGTAGAAGGGAAGAAACTTGATGCCCAAGTCAACATTCTCCCCATTTTAAATACATATGTTGTTGGTTTTGTTTTTCCAGAAAAATGGAATTGAAAAGACAGGAGCTGGCCATGCAAGCAGCCTGGGAATGTAAAGCTCAGAAATTTCTCACTGAAATCAGAGAGATACATGCCATGGTGAGAAGGTCCAATTGATGGGTGCTTTCCCCATTTTTTCCACAAACCTTTACTCAGGGCCTATTTGTGTGCAATCTCCAGAAAACTGGGGAATGTAGTGAGGAGGATGTAGGAAAGGCATCAAAGCAATGTTCCCAAATTGGAGGATGCTGGCAGTTTTGATGGGCATCCCAAAGCTTAAAAACAAATGTTTCTGCAGAGAATCAATGCCTCTCAACTCTTCCTAGAAATTCTGAATTAGGGATGAATTTTCTTTTTCAGCCTTATATTGTTAAGAGTGACATGAATTTACTATGGTTTCCAAAATAAATATTACTTAAAACAAATCACTTTTCCTAGCTTCAACAATTTGAAACACTAATAAACATCATAAAAATCAACACATCCATTGTTTGGGGGTGGGGTTTATAAAGTATATCTCGGATTCATGCCCACACTTTCATTATTGATCATTTCCCTGTCATACAAAGATATATGCAAACATGCACACACAAACATACGTACAAACACATACATATATGCTTCCTAAATAAGGAAACAGTTTAGCCAAACCTCCCAACATAACTGTATCTGTAGCCCACAGCTTCTCTACCATCAAGAAGGAACCATATTTCATTGTCTGTTTTCTAGGATATTTCTTTTTTTGTTTTGTTTTGTTTTGTTTTGTTTTTTTGTTTTTGGCTAGGCAATGGGGTTAAGTGACTTGCCCAGGGTCACACAGCTAGTAAGTGTTATGTGTCTGAGGCCAAATTTGAACTCAGGTCCTCTAAATCCAGGGCCAGTGCTCTGTCCACTGCGCCATCTAGCTGTCCCCAGTTTTCTAGGATATTTCAATACAATTAATAGAGAATGGCAATCTTTCATGGTTGTTTTCATTTCTATTCATTTTAGTTATAGCTAATGTGCTCCTTACCTCATACTACATCGGTTCATAAAGGATTACCTAGGGTTGCTCTGCATTTTTTGAATTGTCATTTAGGATACCACTGAATTTTGCTCTCCAGAGTTACCAATCATGACTTCTGGTGCAAATCTAAAGGCTTTATCTCTTATCTTATTCTTGTCTTTATCGTGTCTTAAGTGTTCCTCTTCTCTATTCCTATCTTTCTTGATTTCTCCACAACCTTTGACACCTTTGCTCATCCTGTTCTCTTGGACAGGCTTTCCTCCCTGTGTGTTTGTGACATTGCTTCCACCTGGAGCTTCTCTTATTTGTTTCTTTCAGTTCATCTGAATCTCCTTTTGTAGGGTCTACATCCAGGCCATGGCCCTCAACATGGGTGTGTCCTCCAAGGCATTGTCTTCTTCCTTCTTAACTTCTCCTTATATATTGTCTTGCTTGGTAATCCAATGAGCTCCCATGAGTTCAGTGAATCAGCAGTCCATGTAAACAATCTCTTGCCAAGCCTTGTCCTTTCTACCTACACAACATTTCTGTTATACATATACATCCCCTTTTTTCCACCCCTTGTATCATCACATTAGTGTAGGACCTCTTTGATTTGTACCCAGGAGAGGCAAGAGCCTCTCCCTTCTTCAGTTCTCCCTCAGCTTCAATTTAGTCTACTCTCATCTACCAAAAAGGTCTTCTGAGAATATCGATCTGTCCATATTTCTGCCCTATTCAATAGTATCCAGAGGCTCCTGAATAACATATAAAATCCTGTCTTTGGCTTTTATAGGCCTTCACAAACTGGCCTTTTTCCAACCTGTCCAGTCTTATGATTTGCTCTAATCCAAATACTCAAAGATGCAGGGACCTGGGTTCTTCTTGCTCTCCCTCAGACACCACCCTCTATGTGCCACCTCCACACTTTCTCAGGCTCTGTTCCCTATGTATCAAAAATTCTGTTTTCACCTCCACCTCTTGGCTCTCACATCCCCCAAGACTGAAATTCTGCCTTCTGAAAGAGACCTTTTGTAGTGACCTTTCTTTATTTAAACCCCCATCTCTATCCCCCCCCAGTTAGTGTCTTTCTTCTGAGATTATTTTCCACTGATGCTCTATACATCTTTGACATAAAACTTTTGATGTTTTTTGTTTTCCACTTGTTTTCAATTCTAATGGAACTCCTTGAGGGCAGGGAATTATGTTTCTGCCTTTCTTCACAGTTCACCACTTTGACTGACACATGATAGATGTTTAATAAATGCTTATTGACTGGATTTAATATCACATTTTATTCACATCTCACAATTGGGGGGGATGTTAAATGTACTTTATTTCACACAACCTATGTGATTAGGGGCAACTAGGTGGCACAGTGGGTGCAGCTCTGGCCTTGGGATCAGGAGGACCTGAGTTCAAATCCAGCCTCAGACACTTGACATTTACTAGCTGTGTGACCCTGGGCAAGTCACTTACCCCCAATTGCCTCACCAAAAAGCAAAAAACAAAAAACAACAAAACAACAACAACAAAAAACAATGCCTCCCCTCCAAATAAATCAAGGTCAAAAATAAGGGAATAAAGCTCAAGATGATATCAGTCCAAATTTGTACGGGTCTTGATGTTGTGTAGGTGACAAAAAGCAGCAGCCAGTTATGATGATGGGTGATTCAAAGTAGTCAGCTGAATTTGTTGACATTTCTCCATTTCTAAACTATTTTTAAAGAAAATCATATATGAAGTCACACCATCCTCTTGGAGGTCTAAGGGAGCCACCATGGCATCTGGAATCATGTTTTCACCTATGAAGAACTGATAGTTTTTAAAACTAACAAGGATATGTTTTATTTATTTGTTCTGCAGCTCCCCTCATAAAAGGTTTTATTGTCTCTGGCTTGTATTCTTCAAGTCTGCATTTGATTGATTTCATATAGTCTGTGATGTACTTTTTGTAGGATTTTTTTGTGAAAATATTTTCTTGTAGATGATGATTCATTACTATGTCAACTCCAGTGATTACAGTGGCGTCTGTTCCTTCACCCTCAGGACCTTCAGCAGAGGCATTTCCAGTGATGAGTGAATCATCAATAGTACCCTCTGTCCAACTATCTTCCTCTCCACCTCTAGGTATAGCCAGTTCATGGGATCTCCCTGATCTTGTAAACATCTGAGAGCATCTCATCATAGCTTATGAGGTCCTGGCAGTTGATTGTGGCAGAGGAAGGTAGGAAGTGGCTGTGGGGTGATAGCACTGCAGACGGGCAGCCCAAGAGCTTTACATTGCCGCCCAAGAGGAGCTTGGAGTGGTAAGGGAAGAGTGGGCAGAAAAGGCTGAGTCAGCCGCGCCCCAACCTCATAGAGAGGGCGCCACATCTCACGATTTTTTTCAGCCAGTCTCTGATCAATAGACATGCATTTTGTTTCCCACCAGGAAAATGTGGTTGTATGTATGGAACCTATCTTTTGTCTTTGAAGTCCTTGGATTATATGTGTCCAGGAGTGGGATCAATGATTCAAAGGGCATGGTCATTTTAACAACTTTTCTTATGTGTTTTCTCCACAACTCTTAGAGTCTTAGACTGTTTTGAGCAAAAATTTTAAATAAAATATTAGCAAAGAAATTACAAAAATTTATCACCAGGATAATAAACTCTGACCCGTTAGGATTTATACCAGGAATGCAGGGCTGATTCAATATTAGGAAATCTATCAGCATAAACAACCATATCAATAACAAAACCAACAGAAATCATATGATTATCTCAATAGATGCAGAAAAAACTTTTGACAAATTACAGCAGCCATTACCATTGAAAACGCTAGAGAGATAGGAATGAATGGCATTGTCCTTAAAATTATAAGTAGCATCTATTTAAAACCATCAGCAAGCACTGTACATAATGGGGATAAGCTGGAAGCTTTCCCCGTAAGATTAGAGGAGAAAAAAGGATATCCATTATCACCACTGTTATTCAATATTATACTAGAAATGTTAGCTTCAGCAATAAGAGAAGAAAAAGAAATTGAAGGAATTAGAATACGCGATGAGGAAACAAAACTATCATTCTTTACAGTTGATATGATGGTATACTTAGAGAATCAACTAAAAAACTACTTGAAATAATTAACCACTTTAGCAAAATTGCAGTATATAAAATAAATCCACATAAATCATCAGCATTTCTATATATTACTAACAAAACCTAGCAGCAAGAGATAGAAAAAGAAATCCCACTTAAAATAACTGTAAAATAAAATATTTGGGAGTCTACCTGCCAAGACAATCCCAGGAACTATATGAACCCAATTACAAAACACTTTTCACACAAAGTCAGATCTAAGTAATTAGAAAAACATCAGTTGTTAATGGGTAAGCCAAGCTAATATAATAAAAATGAGACTTCTACCTAAATCAGTGCCATACCAATCAAACTACCAAAAATTATTTTATAGGACTAGAAAAAAATAACAAAATTCATCTGGAAGAACAAAGGTAAAGAATATCAAGGGAATTAATGAAAAAAAAAATGCAAAGGAAGGTGGCCTACCTGTATCAGATCTAAAACTATATTATAAAGCATCAATCATCAAAACTATTTGGTACTGGCTAAGAAATAGTGTGGTGGATCACTGGAGTAAGTTAGGTAGACAAGACAAAGTAGTCAATGGTGATAGTAATTTACTGTTTGATAAACCCAAGGACTCCACTTTTGGGGATAAAAACTCACTATTTGACAAAAAACTGCTGGAGAAAACTGGAAAATAGTATGGCAGAAATTAGGCATAGACCAACATCTTACACCATATACCAACATAAGATCAAAATGGGTACATGATTTAGATAAAAAGGGTGATACCATAAGCAAATTAGGAGAGCAAGGAATAGTTTGCCTGTCAGATCTATGGAAAAGGAAAGATTTTATGACCAAAGAAGAGATAGAGAACATTATGAAATGTGAAATGGATAATTTTGATTTAATTAAATTTAAGTTTTTGCACAAAGTTTTTGTGCAAACAAAGTCGTGATTAGAAGGAAAACAGAAAGCTGGGAAACACAGCCACTTTTTTACATGCTTTTTATACTTTTTTACAACTGATAAAGACATAATTTATAAAATATATAAAGAATTGAGTCAAAGTTATCAGAATAGAAGTCATTCCCCAATTGATAAATGGACAAAGGATATGAACAGGCAGTTTTCAGATAAAGAAATTAAAGCTATCCATAGTCCTATGAAAAAATGCTCTAAATCACTATTAATTAGAGAAATGTAAATTCAAACAACTCTGAGGTACCACCTCACACTTATCAGATTGGCTAATATTACAAAAAAGGAAAATGATAACTGATAGAGAACATGTGGGGAAAATAGAGCACTAATGCTGGTGGAGTTGTAAACTGATCCAACCATTCTAGAGCTATTTGGAACTATGCCCAAAGGGCTATCAAACTGTGCAAACCTTTTGATTCAGCAATATCACTATAAAGTCTGTATCTAAAATAGATCATAAAAAATGGAAAAGGATCCCAATGTGCAGCCCTTTTTGTGACAAATAATTGGAAATTGAGAGGGATGTCCATCAGTTGGGGAATGGCTGAAAAAGTGGTGATTACATGCATATAATGAAATACTATTGTGCTATAAGAAATCATCAGCAGGATGCTCTCAGAAAAATCTGCAAAGATTTACATGAATTGATGCTGAGTGAAGCGAGTAGAACCAGGAGAACATTGTACACGGTAACAGCAACAATGTGAGAAGGTCAACTTTGAAAGACTTAGCTCTTCTCAGCAAAACAATACAATGCTCTAAGACAATTCCAAGACTCATGATGGAAAATGCTATCCATATCCAGAGAAAGAACTGTGGAGTCTGGATGCAGATCAAAGCATAATATTTTCACTTTTTTGTATTTTTTTCTTTCTCATGATTTTTCCCTTTTGTTCTGGTTCTTCTTTCCCAGCATTACTAATATGGAAATATGTTTAATATGATTGAATATATATAGCCTCTTTCAGATTGCTTGAGGTCTTGGGCAGGGGAGAAGAAAGGGAGAAATGGAGAAAAAAATTTTGGGACTCAAAATCTTATGAAAGTGAATGTTGAAAGCTATCTTTACATATAATTTGAAAAAATAAAATGCTATTAAGTGCAAACAAAATTTTAAAATTAAAAAAAAAAAAGGAAAACAATCAGGAAAACCAGCCAATGCACTGAAAAAAAAAGTTTTAAAGCATAGGCAATATTGCAACACCTTGCACCACCTACCTTACTTTGTAAAGGATAGAGGAGAGGGGAGTATGTTCTCCCATCTCCTCATTGGGTCATGCTTGCTCTTAAAGTGTGCAAAATTATCTGCAGCAAGCTTCAGAGATTAAAGAAAAATACCTGCAGGATAGGTCAGTAAGATTTCCATTCTTTGCCTGTATGTTGGGCATTGGCTCCTGTGTGTTTCTTAGGATGTTTACCCTTTACAAAGTTAATAGCCTAAACGCTTCTAAAATGATGACTTTTCTTACTTGGACTGTGCTCCTTGGATTTGATTCCAATTGAATGTTGCACCTTCATTGTTTCTGCCTTGGAACAGTTGTTGAATAAATAACTATTGTCTCCTTCAGAAATCTTTCCTGTCAGGAAAAAAATACTTCATCAGAATATATAGTTCAGTGTAGTCTCAGCTTACTAATTTCACAAGTTTGGTTTTAATTTTTTTTTACAAATATATTGCTTTCTTCCTAAAAATGTTTCTTTTCCACAGGAAAAGAAGGAAACTTCAAAAGAACAAAACATGACTGAGAATGAAAACATAATTTATGATGCTCCAACTCTAGCATATTTCCGGAGAATCAGGTATACTTATGCCCTTCTTGTGGGATTTCAGAATAGTAGAATCTCTTTGGAAATAATGTGGCAGTGTCCTGGTCAAGTTTAAAAAAGGAAAGTATAACCAACCAACCTCTCATCCTTTGGTTGGGAATATGCCAAATGGAGTGCATTATTCATACAGTAAAAAGGAAAGGTTATATTCATAGAACATCTCTAGTAGTATTCTTTTGGGACTCCAAAAAGCTGGAGATGCCTGAAATGCCTGACAAATTGAGACTGAGTGAAGTCTGAGGTACCACCTCACACTTATCAGATCTAGATGATCAATTAAAAAAGAATAATACTGGGAATTAAAATTGATCGGTAGAAAAAAAAAGAAAATTCTAGAAACATCTATATGAATTAATGTATGCATAAAAAATAAACCAGAATAAAAAAATACACAGTAATGTAGTAACCACCCACAAAGGCTCAAGTGTGCTTTAAATTAAAAGAGAAATAAATGTCATACAAATAGTGAGAAATGGACAAAATGTTAAAGAGGCCACACAAGACAATATCTGATAAGAAGTTGCCAACATTAAGAAAAAAAGTTGTCGCTATTACATAGATTTCAATGAATAGAATATGTTATACCTAATTCGCTCAACTATATAAGTGGAAGAATTGGGATAGAAGCCAAAATTCTTGATACCCAAGTCGATAACTCTCCTCACTTAAAACACATACACTGTGCTGTTGGTTTTGTATTTCCAGAGAAAATGCATTCAAAAAACTAGAGTTGGAAAGAAATACAGCCTGGGAAGAAAAAGCCCTGAAATTGATCAGTGAATTGAAAGAGATGTGTGCCATGGTGAGAGAGTCTAATTCATTAGTCCCTTTTCCATTTGTATTCCACAAGGATTGTGTGCAATGTCCAGAAAATTGGGGGATATAGTGAGGAGGATGTTGGAAAGGCATCAAAGCAATGCCTCCAGCTTTGGGGATTCTGGCAGTTTTGGTGGGCATCCTAAAACATAAAAACGAATGTTTTTGCACAAGAGCAATGCCTTTCCCCTATTTCTAGGGATTCTGAATTAGGGAAGAATTTTTTCAGCATTGTAATGTGATTCTTTGCAAGTTGCAATAGTAATTTATATTCACTGTTATTCCAAAATTACTGTTGTTTGAAAGAAATCACTCTTCTTAGCCTCATCACTTTGAAACACAATAAAAATCATGAAAGTCACTACACCAATCCTTTGAGGGGGGAATGGCTTATAAAGTTTTTTGATATATTATGTATTTATAACTTGGTCATTCCCAGATTCATGCCCACGCTTTCACCACTGAGGAGTTACCTGTAATACAAAGATATATACATACATGCAAACATATAATACATACATATGTTAGTGTGTGTATGTGTGTGTACATAATAGATATACTTTATAAATCAACTGTTCAGCAAAACCTGACAACATAACTGCATCTGACAGAATATATAGCATTTTGCATCTATTGCCCAAAGCCTTACTAACAAGTGGAGGGCTAGGATTTTTCAATATGATTAATAGGAGAATGGTGATCTTTCATGGTTGCTTTCATTTACATTAATTTTAGTTATAACTAATATCCCCCTTATCTCATTCTGCATCAGTTCATAAAGGATTACCTAGGTTGCTCTGCATTCTTTGAATTTGTCATTTCAGACACCACTGAAGTTTACTCTACTAAGTTACCAAGGATGACTTCTGCTGCTAATCTAAAGGCTTTATCTCAAATCTTCTCTGTCTTGACCTCTCCACAACTTGACACCATTGATCATCCTGTTCTCTTGGATAGTCTTTCCTCTCTGTTTTTGTGACAGTGCTCCCACCTGGGGCTTCTCCTTTTTGTTTTGTCGGTCCATCAGTCTCCTTTTGTAGGGTCTACATCCAAGACATGCCACTTAGCATGGCTGTGTAGTTCTCTTGCTTCTTAACTTCTCCCTCGATATTGTCTTGCTTGGCAGTCATATGAGCTCCCATGAGTTAAATGGATCATCACTCCATGTAAATGGTCTTTTACCATGCCCTGTCATTTCTACCCTCGCAACATTTCTCTTATAGAATTCCCTCTTCTCTGCCCCCTCGGTCATAGCATTGATTCAAGCCCTCTTCACCTAGTCCCCGGGTGATTGTGAGAGACTCTCCCTTCTTTATTCTCCCTCCACTCCAATCCATTCTACTCTCACCTACCAAGGTAATATTCTGATAACATAGATCTGACAATATTTCTTCCCTAATCAATAAAATTCAGAGGATCCTGGATCACATATCCAATTCTGTCTTTGGCTTTAAATGTCCTTTACCATCTTTTCCAACCTGTCCAGTCTTCTTCTGTTTTCTCTCCTCCAAGTACTCTTAAAATCCAAAGACCCAGGATCTTTTTCCTCTTCATCAGACACCACGCTCCATGTCCCAATTCAATGCTTTCTCAATGTCTTGTACCCTCTGTCTGGAATGTTCTCTTCACCTCCACTTCGTGGCTTTCACATCCTCCAAGACTCTAATTCTACTTTATGAAAGAACCTTTTGGTACTGACCCTTCCCCCTTCATACCCCACCCCCCTAACCTCTGGGTGATGCTTTTCTTTTGAGATTATTTTCCATTTATGTTTAATACATATATATAATTTTTGATGTGGTGTTTTCCAATTGAATATGAGTTACTTGAAGGCTGAGAATGATGTTGTTACCTTCCTTTGTATCCCCAGAGTTTAATACATTAGCTGATAATTTCTTCATAAATGCTTCTTGAGTGTCTCAACATAGTATCAACTTACATCCTCATCCCACTATTTGTTCATCTCATGTCTAAACTATGGGCATCCATTATGTTTCCCCTCCAGGAAAAAATGGATGTATATAAGGAAAATTTCTCTTGTCTTTCATGTCCTTAGAGTATATATTCTCTGTAGGAGGATCAATGATTCAAAAAGCATGGTCTTTTTGTTGGCTTTTCTTTTGTAATTCCAAAGTTTTCTCCACAACTGTAAGATGCTTTTTAGCTCCTCCAATAACATATAAATAGTTAGCCTATCTTCCCACAACTCCCTCGGAATGTCTGTTTGCATATATTATCGTTTATGTCAATTTGGTCTAGATGAAGTAAAAATCCAGTTCCCTGCCGATTTATGATGTAGTATACTTTTTCATAGGGATGTTGGTGATCTTCAGTTTTTCTTTGGAAAACCATGTGTTAATATTATAATTGGACAATTATCTACTAAAGGCAAAAAGGATGACATCAAAGACCAAAGTCTTACCAGTCCATAATAATTTTTTATGTATCTTCACTACTAAAATTGGCAATTGAGAGAATGAGTACAAAGGCTTCCCATCTGAGAATTTTTCCTCTTGTAATCTATATTGTTTCTGTTTACATCATCGTAATGTAATGTAGTTAAAATGTTAAAATTATCTTTTTTCTCTTGTGGTAGCCCAGTACTTTTGTATAGTTTATGAATTTCCTCAAAAACTATATCATGGAAACATCCTTGTATTTTACATGATGTTTGATTATTCCTTTCTTACATGAAGTCTACTTAAAATGCCAGAATTTATTCTGTTAAATTATGTATTATGCTATTTGAAACCTGCTTTGTGTCTAACTGCTTTGCGGTTTTTCCTGTAGTTTATAGCTAGGACAAGAAATCCTCCTCTCATCCTTTTCTGTTCTTATGTTGTTTGAATAATTTCTGGGTTCACTTGCTTCTAAGGTCTTGTTTATCCAACCTGTTCCTCCCATCTGCCTTTTTCTTTATCCTTGTTTAAATAGAACCAAAGAGTTTTCTTGAGGACTGCTTTATACTACAGTTTTCCATGTAGTAATAATGAGCCCTTTTCCCCTGTTTTCCAACATTTTCTAATCTTTTAAACTGTCTAATCTTACGGATTTTTTTTTCAGTCTTTGTAGTTCTTTGCCTCTCTACCACTTTTGACACAGGGGAGTTCCCCTTCTCCTTATAGATTCTCTCCTCCACTACCCTTCATGATAATGCTCTCTCCTAGTGCCCCTCCTACCCAGTTGTACACTCTTCATTTCTTTATGTTGGATCACCTTCCATCCTCCTACTCAATAAGATTGGGTATCCTCTTGCCTTCTGCCCCCTGTAATCTCTTTCTACTCCCCCTTTCTTCCTGATCTCATCAGTTCCCTCTGGGTGAATGATTATGTCTCTGCAGGAGACTCCTAAATGTGTATCTCCAAGCACAATCTGTCTCTTGAGTTCCAGACCTAATTAATCAATCAGTCAACATGCATCTCATGCTCAACACATCTAAATTATTTTCCTTTGAAACCTGTCACTCCAGTGAACTTTGCCTCTTCTATTAAGGACACTGCCTTCTGTTCAGTCACCTAGATCTTTGTGCTCAGCATCATCTCTGATTCTTCACTTTCCCCTACGTATACCTTTAAATCACCATTTCTTTTGTTGAATGATTTTTTAAGTGGTGTCCAAGTCTTCTGGACACCATTTGGGTTTTCTTGGCAAGATCCTGGAGTGGTTTGCCATTTCCTTCTCCAGCTCATTTAACAGGTGAGGAAACTGAGGCAAACAGAGTTAAGTGACTTGCCCCAGGGTCCCACAACCAGTAAATGTCTGAAGCTGAATTTGGACTCAGGAAGATGAGTCTTCCTGGCACAGTTATTAACCCTTGTCACCTCTAGCTGTGTAACATCTCTTACATTTACTCCTTTTTCTCTACTGAGGGGAACACTAGTTTCTCGGGTTTAGGGCCCCATCAGCTCTTGCCTGGACTATGGTAATATTGTTTTATAAGAAATGAAAAATGCTATTGATAGTTTTTTTAATTGACCAATTTTTTTTTAAATTGCCACACTTGGTCTTGCTGCAGCCTCCCTCCCAGAGCTGCCCACACACTTCATTTTAACACAATAAAAGGAAGAGGCAGGAAAGGGAATCAATGAGCAAAATCAGTCAATGCATTGAGAATAAGTATTAAAATACAGGTCATATGGCACCCCCTTGTACCTCCCACCTCTGCAAAGGACTGAGAGCTTGGAGTCTCATCTCACATCCCTTCTTTGGGTCATGTTTGCTATTCAGTTAGCTCTGCATTGAGCTGCAAAGATTAAAAACAAATTCCTGCAAATGTGTCAATTTCCTTTCTGAGCTTGTATATTTGGAATGTTGAGCATTGGTTCCTGTGTGTTTCTTACGATGTTTTCTCCCTATAAATCTGGTAACCTGAATGCTTTGGAACTGATGACTCTTTCTCTCTTGGATTCAAAGTTCATATTGCACTTTCAGAGGTTCTGCTTTGGAAGAGGTGTTGAGGAAATGACTGTAAGCTCTGTTAGAGATCTTTAGTACCTGAAAAAAAATCATCATAAGAACATCAGTTCAAAGTAGTCTCAGCTCAAAAATTTGACTTTGAATTGCTTTAGAAAAGTATTTTATTTCTATTTCTAATAATATTTCTTTTCTACAGAAAGAAATTGAAGCTAGGGAAGATGAAAAGGTCATTGAAAAGGACAATCTTTTTTATGATGATTTGACTCTGGCATCTCACTTGAGAACCAGGTACACTCACATACTGCTAGTGGAATTTCAGAATGGTTGAATCTCTTTAGGAACCAATGTGACAGTACCTTGATGAAGTTATAAAAATAACAGTATCACTATCCCAGCCCCCACCTATGTCCCTGTCATCCATTTACTGGGACTACACCTAATGGGGTATATCTTGCAAATTGGTAAAAAGAGAGGTTATGTTCAAATAAAAATTCTAATAATATTCCTTTATTACTCCAAAACCTGGAGATACCTGAAGTGCCTGACAAGCTGAGACTGTCTGAAGAAATTCTAGATTATCAACATAGGAAAATAATACCACGAATTGAAACTGATCAGTGGGAGGAAAAGGAAAATTCTAGAACCTTCCCCATGAACTAGCTTGAACACAAAAATAAGAATAAAAGTGTATGCCTTTATTTAGTAACCACCCACAAGGGAACATTCATGTTTAGAATTAAAAGAGAAATGTTATATGGATAGTGATGAATGGACAAAATGTTAAAGGTGACATGCAAGCAAATGACTGATAAGATGTTGTCAATATTAGAGAGATATCAATGAATGGAATCCAATATACCTAATTTACTCAACTACATGTGAAGGAAAATTTGGATAGAAGCCAAGCAGTCTTGATACCCAAGTCACAACTCTCCCCATTTAAAGTATAACTCTGTTGGTTTTGTTTTCCAGAGAAATTGAATTCGAAAAACAGAAACTGGTAATAAAGACCATCTTTGAAGAGAAAACACAGACATTTCTCAAGGAAATCAAAGAGATATGTGCTATGGTGAGAGAGTCCAATTCATGGGTACTTTTCCCATTTGAATTCGACAAGGATTTCTTCAGGGCCTGTTTGTGTGCACTCTCCTGAAAATTGGAGATATAGTGATGTCAAGACTGAAATTAAAAAGAAGAATAAACTGAAGCATTCCATGAACATAATCAAATCAATTATATTAACAGAGGCATGCTGTCTGTCAGCAAAGGAGCTGATGGCTTGCCTCCATTTTATGCCAAAAACTGTGAGCAGATAGACAGCTCTCCTTATGTAGGTTTTGGGGAGTACAGAATCCTGTCTTTGCCTTTTAGAGTCCTTTACCACCTGGACTCTGTCCAACCTGTCCAGTGTTCTTAGGCTTTACTTTTCCCCAAGTAAAATAAGATCCAGCAGCCCAGGGCTTCTTGCTCTTCTTCAAACACCACCCTCACGTGAGAACCAGGTACACTCACATACTATTAGTGGAATTTCAGAATGGTTGAATCTCTTTAGCAACCAATGTGACAGTACCTTGAGGAAGTTACAAAAATAACAGTGTCACTATCCCAGCCTCCAACTATGTTCCTGCCATCCTTCAACACTTTATGGAAAGACAATGCTGAGTACTGAGGTTGATGGTGGCCAGGAGGCTTGGCCCCTAAGTCAGAACCATAAAGTTCACCCCACTCCATGCTATCTCTGTCCTCTCTGTCTGAAATGTTCTCTCTCTTCACCTCCATCTCCTGGCTTTCACATTCTACAAGATTTAAATTCTACCTTCTGAAAGAGCCCTTTGTTGGTAACCATCCATACTCAAACCCTGGCTGATGCCTTTCTTCTGAGATTATTTTCAATTTGGGCTCTATATGTACATCTACTATGTATAATATCCAGTGTGGTGGTGTTTTCCAATTGAAAGTAAACTGCTTGAGGGCAGGTAAGTATGGTTTTGCCTTTCCATGTATCCCCAGACTGCAGCACAGTGACTGACATATGATAAATGTTGAATAAATGCTTCTTGACTCTCAACATAACATCACATTATATTCACATTCCACCATTTGTTCAGCCAGTCGCTGATCAATAGGCATCTACTTTGTTTCCCACCAGGAAAATGTGGCTGTATATAGGAAATATTTCTCTTGTCTATGATGTACTTGTAAGATCTGTGCCCAGTAGTGGAATCAGTCATTCAAAGGGCATAGTTATTTTAATAGACTTGCTTACATAATTCGAAAGATTTCCTTTGCAACTATTGGACATTTTTGGCTCCTCCAATAGCATATAAAGAGTTAGCCTATCATTCCACAGCCTTTCCAATATGCTTGTTCCCATATATCATAATTTTTACCAGTTTTGATTTGGATGAAATGAAAAGTCAATTGGTTTGACTGACATTTCCCTTCCTATTCATGATTTAGGGCATTTTTTCATAGGGCTGTCGATGATCTTTAATTCTTCTTTAGAAAACCATTGGGTAATAATGTTATTGGATGATTGCCTACTGAAGGTGAGAAGGATGATATTAAAGACCAAATTTTTATCAATTTGTATTAATTCTTTAGATGTCTACAACAATGAATTTTTCCACCTGAAAGTTTTTCCTCTTTTAAGCTGTATTGATTTTGTTCACACAACGTTTGTGGATGTAATCCAGTAAAATTATCAATTTTTTCTTTTATACTGTCCTCTAACCTTTGTTTGGTTATGAATCTCCCGAAAAAACATCACATAATCACATATCACAATCAAATAAAGGAACCTCCTTCTCTTTTACACAAAGTTTGAATATTCCTTTCTTATATTAAGGCTAGGTATCCCTCCAGAGCTTATCCTATTAAATTGTGTGTGATGCTATTCAAAACCTACTTTATGCCTAATTGCTTTGCAGTTTTTCTTTCAGTTGTCTAAAACAAGGAATCCTACTCCCATTCATTTGGGTTCTTAGGTTGCTTGAAGAATGGACTTCTGGGTTCCCTTGCTTCTATGGTCTTGGTTATATATCCTGTTCCCCTCATCTACCTTGCTTTTTTTCTTTTCTCTTTATTTTTTACCAATGACCAAAGAGTTTTGATAAGAACTGCTGTACTTTGTCATGAAATGGTGAGCCCTTTTGATCCCTATTTTTTTTTCAAATTTCCCCCATGAAAATCCTCAACAATCTTTTAACTGTCTAATCTTATGGCTTTTCTCAGCCATATTTGTATTCCCTTGCCTCTCTACCACTTTTGACACAGTTCCCTTCCATATACAAAATCTATCCCTTCCCCCCTACTTTCTTCCTGCTACCCCTCCTACCCAGTTGTACACTTCTCATTTCTCTAAGTGTCCTCTAGCCTTCTGCCTTCTGTAATCTTCTCTCTCTGCACCTTCTTTGCAGCTGACTTCTGCAGACCCTTTGAGTCAATGATTATCTCTCTACACAAGGCTCCCAAATCTGTAGATCCAAGCACAATCTTTCTCTTGAGTTCCAGACATGGTCAATCAACATGTATGTCATACTCAACGCATCCTAATTATCTGTACACAAAAGCTGTCTTTTTTTCAACTTTAAATTTAAATTTTTTAATACAAATTTAAACTTCAAATTTTTTAAACTTTCAAGTTTAAAATTTGCTTCTTCTATTGAGGACACAGCCTTCTATCCAGTCACCTAACTCTCTTCCTTCAAAATCATCTTTGACTCTTCACTGTCCCTTGCTTACACCCATATATCATCATATCACTTATCAAATCTTGTCACTTCTACTTCTATAACATCTCTGGCATTTATTCATTTCTCTCTATTGATAGAAACACTACTTTATACAGTTTGGAAGGGTCTTATCACTTTGTACCTGAACTATTAAAAAATATATTTTTTTTAAAAATTGAGATTTTATGGATAGCTTTTCTAATTGCCAGAATTAGTACTAGTGTCCTACCTCCCGGAGATCTCTATATACATCACAAGAAATAA
The DNA here is from genome assembly GCF_900497805.2 of Vombatus ursinus. NCBI lineage: Eukaryota > Metazoa > Chordata > Mammalia > Diprotodontia > Vombatidae > Vombatus > Vombatus ursinus. The sequence continues at coordinate 2,868,216 of NW_020954591.1, forward strand.
TATTTTACAACAAAACAGATATGAAAAAGAAAAGCACAATTAGCAAAACCAGTGAATGCACTGAAAAATAATAGGCAATATTGCACTCTTGGTACCTTCTACCTTGCAAAGGACTGAGTAGAGTGAGTCTCTTCTTGCATCCCCTTTTTAAAGTATGCTTGCTCTTTAAAGTTTGTAAAATTATCAGCATTGAGCTCGAGAGATTAAAGAAAAATTCCTGCAGATGTGTTGGTAGGATTTCCTTTCTATGCTTGTTAATTTGTACTGTTAGACATTGGCTCCTGTGCTTTTCTTAAGATGTTTACCCTCTATAATGTTGGTAACCTGAAAGCTTTTGACCTGATGACTCTTTCTTGCTTGGACTGAATTTTTTGGAACTTGATTCAAAGTCTATATTGCGTTTTTACAGGTTCATCCTTGGAAGGAGTGTTGAGGAAAGGATTATCTGCTACAGAAATCTTTCCTGCCTGAAAAATAACATCATCAGAACATAAGTTCAGAGTAGTCTCAGCTCATAAATTTGACTTTGAATTTTTTTAAAGTATATTTTATTTTGCTCTTTCTAAAAATCTTTTTTCTCCCTACAGGAAGTAAATTATGTTACAGAAATGGAGAACTTGAATAGGAAGGAAAACACAACCAAAAAGGAGAAGATTATTTATCGTTCTTCCATCCTGGCATCTCTCTGGAAAATCGGGTGCATACATATACTACTAGTGGGATTTCAGAAGAATATAATTTACTTAGGGGAAAAAGTGGCAATATCCTGGTGAAGTTACAAAAATAACAGTGTACCCCACCTATGTCACTGTCAGCCCTTTATAGGGAATATACCAAATAGAGTGCATATGCAGAATAGGCAAAAAGTGAGGTTATGTTCAAATGACATTTCTAATAATATTCTTTTGTTATTCCAAAACCTTGAGATGCTTGAAAGGTCTGACCAGTTGAGACTATCTGAAGAAATTGTAGATTATCAACATAGAAGAATACCAGGAGTTGAAATCAATCAGTATAAGTAACAGACAAATTCTGGAAATATCTTTGTGAATTCTTATGAGCATAGAAAATAAAACCAGAATAAAAGAGTATACATTAATTTAGGAATCACCCACAAGGAAACATTTATGTTTAGAATTACAAGAGAAATGTCATACAGATGGTGATGAATGGATAAGATGTTAAAGGGGACACACAAGTGATTGACTGTTAAGTTGGCAATATTATATAGATGTCAATGAATGGAATCCAGTATACCTAATTCACTCAGTTGTATCAGTGGAAGAATTGGGATAGAAGCCAAGACTCTTGATACCCAAATTAGCATTTTGCCCACTTAAAACACACATGTTTATTTTGTTTTTCTAGAGAAACTGATTTCAAAAAACAAGAACTGGCTAAAACAGCAATTTTAGAAGAACAAACACAAACGTTCCTCATGGATATTAAAGAGATATGTGCCACGGTGAGAGAGTCCTATTAGTGGATACTTTTCCCATTTAAATTCCACAAGGATTTATTCAGGGCCTGTTTGTGTGCACTCTCCTGCAAACTGTGTGATAGAGTGAGGAGGATATAGAAAGGAAGTAAAAGCAATGTCCCCAACTTGGAGTTGCTAGCAGTTTGGGTGGGCATCTCAAAACATAAAAACCAATGCTTTTGCAGAGAGAAAATGTCAAACCCTTATTCCTATGAATTCTGAATTAGGGGAAATTTTTTTTTAAATCATTATAATATTCTTTTCAAGTAGCAGTAGTAATATATAAATTCACTATTGTTTCCAAAAGAACTATTACTTAAAACAAATCCCTCTTCCTAGTTTCAACAATTTAAAATACTAGCAAACTTTGTGAAACTCATCACATCAATTATATTGTGGGAAAGGGGTTTATAAAGTTTATTTCTATATTATGTATTTATAAGGTAGTAATTCTGAGATTCATACATACTTTCACCATTGAACAGTTCTCTGTAAACAAACATACGTGAATGAACATACACACATACATACACATATACATACATAAATACTTCATGAACAAACAGTTCAGTAAAACTTACAAACATAACTGAATCTGAAAGAATATATATTTTGGATTTGGAGCCTACAGCCTCTCACCAATTGGAGAGAACCATATTTGATTTTCTGTTTTCTAGGCTTAGGCTAGAATTTTTCAATACAATTAATAAAAGAATGGAAAACTTTCAGTGTTGTTCTCAATTTTATTAATTTTAGTTATGCCAAATATTTTCCTTAACTCGTTATACATCAGTTCATAAATATTTACCTACACTGCTCTGAATTCTTCAAATTTGTTTTTTCCTCCTGCACTAAAATCCTGAAAAGTTAGATAGGTTGGAAAGGGGCAAGGTGGTGAAGATCTTTAAAAGCCAAAGACAGGATTGTACACTTGATCCAGGAGACTCAAGATTTCAATGAATAGGAAGAAATAGGGTCAGACCAGTGTTTTTAGAAGATCACTATGGTAGGTGAGGGTAGGATGAATTTGAGTAAAGAAAGATGTGAGGAATGGAGAGGCTCTTGCAATCATCTGGGGATGAGGTGAAGAGTACCTACATCAACTGATTGGAGTGGGTAGAGAAAAGGGGATATAAAAGACAAATGTTATATAGCTAGAAATGTCAAGGCTTGACAAAAAATTGTTTATGCAGAGTGAGGATTTATTGAAGTCATGGGAGATGATATGATTACCAAGCAAGATACTATGGAGGGAAAAGTTAAGAAGGAAGAGGACAAAATTTTGGAAGACATACCCACTTTGAGTGGTATTGCCTGAATATGTATATAAAAATTATAAATTCATACTTATATACATGCATACAGACATGCATACATACATACAAATGTATGTGTATATATGTATGTGTGTGTATATATGTGTGTGTATATACATGCACACACAAAAGGAAACTCAAATAGACTGAAAAAACAAATGGGAGAAGCTCCAAGTGGGGGACAAAAACTTAGAGAGGAAAGCCTGTCCAAGAGAATAAGACCATCTTCATTGTTGTCAAAATTTGCAGAGAGGTCAAGAAAGATAAGAACTGAGAAAAAGTCTTTAGATTTGGAACAACACTGAGAGTTTTCCATTCTCTTATTAATTGTATTGAAAAATTCTAGCCTAAGCCTAGAAAACAAATTCAAATATGGTTCTCTCCAAGTGGTGAGAGGCTGTAGGCTCCAAATCCAAAATATATATTCTGGTATGTATGTATGTATGCATGCCTGAGATTATTTCCCATTTATGCTCTACCCATCCACTATGTGTCAGTTTTGATGTGTAGTTTTTCAACTGATTGGGAGTTCCTTGAGGACAGGGTATTATGTTTTTGCCTTTCTTTTGTTGAACCCCAATAAATTGCAGAGTCTGTTCTAAGAAAGAGATAAACACAATTAGGGTGCGTGTGTCCACAGTTTAATTTCTCTCAAGGTAGCTTGACATGCATTTCATGAGAGTTCAGTCCAAAACTGGGCCCCCATAAGGGGGCCAGTTTTTGTCCCCCACTTGGAGTTTCTCCCATTTGTTTTTTCAGTCTATTTGAGTTTCCTTTTGTGTGTGCATGTATATACACACACATATATACACACACATACATATATACACATACATTTGTATGCATGTCTGTATGCATGTATATAAGTATGAATTTATAATTTTTATATACATATTCAGGCAATACTGGCTTGATTTGGGGGGACAGGGTTATATGTAGGTGTTCCCAGGGGTGCCAATCAACTCTGATTGGTCACAACACTGGGAGGTGGGTTATATTAAAATGAGGTCTTAAACACCTGACTTAGGTCACTTAATCTTGGTCAACAGGGCTGTTATCACCTGCCATCCTGACAGAGGAAATATTACCCCCAGTCTTGGGAATCTGTCTCCACCCAAACCTGAGTAGGATAAAATCAATTCAGGGCTGGGTCAGATTTGACCATGATAAGAAGATTCAAAGCAATTTCATTATCAGCAATGTCCTCCTGAAAAACTTTGGAACAGAAGGCTGAGGGGGCTGGCGCCCTGAGTCTCCGAGACATAGAGAAACCATTTTTCACAGTTTGTATCCCCAGAATTGAGCACAGTTACTTACACATGATAAATGCTTAGTAACTGCTTCTTGACTGCTTGAATATAATACCACCTTATATCCATGTCCCAGTATTTGTTCAACCAATCTTGGATCAATAGGCATCCATTTTATTTCTCTCCAGGAGTATGTGGGTGTCTGTATGAAACCTTTCTCTTGTCTTTGATATCCTTTGAGTATAGGTGCCTAGGAGTGGGATCAAATGATTCAAAGGGCATGGTCATTTGAATGACCTTGCTTACTTAATTCCAAATGTTTTCTCCACAGCTCCTCCATTTTAGCTCCTCTAGTAACATAAAAAGCTATTAACTTATCTCCCCACAGTTCCCTCAGTATCTATATTTCCATATAGTATCATTTCTACCAATTTTGATCTAGATGAGAGAGAGAGAGAAAGGAAAGAAAGAGAGAGAAAGAAAAGAAAGAAAGAAAAAGAAAGAAAGAAAGAAAGAAAGAAAGAAAGAAAGAAAGAAAGAAAGAAAGAAAGAGAAAGAAAGAAAGAAAGGAAAGTGTTGTCCAACTTGGTCCCTAGTGGGCAGCTCCTTCTCAACTCACAGAAGTAGCCATAAAGAGAATGAATGCAAAGACTTTTTCCAGCTACATTTTTTGTCTTATAAGCTGGATTTATTCTGTTCGTGCAAAAGTTTGTTGATGTAATATAGTTAAAATTATCTATTTTTTCTTTACATTGACCTATACCCTTCTTTGTTTGTGAATTTACCCTGAAACTATGTCACAGAAAGGAACTTCCTTCTATTTTACCTGATATTTCAATATTCCTTTCTTATATTAAGGCTAGGTATCCCTCCAGAGCTTCTCCTGTTCAATTGTGCATGATACTATTCAAAACCTACTTTGTGCCTAACCGCTTTGCAGTTTTTCTTGCAGTTTGTCTAGGACAAGCCATCCTTCTCCCACTCATTTGTATTCTTAAGCTTTTTACATAATGGACCTCTGGGTTCACTTTCTTCTAAGTACTTGGTTATCAGACCTGTTAACCTCCTCTTCCTTTCTTTTTCTTTTCCATTTTTAACTTTGACCAAAGAATTTTGATGAGGACTGCTTTGTGATATAGTTTGCTATGTAGTAATAGTGGGCCCTTTGTATCCCTATTTTTTCTTCAAATTTTTCCATCAAAAATACCCAACAATCTTTCAGTTGTAGAATCTTATGGCTTTTTTTCAGTCTTTTTAGCTCTTTACCACTCTACCATTTTGGATACAGTGGAATTTCTTTCCATGTACAGATTCTCTCCTCCCCCACATTTCATGAATACTGATTTCTCTAGGTGGGATTATCCTCCTTCTCCCACTCAATAAGATTGGTTGTCCTCTAACCTTGTGCTCTTGTAATCTCTTTCTGTACCCTCTTTACTGCTGATCTTATCAGCTCCCTTTGTGTGAATGATCATATCTCTACAGAAGACTCCCAAATCTATAGATCCAAGCACAACATTTCTTCCGAGTTCCAGGTCCAATCAATCAGTCAATCAACATGCATCTCATCCTCAACACATCCAAAATGACTTCCCCAAAACTTATCACTCCACCAAACTTTGCTTAATTTTTTGGGGAACATTACCTTCTGTCCAGTTCTCTGCACTCAGAATGATCTCTGACTCATCACCCTTCCTCAATTATATCTATATATCATTATAATAGGTTTTCAAATCTTGGCACTTCTACTTCTATCATATCTCTGGCATTTATTCCCTTCTCTCTACTCACAGGAACACTACTTACCCTGCAGTATTCAGAGTAGTTTCACCTCTTGCTTGGACTACTGAAATAACACTTTTTAAAATTAAAAAATTTTATTAATAGCTTTTGTTTTTAAGATCTCCACAATTTCTCCTAGTGTCCCTTCTCTCTGTCAGAGACCCCCATACACTTTACAAAAAAATATTTTTAAACAATTAAAAGAGGAGAAGAAGAAAAGGAAAGCAATGAACCGGACCAGTCAATGCATTGAACAAAGTAGGAAAATATAGGCAATATTGCTTTGCCAATCCTGGAGGACATCTCTTCTCATTTGTCCTCATTGGATCATGCTTCCTCTTTAAAGGGGGAAATACCTGTATTGAACTGAAGAAATTAAAGAAAAATTGCTTCGGATACATCAGTAGGATTTTCTTTCTGTGTCTGTATGTTGGGCACTGGCTCCTGTGTGTTTCTTAGAATGTTTACGCTTTATAAAGTTGGTAGCCTGAATGCTTTGGAACTGATGACTCTTTCTGGCTTGGACTAGGCTCTTTGAAAGTCAGTTCAAAGTCCATATTTCACTTTTACACATTCCATGATGAAAGGAGTATTAAGGAAAAGACTGTCACTTCCTTCATAAATCATTTTGGCAAAAAAAAAATTCATCTGAACATAAGTTCAGAATAGGCTTAGCTTATTATAGATTTCCCAAATTTGTTTTTTATTTTTTTAGACACATATTTTACTTCTCTCTTTCTAAAAATTGTTTCTTTTCCACAGGAAAACAATGAAGTTCCTACAGTGGACAGCATCATTGAAATGGAAGCCATCACAAAAAAAGAATATGTTAATTTTGATGTTTCAACTCTGGCATCTACCTGGAAAACCAGGTAAACTCATGTACAACTAGTGGGGGTTTAAGAATGATAGAATCTCAAGAAAACAATATTGCAGCATCCTGGTAAAGTTAAAAAAATAACTGTATCCTATGTCTGTCCCTGTCGTCCCTTTACTTGGAATATACCTAATGGAGACTATTATACAAATGGGTAAAAAGAGGGGTGATTTTCAAATAATTTCCTCCAATAACCTGGAGATTCCTGAAAAGCCTGACAACTTAAGACTATCTGAATAAATTTTAGATAATAACTATAAAAGTATAATAGCAGGAATTTAAAATTGATTAGTATAAGGGACAAGAAAATTCTGGAAAAACTGTGAATTAATGGAGTCTACAATACTTTAATAGTCACCCACAAGGAAACATATATGCTTTGAAGTAAGAGGAATGTTTTACAGAGAGTGATGAATAGATAAAATGATAAAGGGGACACATAAGAGAGTAACTGATAGGTAAAATTCAATGAATGGAATCAAATATACCTAAATTCACCCAACTAGATCAGTGGAAGAATTGGGAGAGAAACCAAGAATCTTAATATACAAGTCCACACTCTCCCCATTTAAAACACATAAAATGTTTATTTTATTTTTCAGAGAAATTGAATTGAAAAAACAGGAGTTGATCATAAGAACAGCCTGTCAAGAGAGAGCACAGAAATTTTACAATGAAGTAAAAAAGATACGGGCCATGGTGAGAGAGTTCAATTCATTAGTACTTTTCCCATTTGAATTCCATTAGGATTTACTCAGAGTCTATTTGTGTGCAGCGTCCTGAAAATTTTGACATGTAACGAGGAGGCTGTAGGAAAAGCATTAAAGGAATACCCCCAACTTGGGTGGTGCTGGTAGTTGGAATCCCAAAAAAAGAAAACAAAGGTTTCTACATAGAGGAAATGCTACTCCCTTGTTTCCATAGAATTCTGAATTAGGCAAAAATTTTATTTTTCACCTTTGTAATTTTATTCTTTTCAAGTGGCAATAGTTTTTTAATTAATTAATTTTTAATTTTCAGCATTCACTTCCATAAACTTTTTTCTTTTTTTAAAAAAGTAGTTATTTTATTCTGAACTTAAGAAATAAAACAAGCATTTCTGTGATGTAGTAGAATAAAAAAAAGATGATTATACCTGAAACTGCAAATCTATTATCTAGAACTTGCTGTTCCTGTTAAATATATATATGAAGTTATCATGTAACTTTTTTCTTTTTTTATTCCCTCCCCCTCACCCCCACAGAACTTCCCTCTTTTTATTTTTTAAAAATTAATTTATTTATTTTTAGTTTTCAACACTCACTTCCACAAGCTTTTGAGTTTTAAATTTTCTCTCCTTCTCCTCTCCCCCCTCCTCAAGACAGCATGCAGTCTAATATAAGCTCTACATATACATTCTTATTAAACATATTTTCACATTAGTCATGTTGTAAAGAAGCATTAGAACAAATGTGAGGAACTACAGAAAGAAGAAATGAAACAAAATTTTTAAAAAATAGAAAAAGCAAATAGTATGCTTCGATCTGCATCCAGACTCCATGGTTCTTTCTCAGGATATGGATAGCATTTTCCATCATGAGTTTCTTGGAGTTGTCTTACATCCTTTTATTGCTGAGAAGAGCTAAGTCTATCAGACTCAATCATCACACAATGTGGCTGTTACTGTGTACAACGTTCTCCTGGTTCTGCTCATTTCGCTCAGCATCAGTTCATATAAGTCTTTCCAAGTTTTTCTGAAGTCCATCTGCTCACAACTTCTTTAAGCACAATAGTATTCCATAACATTCATATACCACAACTTGTTCAGCCATTCCCCAATTGATGGGCATCCCCTCAATTGCCAGTTTTTGGCCACCACAAAAAAAAGCTGCTATAAATATTTTTGCACATGTGGGTCCTTTTCCTATTTTTATGATCTCTTTGGGATACAGCCCTAGAAGTGCTGTTGCTGGGTCAAAGAGTATGCACATTTTTGTAGCTCTTTGGGCATAGTTCCAAATTGCTCTACAGAATCATTGGATCAGTTCACAACTCCACCAACAATGCATCAGTGTTCCAGTTTTCCCACATCTTCTCCAGTATTTATTATGTTCCTGTTTTGTCATGTTAGCCAATCTGATAGGTGTGATGCAGCACCTAAGAGTTGTTTTGATTTGCATTTCTCTAATCAATAGTGATTTAGAGCATTTTTTCATATGATTATAGGTAGCTTTAATTTCTTCATCTGAAAAATGCTTGTTCCTATCCTTTGACCATTTATCAATTGGTAAACCATAGATTGAAACCCCAAAGGGCTGTTCTAGTTTGTCTAGAACAACGATCCCCACTTTTTTGTGTTCTAAGGTTCCTTGCACAATGGGTCTCTGGGTTCACTTGCTTCTATCCAGCCTATTCTCCTCAATCTGTCTTACTTTTTTCTTTTCCTTGTTTAACCAAGACCAAAGAGTTTAGATAAGGACTGCTTTAGGATAGAGTTTGCCATGTTGTAATAGTGGCCCCTGCGTGTTTGTTTGTGGCCCCTCCCTATGTTTGTTTGTTTTTTTCAAAGTTTTCCACTGAAAATCTCCAACAATCTTTTAATTGTCTAATCTTACACTTTTTCTCAACTTTTGGAGTTTCTTACCTTTCCACCACTTTTGACACAGTGGAGTTTTTCTTCCATGTACAGATACTCTCCTCCCCCTCCTTTCATGATACTGCCTTCTCCTGTTACCCCTCCTACCCAATTGTATACTTTTCATTTCTCTATGTTGACTCACCTTTTATCTCCCACTCAATAAAATAAGACTGAGTGTTCTCTTGCCTTCTCTCCCCTGTAATCTCTCTCTGCCTCTTTCTTCCTGATCTCATCAGTTTCCTCTGGGTGAATGATTATCTCTCTACAGAAAGCTCCCAAATGTATATATGCAAGCGCAATCTGTTTCTTGAGTACCAGTCCTTGTCTGATCCTCTCCTGACTCTGGGCCTTGTACGAAACCAGGGGGATCCCTGGTCTGGCCTGAGAATGTGGGGCCCGGTGTTCTTCCCTGCTTGTACAGCATCCCTCCAAGACAGTCAGTGTTACCTGCCTCAATCTCTTGCATGTGATGGAAGCCAGGTAGATATACCCTTGCCTCTCCTTCCACCTAGGCTCTTTGCACTGATCCCCCTCTGGCAGGGATGGGGGATGTGGGGGCCCTCACTGTCCCGAGGCCCCTGAAGAATATTATAAATTATGGAAACCCCAGTGTCTCTACCTACCCCACCCATGCCCTTCAACCTCTTATTTATACTAAAAGCTGCTTGATTTTACTGAAAAAAGATCAATCCACATGCCTCTCATGCTCAACACATCCATATTATCTTCCCACAAAACCTGACACTTCCTCTATGGAGGGTACTGCCTTCTGTTCAGTCTTAGCTCACTGTGCTCAGAATCATCTTTAACTCTTCACACTCCCTCACTTAGGCCTATGTATCATCCTATCAGTTTTTAGTTCTTGTCACTTCTGCCTCTGTAACCTCTCTTGTATTTATTCCTTCCTCTCTACTCACAGGAAAACTACTTTTCCTGATTGAGGTTCCTATCATCTCTTGCCTGGACTTATTTATCATTGTATTTTAAGAAATTAAAATTTTTATTGATAGCTTTTTTAAAAAAAATGACACAATTTCTCCTAGTGTTCTACCACTTTCTCAGAGATTCTCACACACTTTATTTTAAAAACAATAAAATAGAAGAGGAAGAAAAAGAATACAATTGCAGAGGCGGCCAATACATTGAAAAACGTTTTCGACTATATATAATATTGCACCCCCTTGTATTTAGCACTTCTGTAAAAGAGTGAGGGTTAGGAGTCTCTTCTCATATCTTCTCTTTGGGTCGGGCTTGCTCTTTAAAGTTTGCAACATTATCGGCGTTGTTGTACAGAGAATAATTAAAAATTCCTGCGAATGTGTCATTAGGATTTACTCTGTTCTTGTGAATTTGGACTGTTAAGCATTGACTTCTGTGGGTTTCTGAGGATGTTTACAAAGTTGGTATTCTGAATGCCTTAGAAATGATAATTTTCTTGCTTGGACTACACTTTTTGGAAGTTTGTTCAAAATCCATATTGTGCTTTCACATGTTTTGCCTTGGAAGGGGTATTGAGAAAATGGTTCTAATCTCCTTCAGACATCTTTGCTGCCTAAAAAATTATCAGAACAAAAGTTCAAAGTAGTCTCAGTTTAAAAATTTGACTTTGAATTTCTTTAAAAATTTTTTTCTTTCTCTCTAACAATGTTTCTTTTCTACAGGAAAAAATTGAAGTGGAAAATGGAACTGAGGAGGAAAATGGTTTTGATGATTATTCAATTCTATTATCTCTCTGGAGAACCAGGTACACTCAAGTACTACTAGTCAGTTTTCAGAATGGTAGAATCTCTTTAGGAAAAAAAATGCGGCAGTATTTTTAGACAAGTTAAAAAAATAAGTGTATCCCACCTCTGTCTCTGTCATTCTTTTATTGGGAATATACCAAATGGAGTATATTATGTGAACAGGTAAAAGGACGTTATGTTCAAATAACATTTCTAGTAGTATTCTTTAGTTACTCCAAAAACCTGGTGGTGTCTGAAATGTCTGGCAGGTGGAGACTGAAGAAATTCTAGATGACCAACAGAGAAGAATAATGCCAGGAACTGAAATCGATCAGTTTAAGGAAAAGGAAAATTGTAGAAACATCTGTATAATTTAGTGTGAGCACAAAAAATAAAACCAGAATAAAAGGGCATGCATTAATTTAACAACCACTCCTAAGTGATCTATAAGCTTTGAATTTAAAAAGCAATGTTATACAGAGAGGGAGGAATGAACAAAATGGTAAAGAAGACATACAAAAAATCACTGATAAGAAGTTGTCAATATTATATAGGTTTCAATGAATGCAATCCAATAGGCCTAATTCACTCCACTATCAGTAAAAGCATTGGGATAAATGCCAATATCTTTATACCCAAGTTAGAACTCCTCCCCACTTAAAACACATACACTGTTTTGTTTTCCAGAGAAACTATATATAAGAAACAAAGACTGCAATTCCAAATGGTTTTAGAAGAAAGAAGTCAAGCATTCTTCAAAGAAGTCAAAGAGTTATGTGCTACTATGAGAGAATTCAATTCTTGGGTACTTTTTCTTTGCCAATAACTAGGTCATGTGGTAAAAACTAGCTCAAACTGTATGACTTCTCATAAGAACATTAAATTAACTCCTATACTAGAGAATTCACATTTTTCCACACTCCTTGTTGCTCCTGTCTTTATCTAAACCAGATACTTGATTTAGACCCTACTACAAACAACAGGATAAAGGGAGAACCTCAAAGAATCTATGAGGATCTGACTTATAAATTGAGTCCTTAGGGTTAAAAAGTTGATATTTACCAATGTAGATGTAAGCTAAGGTTAAGAGCACTTCTTAAGTTGGCATTAACACCATCATTTAACTTCTTTGTTACTGTTCAGTCACTTTCAGTTGTGTTCAACTCTTTGTGACCTGTTTGGGGTTTTCTTGGCAAAGGTACTGGAGTAGTTTGCCATTTCCTTCTCCAGCTCATTTTACAGATGAGGAAACTTGGGCAAACAAGGTTAAGTGACTTGCCAAAAGTCACACAGCTGGTCAGTATGTGAAGCCAGATTGCAACTCAGGAAGATGAGTCTTTCTGACACCAGGCCTGCCATTGTGTCCACTGTGCCTCCTAGTGACCCCATTTGAATTCTGGGATTCTTCACCTTGGATTTCATTCTTCACCTTGGATTCAAGCTCCCCAAAGGGATGAAGCATCGGTTTTATTACCTATAACTGTCTTGTGATGTGAAGATAGCAGATTGTTATGTATATATATTTAGGCAGGCTTTTTAAATATTTGACATATATAATCATCTTCTCATCTTGTTATTTTCTCAAAAAAAATTCCAAAATTTTCAATCTAGCTATTTACTTTAGTTATTTACTCTAGTTATTCACTCTAGTTGTACATTCCCTGCTCAGCATTAGATGCTGCTAAGGATCTAATCCTATACATAAGTGTGTGGATAACGACACTTTTTTTTTAAAGTAGTGTTTTTCCCCAGTTACATGTCATGAAAATTTTTAGTATTCATTTTTACAAGATTTTGAGTTCCAATTTTGTCTCCCTCCCCTCTCCTCTTCTGAAAATGATAGGCAATTTGATTAGTTTATACATGTGCTGTCATGTAAAAATATTTCTGTTACTAGTCACAGTTATGAAAGAAGGAACAGATCAAAAGGGAAAAAAAATGAGAAAAAATCAAGTAAGGGAAAAAATATGTTTTCTTCAGTGGATTTTTTTATCTCCTTTTCCATTTGGTCAATTCTGCTTTTTAAGCTATTGTCCAAGCTATTAACTCTTTTTTCATAATTCTCTTGCATCAATCTCATTTTTTCCCCATTTTTTCTTCTACTTCTCTTACATTATTTTTAAACTCCGTTTTGAGCTCTTCCATGAGTTCTTTCTAGGCTTGAGGTGACTTCCCATTTTCCTTTGGGGCTTTGCCCATAGGTATTTTGACATTGTTGTCTTTTGAGTTTGTGTCTTGGTCTTTGCTGTAACCATAATAACTTTCTACGGCTAGATTCTTTTTTGTTGTTTTTTGCTCATCTTTTTTGGGGGGGGCGGGGGAACAGCGGCTTTTTACTATCTTGTAAACTTGAGCTCTGCATCCTGGGTAGAAGGGGCACTATCTCAGGCTTCTTATGCCAGTGACTGCAGGTCCTTACTTTTTATCTGCCGCTGTGCCAATGATATTCTAAGGCTCCCAGGGGACCCTCCTATCTGGTACTGTGCTGAGGGAGTGAGGTGTTGATTGGATAGCACTGCTGGAGGCCATAGGGGTCTGGCAGCTTATTTGGTGTTTGTCTGTGTTGTAGTGGTGGTTTCTGATGTGTGCTGAGGCCTGGTGGGGGTATTTCTGCATTTCCCCAGGCCTGCACTGGAGCATGCGGAGGTCTGGTCCCTGGAGGATGCCTGTTTACCCTGGGCTGTGCTGAAGCACATGGAGGTCTGGCTGCTGCAGGGTGCCTTTTTGCCCTGGACTGTGCTGAAGCTTGTGGAGGGCTGGCTTCTAGAGTATGCCTGTTTGCTTGGGGTTATGCTGAAGCACCCGTGGTAGTTCTTGGGGCTGAAGTCTGCTAGTTCTCCTGGGTCTGCTAAGGCACATGGGGGGGTGTCCTGGTATTGACCTTTGCCTGCTCTACCATAATGGGGTTCAGGATCTCCCACTGCCTTGCTGAGGTAGGGCTTGTTTCAGGCTTGCTGGGATGCTTCATGTCCTAGAATACACTCCCCTTTTAACATGAGAGAGATGGATCTTTCTTGCTGATCTTACAAGCGTCTTGGGCTAAAAGACTGGTTCACCCCTCCTATTTGCTGGTTCTACTCTTCCATGATTTGTTTGGGGCACTGTTTTATGGTTGTTTGAGGTGAATATGAGAGAGTTACAGCAATTTACTGCTTACTTCACCATCTAACCACACTTTTTATAAGTAGACTTCTATGCCTCAATTTGATGGCCACACAAATGAATTTACCCAAGAGATGCTTATTTTCCTCTAATTGTAAATCAATGGAGGACCACTGGGGATTCTATTTTCTAAGTGGAGCAATGCACAAACTCCTTCATAGAGGTGACCCTGCTACTCAGACAACCCACCTTACTGGTTTACAAATAAGGAGATAGATACAAGTTCTGTCTGCTTTCACATTCTCTTATTGATAAAGTAAGCAAGGCTTATTCTTCCCTTTGAAAATAGACAGGATTTGGAATTCAAAACTTTACAAAGAAGATTTCAAACTGTTTTAACATGTAATTGAGGAAAATATCCTTAAAATATATGTATATATTAACATCACACAAACTTTTAAAGTTTTGTTCTCTTGTATGGGTCCCAAGCTTGCTTGTTAATTAGAGAAATACCAATAGCATTTCATATAATACAGTGTGGGTAGGAATATTATCCTCAACTCCCAAACCAGTGACAAAATATTGGGGAACACCGTTGGCCACAAAAAAAAAATTATGTTTACATTCCAGTGAGAAAATGGAATTTTCCTCAATTTACCTAGTTAATAAGAAGTCCTTGCTCTGTTGCAAGTTTAAAAATTAGTAACTTTCACCTTCTTATACTATTCTCAAGAGTCTTCTCCAATGGAAGATTATCTCCACAAAGTCCACTCATAAGGAGTGAATTTAAATTTTATTTATCTCTCCCTATTTAGTTCCAGATTCAAAAGTTGCAGCTTATTTCATGTCATTATTTTTGCTCAGGGAAAGTTTTTTCTCTGCTCTTGGTCTCCAGAAAAAAACTAATTTGACTTTAACATAGATAATATAACAAAAGAGAACACAGATTACTGATCAATTTCCAGTCAGGAAAATGTGGCTGTATATATGGAGCCTTTCTCTTGACTTTGAAGTCCTTGAAGTATATGTGCCTAGTAGTGTGATCAATAGGCATGGTCATTTTATTGACCTTTCTTATGGAATTTCAAATGTTTTCTCCATAACTATTAGACCCTTTTTAGCTCCTCCAAAAACATATGAACAATTAGCCTGTCACCCACAGAATCCCTTGCATGGGTGTTCCCCTCTATTATCATTATTGCCAATTTGATCTTGATGAAGGGAAACCCATTTGGCATTTGGCATTCATTGGCATTTCCCTTCCTTGATGTAGGGCTGTTTTTCATACGGCTGTTGATGGCCTGCAATTCTTCTTTGCAAAACCATTTGTTAATAATGGTATTGGACAATTACCTATAAAAGGGGAGAAGGATGTGTGTGTGTATGTCTATGTGTATATATATGTATATATACACACACATGTATATATATACATATTACATACACACATTTGTACATATAACCCAAGTCTTATTAGTTTGTATTAATTCTTACGGTAACTGAGAATGAATACAAAGACTTTTCCTATCTGAGGGCTTTTCCTCTTGTAACCTATATTGATTCTGGTCATACAAAAGGTTGCTGATATAATGTCACTAAGATAATCTATATTTTTCTTTTGTGATAGCCTGTATGATGGCCTACATTGCTTATTTGGTTGTGCATTTCCCCACAATCATATCACATAAAGGAACTTCCTTCTATTTTACATGATGTTTGAATATTCCTTTTTCATATTAAGGCTAGTGAGGCCTCTAGAGCTTTTCGTGTTAAGTTCTGTCTGATATTATTAGAACCTAATTGCTTTGCAGTTTTTCTTGCACTTTGTCTAGAACGAAGAATCTTCCTCTCACTGATTTATATTTTTAGGTTGCTTTCATGGTGGACTTCTAGGTTCACTTGCTTCTAAGGTCTTGGTTATACAGCTAGTTCACCTCATCTGACTTTTCCCCCCTTTCGTAACAACAGCCAAAGAGTTTTGATGAGGACTGACTACTTTCTGATATAAATTGCCATGTAGTAATGGTGCACCCTATTGTTCCATAATTTATTTTCAATTTTTTTCCATTAAAAATCTTAAAGTTGTCATCCTGTCCTTTCAGTCATGTGTGACTCTTTGTGAACCCATTTTGGCTTTTTTTTTGGCAAAAATACTGTAGTGGTTTGCCATTTCCTTCTCCAGCTGTTTTGACAAATGAGGAAACTGAGAAGCAAACAGAGTTAAGTGAATTGCCCAGGATCACACAGCTAGGATGTACAGTGGATATGCACTGAGCCTGGAGTCAGGAAGACCTGCCTTCAGATCTGACCCCAGATATTTACTAGCTGTGTGAAGCCTGGGCAAGTCACTGAACCCTCTTTGCCTCAGTTTCCTCATCTGTGAAATGAACTGTAGAAGGAAATGACAAGCCACCGTAGTATCTTTGCCAAGAAAACCACAAATGAGGTCACAAACAATTGGACATGACTGAGATGACTGAACAACAAGAACAATAGTGACCCTTTTTCATCTCTATTATTTTTTCAAATTTTTCCAGCAAAAACCTCAACAATCTTTTAACTGTTAAATCTTATGGCTTCTCAATTTTTGTAGTTCTTTGCCTCTCTACCACTTTTGAAGCAGAGGAGTTGCCCCTTCTCTTTACAGATTCTCTCCTCAACTACCCTTCATGAAACTACTCTCTCCTGGTGCCTCTCCTATCCTTTACTTCTCATTTCTCTATGTTGGATCACTGTCCATTTGCCACTCAATAAGATTTATGTGTCCTCTAGCATTCTGTCTCATGTAATCTCTGTCTCTTCCCTTTTTCTTCTTGATCTCATGAACTCTGTTTGGATGAATGATTATCTCTCTACAAAAGACTCCCAGATCTGTAGATCTAAGTCCAACATTTCTCTTGAGTCCCAGACACAATCAATCAATCAGTCATTCAGTCAATCAATTAGCATGCATCTCATGCTAACACATTCAAATTATCTTTCTCCAAAACCTGTTACTCCACAAAACTTTGCTGCTTCTATTAAGGCCATTGTGTCTTCTATCCAATCACCCAGCTCTTCTCTGCACTCGGAGTCATCTCTGTCTCTTAAGTCTTCCATATATACATTATATATGTGTGTATGTGTGTGCATGTGTGTGGTCTGTGTGTGTATATATACATACATATATACATATATATAAAAATCAGTCAATGCATTGAAAAAAGTTTTAAAATATCAGCAATATTGCACCCCCTTTTACTTCCCACCACTACGAAGGAGTGAGGGTTGGGATTCTCATCTCATATCTCTTCTTTGGGTCATGTTTGCTCTTTAAAGTTTGGAAAATTGTTTTAATTGAGCTGCAGAGGCTAAAGAAAAAATCCTGTAGATGTATCAGTAGGATATCCTTTCTGTGCTTGTAAATTTGACTTGTGTTTCTTAGGATCTTAGCCTGACTGCTTTGGAACTGATGACTCTTTCTTGATTGTACTACACTCTTTCAGAGTTGGCCCACAATCCCTGTTACATGTTGACAGGTTCTTCCTTAGAACGGGTGCTGAGAAAAGAACGGTTTTTTCCTCAGAAATCTTTCCTGCTTGAAAAAACATTATCGTCAAAGCATAAGTTAGAGTAGTCTCAGCTCAAATATTTGGATGTGAATTTCTTTAGAATTACATTTTATATCTCTCTAAAAATGTTTCTTTTTGAAAGGAAAACATTAATGAGGAGGAAAATATCGCCATAAAGGAAAACATGACTAAAAAGGAAAATATTTATGATGCTTCAACTCTGCTATCTTCCTGGACAAACAGGTACATTCATGTACTGCTGGTGGAATTTCAGAATGGGTGAATGTTCTAGGAAACAATGTGATGGTATCCTGGTGAAGTTACAAAAATAACAGTAGACCCTGCCTTCGTCACCCATCCCTTTATTGGAAAAATCCTAAATGGAGTGTATTTCACAAACAAGTAAAAAGAGAGGTTATGTTCAAAGAACATTTCTTGTACTATTCTTTTTTACTCCCAAAACCTGGAGATTCCTGAAAGGCATGACAAGTTGAAGAAATTCTGTCAATTCTTCTGTTTGAAGATCTAGATCATTAACATAAATGAATAATAAGAGGAATTAAATTGATCCATAGAAGGAGAAGGAAAATTCTAGAAACATCTCTATGAATTAGTGTGAGCACAAAAATTTAGAGTAAAAGAGTATAGATTAATTTATATACTTTGAATTAAAAGGGAAATGCTACACAGATGGTGATTAACGGACAAAATATTAAAGGGGAAGCACAAGAGAATAAGTGGTAAGAAGTTGTCACTGTTTGAAGAGGTCAATGAAGGGAATCCAATATACCTAATTCACTCAACTAGACCATTGGAAGAATTGGGATAGAAGCCAAGACTCTTGATACCCAAGTCAGCACTCTCCCAACTTAAAACACACATACACATACTTTGTTTTTGTTTTCCAGAGAAACTGAATTCAGAAAACAAGAACTGACAAGAAAAATAATTTTGAAAGAGCAAACGCAAGCATTCCTCACAGACATCAAAGAGATGTGTGCCATGGTGAGAGAGTCTAATTCGTGGGTACTTTTCCCATTTGTATTCCATAAGTATTTCTTCAGGGACTGTTTGTATGTACTCTCCTGAAAATTGTGAGTGAGAAGAATGTAGAAAAGGAATAAAAGTGATGCCTCAAAATGCAGGTTACTGGTAATTTTGGGGAAAACCCAAAACATAAAAATAAATGTTTCTGCAGAGAGGCAATGCCACTCCCCTGTTCCTAGGAATTCTGAATTAGGGAAGATTTTTTTCAGCATTGTCATATTTTTTCTTTCAAGGGGCAATAATAATATGTATTGACTGTTGTTTCCAAAATGACTATTACTTAAAACAAATAACTCTTCCAAGCTTCCACAATTAGAAACACATATATCATGAAACTCATCACATCAATTATTTGGTGGGTGAGATGGAGTGGTTTATTAAGTTTATGGATTTATTATGATTCTGTTAACTAGTCATTCTCAAATTCCTCCCCATACTTTCACCATTGAGCAGTTCCCTGTAATACAAAGATACATGCATACATATACACATACATACATATGAACAAATCATATATATATAGTTCATAAATAAATAGTTCAGCAAAACCTGCCACCATAACTGCATTTGACAGAATATACAACATTCTGCATCTGTAGCCCAGAGTGTCCTTACCAAATAGAGGGAACTGTATTACATTTTCTGTTTTCTAGGCTAGGGATAGGATTTTCCGATATAGTTAATAAGAGAATAGCAAACTTTCAATGTTGTGCTGATTTGCAGTTATTTTAGTTATAGCTAATATTCTCCTTACCTCATTCTGTATCAGTTTTTAAATGTTTACCTAGGCTATTCTAAATTCTTTGAATTGGTCATTTCCTATAGCACTAAATTGTACTCTCCAAAGTTACTTTTATTCTACATCCAAAGGTATTCTCTCAGTACTCATCTTTCTTGATCTCTCTACAGCCTTGGACACCATTCATCAACCTATTCTCTTGGATAGGCTTTCCTCTCTAGGTTTTTTGTGACACTGCTCCCACGTGGGGCTTCTGCTATGTGTTTTGTCTGTCCACTTGAGTCTCCTTTTGTAGAATCGACATCCCTGGTCACAAATCATAGGTTTGTCTCCCACGGCTTTGTGCTCTTCCCTCTTCACTTCTCCTGTAACATCTTGCTTGGCTTGCTGAGATCCTGTGAGATCAATGAATCATTCTAAGTAATCAGTCTCCCACCAAGCTTTGTCATTTCTTCCTTCACAACATTTCTTTTCTATATCCCATTTTCTCTACCCGCTCAACCATCACATAGATACAGGCCCTGTTTACCTCATGCCCAGATGATTGCAAGAGCCTCTTCCTTCCCCAAGTCTCCATCCACTCCAATCTATTCTACCCTTACCTACCAAGGTGAAATTCTGAAAACATCAGTGTGATCATATTTCTTCCTTATTTGATAAAATCCAGAGTCTTTTGGATCAAGTATACAATCCTGCCTTTGGCTTTTAAAGTCTTCCACCACCTGGCCTCTTTCCAACCCTTCCAATCTGCTTTTACTTTACTCTCTTCTAATTATTATTATTTAGATCCAGAGACCCAGGGAGTTTCTTGTTCTTCAGACATCACTCTCCATATCCCAACCCATGTTTTTTTCGATATCTGTTCCTTCTGTCTAGAACGTTCTCTCTTTTCACCTCCACAGAATGGCTTTCACATCCTCCAAGATTCAAATTCAACCTTAGAGCTTGGTTAGATATCATGGATGCCTAGGTCTTCTACTGTATCCCAAGCCATTCTC
Source organism: Vombatus ursinus (assembly GCF_900497805.2). Classification (NCBI taxonomy): domain Eukaryota; kingdom Metazoa; phylum Chordata; class Mammalia; order Diprotodontia; family Vombatidae; genus Vombatus; species Vombatus ursinus. The sequence goes on from NW_020954591.1 coordinate 2,888,699, forward strand.
AGTCATCTTGACTTTGTCTTGCTCCAATGACTCTGGAAGAGAAAGGCTGACAACTTTGTGCAACTCTGCCTCACATATCCAATTTATACGTGAATCAAAAAACATCACCCATGCCATTTTATCATTTTTATCTACCTCAAAGTCTGTGCAGATAAGGAAGTGATGAAGCAGCAGGTGTGGATACATTGGGAGTTCTAGTCACAATCCTGCACACAGGTACCATAGCATCACCTTTTCATTAGACTGAGGCAGCAGTGAAATTCGTCAGTCTCCTTGGTGTCTGAGCAGCCTTTGTTAAGGAACCCACTGCTCCCCTCCTGGCATGAGAAAAGGGCTAGAAAAGGTACCCTAAAAATTGTCTGTTTCATGATAGGTAGGGATTCCACCCTGTGGTCAAAACACACACACAAAAAAATGACCTTTCTCAAACATAGAGAACTGAGACAAATTTACAAAAATAAGAGCCATTCCCCAATTGATAAATGATCAAAGGATATAATCAGTTTTCAGTTGAAGTAATCAAAGTTATCTATAGCCATATGAAAAAATTCTAATTCCCTATTGATTGGAGAAATGCAAAATGAAACAATTCTGAGGTACTACCTCATACCTATTAGATTGGCTCATAGGACAGAAAAGGTAAATGACAAATGTTGGAGGGCTTGTGTGAAAAATGAAACATTAATGCACTGTTGGTGGTGTTGTGAATTGATTCAGCCATTCTGTTGAGCAATTTGGAACTATGAACAAAGGGCTATAAAACCACACATATCCTTTGACCTAGCAATACTGCTACTAGGTCAGTATCCCAAAAGACATTAAAAAAACAAAAAGGAAAGGACCTATGTGTACAAAAATATTTATAGTAGCTCTTTTCTGGGGGTAAAGAATTAGAAATCAAAGGGATGCCCATCAACTGGTAAATGGCTGAACAAGTTGTGGTATGTGATTTTGATGGAATACTAAAGTACTATAAGAAATGATGAACAAGCAGATTTCAGAAGAACCTGGAAAGACACAAATGAACTGATACCGAGTGAAGTGAGCAGAACCAAGAGAACATTGTACACAGTAACAGCATCATTGCATGATGACTAACTTTCATAGACTTGGCTTTTCTCAGCAATGCAAACATCTAATATAACTCCCAAGGACTCATGATAGAAAATGCTGTCCACATCCAGAAAAAGAACTATAGAGTCTGACTGCCGATTGAAGCATACATTTGATCTCTTTTTTTCTTTTGTTATTTTGTTTTGTTTCTTCTTTCTCATGGTTCCTCCCATTGGATCTAATACTTCTTTACAACATAACTAATGTGAAAATGTGTTTAATATGAATGTATATCTAGAGTCTATATCAGATTGCATGCCATCTTTGGGGGGGGCGCAGAAAACTGAAAACACAAAAGCTCATGGAAGTGAACACTGAAAACTAAAAATAATTAAATACAAGAAATGAAAAGTGGATAAATAGCAGAGAACATATCAAGATGTCTACATCCTGATTTCTTACTGGATGGAAAACTTTTATAAAAAGAAATACTGATTATAGGTTGAAAAATAATTGCAAGTAGGTATATCAGCAAAAACAAAATATTTTGAGAAATTTTGCATCAAAAATATGAACTAACCCATCATATTAATATTCTTTCTTATTCTTATTTATTGGTTATAAGTGTAATATTATAAAGGACTTTATCAACAGATATTTGTGTATGATAAGTTACATTATTTTATTGTACATTTATGATGTTTCTGTGTTGTTATCCACAATACCATCCACAAAAATTCTTAGTATTATAAAATAAAATAAAATAAAATGAAGAATTGGATGAAAAAGGAAAAAAAAAGAAATGATGAGCAGGATACTGTCACAAAAACCTGGAAATACTTGAATGGGCTGAAGCAAAGTGAAATGTACTGTGTACAAAGTAACAGCAATATTGTAAAATGATCAGCTGTGAATGACCTAGCTATTCTCAGCAATACAACAATCCAAAACAACTCTGAAGGACTTATGATGAAAAATGCTATCCATCTCCAAAGAAAGAACTGATGGTATCTGAATACAGATTGAAGCATACTTTTTTTAACCTCATTTTTCTTTTCTTTATTTTTTTTTCGCTATATTTTCTCTATCTTTTCTTTTACAACATGACTATTGTGGATGTTTTGCATGACTACATGATTATGGATGTTTTGCAACCAATAAGACCTATATCGAATTGCTTGCATTCTCAATGAAGGGGGGTGGGGAGGAAGGAAGGGAGAGAATTTGGAACTCAATGTTTTAAAAACGAATGTTAAAAATTCCCCTGTAACTGAGGAAAAATAAACTAGTAAAAAACATAAATAAATAAAAAATAAAATTTGCAGAATTATCTGCATTGAGCAGCAGAGAGTAAAGAAAAACTGCAGATATCTCGGTAGGATTTCCCTTTTGTGCTTGTGAATTTAGACTGTTGGATATTACCTCCTGTGTGTTTCTTTGGTTTTTTACCCTATACAAAGTTGATAACCTGAATGCTTTTGAATGGATAACTCTTTCTTGCTTGAGCTACACTCTTTGGAAGTTGGTCCAAAGTCCACATTGCATTTTCCAAAGTTCTTTCTTAGAAGTGATGGTTGGGAAATGACTCTTACCCGCTTCAGAAATGTTTCCTGACTGAAAAAAAATCATCATCACAAGTTCAGAATGATCTTAGCTCAAAAATTGGGATTTAAATTTATTTAGAAATATATTTTGTGTCTTTCTAAAAATTTTACTTTGCTTCAGGAAAGTGATGAACATTCGGAAGAGGAAAACAGCCTTGAAATGGAAAGAATGATTGAAAATGAAACCACTCTTAATGAGGAAAACATCATAGAAACAAAAAATACCACTGGGAAGAAATCCATTCGTTATACTGGTTGGACTCTGGCACGTCTCTGGACAATCAGGTACACTCATGTACAACTAGTGGAATTTCAGAATGGTAGAATTTCTTTAGGAAACAATATGGCAGTATCCAGGTGAAGTTACAGTGTATAACAGTGTACCCCACCTGTGTCCCTATCATCCCTTTCTTGGGAATATACCAGGTGGAGTATAATATGCAAAGAAGTAAAAGGAGCGATTATGTTCAAATAAAATTTCTACTAGTATTCTTTTGTTAATCCAAAAATCTGGAGATGCCTGAAATGCCTGACAAGTTGAGACTATCTGAAGAAATTCTAAATCATATAGCAGGAATTAAAATTGATCAACATAAAGAAAAGGGAAAGTCTATAGAAATATCTCTGTGCATTGGTGCGAGCATAAAAAAGAAACCAGAATAAGAGATTATTGATTAATTTAGAAACCACCCACAAGGGATGTATAAAAGAGAAATATAATACAGATCATCATCAGTGGACAAAATGTCAAAAGGGACACACAAAAGAATAACTGATAAGAAGTGGTCGATATTATATAGACTTCAATGAATGTAATGCAATAGACCTTATTTGTTCAACTATTATTAGTAGAATACTTGAGATAAAAGCCAAAATTCTTGGTACCCAAGTCAGAACTATCACCATTTAAAAGACATGCTTTTGTTTTTGTTATCCAGACAAAATGAAGTAAAAAAACAAGAAATGGCAAGAAAAGCAGTTCTGGAAGAGAAAGTTGAGAATTACATCAAAGTAATCAAAGAGATATATGCAATGGTGAGAGGGTTCAACTTATGAGTTCTTTCCTTTTTTATGAATATTTATTCTTCCCAATTAAATGTGAAAATAATTTTTAACATTCATATGTTATTTTTTAATTTTGAGTTTCAAATTCTCTCCCTCCCTTTCTCACCTCCCCCCCTCCCTGAGACACTAGGCAATTTGATATTGGTTATACATATGCAGCCATGCAAAACATAATTCCATATTATTCATATTGTGAAAGAAAACATGTACCCAAAAAAATCAACCATGAAAAAATAAAGAGAAAAATGGTATGCTTTGATCTGCATTCAGAGTCCATCAGTTCTTTCTCTGGAAGTGGATAGTATTTTTCATTCTGAATCCTTTGGAATTGTCTTGAGTCACTGTATTGCTGAGAATTCCTAAGTTATTCACAGCTGATCATCATATAATATTGCTACCACTGGATACAATGGTCTCCTGGTTTTGCTCACTTCACTTTGCATCAGTTCATGTAACTCTTTCCAGGTTTTTTTGAAATCATTTCTTAAAGCACAATAGTAATCCATTACAATTTTATACCACAACTTGTTCAGCTATTCCCCAGTTGATGGTCAATTCCTCAATTTCCAAATCTATGCCTCTACAAGAAGATCAGCTATAAATATTTTTGTGCAAATATCCTTTTACCTTTTTTTAAAAAATCTCTTGAGGATATATACCTAGTAGTGGTATTGCTGGAACAAAAGATAGGTATAGTTTTATATAGCTTTGGGCATTGTTCCAAATTGACCTCCAGCATGGTTGGATCAGTTCATACCTCTACCAACAGTGTGTTAATGTCACAGTTTTCCCACATCCCCTCCACAGTTTATCAGAATTGTTTCATCATTGGTGATTTAAAACATTTTTCACATTGAATTCTTCATCTGAAAACTGCCTGTTCATATCCTTTGACTATTTATCAATTGGAGAATAATTTGCATTCCTATAAATCTGACTCAGTTCTCTGTATATTTGAGAAATGAGGCCTTTATCAGAGACACTTTGAGAAAAAAATTCAAAGCTTTCTACTTTCTGATTTTGGTTGCATTGGTTTTGTTTGTGCAAACCCTTTTGAATTTGTTATAATCAAAATTATCCATTTTACATCTTGTAATGCTTTCGTTCCCTTGTTTGGTCATAAATTTTTCCCTTATCCATACAGCTGACTAATAAACTATTCTTTGCTCCTCTATGTTGTTTAAAGCATCACTCCAACTATCCAACTATGTCTCCAACTATTCATTTCGACCTTATCTTGGTATATGGTGTGAGATGTTGGTCTATACCTGATTTCTGCTACCCTTTTTTCAGTTTTACTACCAGTTCTCATTAAAGACTGAGTTCTTGTCCAAAAAGCTTGGCTCATTGAGTTTATCAAACACTAGATTACTGTGGCCATTTACTGCTGTGAATTATGTTCCTAATCTATTCCAGTGATCCACGAGTCTATTTCTTAGCCAGTACCAGATTGTTTTGATGATTACCACTTTAAAAGAGAGTATGAGATCTGGTACATCTAGGCCACCTTCCTTCAAATTTTATTTTCATTAATTCCCTTGATCTTCTTGAACTTTTGTTCTTCCAGATGAATTTTGTTATTATTTTTTCTAGCTGTATAAAATAAAATTTTGGCAGTTTGATTCTTATGCTACTGAACAAGTAAATCAGTTGAAGTAGAATTGTCATTTTTATTCTGTTAGCTCAGCCTACCCATGACCAATCAATCTTTTTCCTGTTGTTTAGATCTGACTTTATTTGTTTGAAAAATGTTTTGTAATTGTGTTCATATAGTTCCTGGGTTTGTCTTAGCAGATAGACTCTAAAGTATTTTATGTTGTCTACAGTTATTTTAAATGGATTTTCTCTATCCCTTGCTGCAGAGCTTTGATGATTCTATATAGAAATGCTGATGATTGATGTGGGTTTGTTTTATATCCTTGACTTTGCAGAAGCTGTTAATTATGTCAACTGGTTTTTTAGTTGATTTTCTAGGATTTTTTATACCATCCTATCTGCAGAGTGATAGTTTGTTTCCTCATTGCCTATTCTAATTCCTTCAATTTCGTGTTCTTCTCTTATTACTATAGCTACCATTTCTAGTACAATATTGAATAATAGTGGTGATAATGGGCATCCTTTCTTCACCCCTGACCATACTGGGAAAGCTTCTAGCTAATTCCCATTACAGATAATGCTTAATGATGGTTTTAGATAGACACTACTTATCATTTTAAGGAAAGCTCTACTGACTCCTATGTTCTCTAGTTTTAAATAGGAATACATGTGGTATTTTTTCAAAAGTTTTTTCTGTATCTGTTAAAATACAGATGCTTTTGTCATGTATATGGTCAATTATGCTGATAGGCTTCCTCATATTGAACAAGCCCTGCATTTCTGGTATAAGTCATAGTCATAGATCCTTGGGATATATTGCTATAATCTCCTTGCTAGTATTTTATTTTATTTAGAAATTTTGTATCAATAGCCATTAGGGAAACTTTTATCATTTTCTTTCTCTGTTTTCAGTCTTTTTGGTTTAGATATCATTACCATATTTTTGTCATAAGAGAGATTTGGTAGGGCTCTTTCTTTGCCTATTTTTCCGAATACTTTATATAGACTTGTTCTTTAAATCCTAGGTAGAATTTACTTGTGAATCCTTCTGGTGCTGAGGGGTTTTTCCTCAGGCAGTTCATTGAGGCCTTTTTAGATTTCTTTTTTAAATATGGTGTTCCCATCTATTTCCTTTTCTCTTAATCTGGGAAAGTTATATTTTTGTAAATGTTCATGCATTTCACTTAGATTATCAAATTGCCTTCTCCCGGTGCTTCTCCTACTGAGCTGTACACTTCTCATTTCCCTGTGGTGGATCACCTTCCATCTCCCACTGAATAAGATTGAGTCTCCTTTAGCCATCTGACCTCTATAATCTTCCCTCTCTCCACCTTCTTTCCTGCTGATCTTCTCAGCTCCCTTTGGATGAATGAATATCTCTCTCCAGAAGACTCCCAAGTCAAAACATCCAACCAAAAGAGGTCTCTTGAGCTCCAGACCCAAGCAATCAATTACTCAACATGCATCTCATCCTCAACATATCCAAATTCTCTTCCCTTAAAATGTCTCTCTCCATTCAACTTTGCTACTTCAATTGAAGGCACTACCTTCAGTTCAGTCACCCAGTTCTCTGAGCTCAGTCATTTCTGACCCTTCTTTGTCCCTCATTTTATATATCATCATATCACTTATGAAATCTTGTCACTTCTATCTCTGTAACATTTCTGGCATTTACCCCTTTCTTTCCCCTCACAGGAACTCTTCTTATCCTGATTCACGGTCCTGTCACCTTTTGCTTGGACTATTGAAATAGCATTGCTTTTTCTCAAAATTAAAGATTCTCATTGATGGATTTCTTAAATTGTCACTCTTTCTCCTAGTGTCCCTCCTCCCTCGCAGAGATACACACACACTTTATAAGAAATAATATTTTGAAACACTGAAAAAAGAAGAAAAAGAATTATTACATAATTATATATACAATTCTTTCGCCAAAACAGTCAATCATTGGGAAAAAGTTTGAAATTATAGGCAATACTCCAACTCCTTGTACATCACTCATCTGCAAAGGAGTCAGGGAAGGGAGTCTCTTCTCACATCTCCGCCTTGGGTCATTCTTGCTCTTGAAAGTTTGCTACATCATCCACATTGAATTGCAGAGGTTGAAGAAAAATTCCTGCTCATGTGTCATTTGTGCTTGTCAACTTGGACTAGCTGGCACTGACACCTGTGTTCCTTTCAATGTTTACCCTCTACAAAGTAGGCAGCCTGAAAACTTTTATACCAATGACTCTTGCTGGGACTGCATTCTTTGGAAGTTGGTTCAAAGTCCATATTGCACTTTCACAGGTTCTGCTTTGGAAGGGGTATTAAGGTCAACACTATTATCTCTTCAGAAATCTTTCCCTCAAGAAAATTTTTTAAAAAATCATCAGAACAAAAATTTAGAGTAGTCTTAGCTTACTGATGTCAGCAATTTGGCTTTAATTTTCCTTAGAAATGTATTTCATTTCTCTCTTTCAAAAATGTTTCTTTTCTACAGGAAATCAATGATGACAAGGAGAAGAACGAATTGAGTGCAAGGGAATACACAAACACTTCTGAAAAGGTAAACATTCCTGAGAAGGAAAACATTATTTATGTTTTAATATCATTATTTATTCTTTTCAAGTGGCTTTAGAAATAGGTATTCACTTTTGATTCTAAGATGTGCTGCCAAAAAATCAAGGTCCAGGTAAACTGACTCCCATCTATTAAGTAAGTATATCTAGCTTTGTCAAGGTCATAATTGCATGGGAGATGTCTGGTGCCCAGTGCTTTTCAACCACTAAACTTAAGGACAAAGAATTTCCTTCACTCTTTGGTACTACTACTACTTTGTTTACTAGGGCTGCTTTCCTAGGTCATGAAATGACCTGACCACATAGAACTGAAAATTTCAGAGGTGGAAATCACCTTAGAAATCATCTATTCCAATTCCCAGGACTAAGGTATCTACTTTTCTAGACATGGATTCCTATTGTGACTCAGAGTATTGCATACCAAAGGCCACATAGCTAATTTATGTAGTATTCATTTTGAATTCCTCATTGGAGATAAAAAAATTAGATGATAACTATCAAGATAATTCATCCTGTAAAGCTTTTGTTGTTTTTTAACTCATGTATGGTTTTGACAGAGTTGAGGAATTCATATTGGTAGAGAAACTGGGAGAAAAAGCATTTCAGATGGGAGAAAGGCAATGGGTGGAGGTATAGAGGTGGACTTTCAGAGGTATGCCATGTACAAAAATGGATGAATGTAGTTGAATGAACTGGGAGTCCTTTTGTTGCAAGAACTTGACCTAATAAAATCAGAGGAGGCAAGATATGAAGAGCATGAAGACATTGACAACCATGAAAGTTTGCACCAGGGAGTTAATGGTATAAATGAAAGTATTAAGGAAGGAGAAAAAGTGGTAACTATATGAGGTTAGGAATGATGATTTTGAGGTTTTGGATATGATATGTTCAGAGAACTCATGTTGGTTCTTGGTGATCATGGCTTTCCTTCTAGCCATCCATTTCATGATATTTTTCAAAAATTTATGATGTTTTCAATTTTTAGAACTGAAAATAACATGACTCCTTTGGCAAGTGGGAACACCTATTTGTCCAGGGAAATAAAATAACAATTCTGGGCCTGCCACAGACTGTCCCCAAAAGGTACTTACCATAATGCTACTCTGCATACCAAATACTGCCATCACTCTCCCTTACTTGCTTTTTCTAAAGATCCCCTTTCACTGTCTCACTATCACATCTACACATACAGTTCTCCCCCTGGAATGCCAGAACTCTCTTTTCTCCTTCTGCAAATCTCATCCTTCCTTCAAGGGTAATTTCAATCTCTCCGTGAAGGCTCCCTGGTAGATCCTCCTAGCTAGAAGCCATATAGTTATGTTCATTCCTATTTGTAAATGTACACAATTCTAAGACAATTAAAATGTTTTCTTCTAATTGTTTGTATTCATCTCTTCTACTTCATGATTGGGTTATATGTTCCTGAAAGGCAGAGTTACCATGTCTTTGCAGTTTTCTCAAGCTCATAGCAGCTACAGAGACAACATGCAAGTAAATGGATCTTGACTGACTGAATTGTAATATGGTAGTCATTGAGGAGCAGAGTACAGAGATGAGTGGTAAATTGCAGACTCAAGAATCTAAGTTCTAAAAGTGAATAGAAAAAGATAAATTGGAATAATTGGAAAAGGAAGGAACAAACTGGTTTTTTGTTTGTTTTTTTTTTAAAAATTTTAGGTACCAGAAGTGGAACAAAAAATAAGAGAAAAGGAAAAAAACAAAGAAATATCAGGACTCCTGCTGAACAAAAACCTAGAAGATCCACCCATAATAATTTTAGAAACAGAAGACTCCAATAATTCTGGTAAGACTAGATGATCATGGACTCAGCTAATATGGAAATTCAGGAATACGTGGGTTCCTCAAGAACAGCTTAAGAGTATAAAACAGAGACGTCAGAGACGTTAGAACTGATGACAGAGTCAATTTAGAGTTAACATTTATGTGGGTAGTGTCTAGCAATGGGTAAATATACATTCACCAACAATTTTAATGACCAACTGTTGAAAATAGAATAACTGATATGAAATTTATTGAAGGAAATACTTTTTTTTAGTTACTCCCTTCAGATCCCACAGTGATTTTCAAACTAACAAATAAATAAAGGTCTTCTTTAAGGAAGATTTTTTTGTTATTAATCTCTTATAAGTGCATTCTATTAATTTCTTACTTTCTTTTCTTCTCCTTTCACTTTTCCTTTCTCCTCCTCCTTTCTTCTTTCATGTTCCTCTTGCCATTTCTCTTTCTTCATCTATCTTTTTTTTCTTTTTTTATCTGCTGAAACAACGCAGGAGAAACGAATAGGTCCATAGAAGAGTCGAATATTAAGATGAAAGGTAAAATTTAGTCAAGGATTTAATAAGATATTAAGAATATGGAACTGTACTTCCACCCATATAAGACCATCAGAACGTAGGGGATCATTTGAAAGAAGTTAGGAAGTTGGAGCCAGAACATGCTTTTTTTAATTATGTAAATTTACATATACATATATATGTGTGTATGTGTATATACATATATATATATATATATACACACACACATATGTGTTTATGTATATGGTCCATGCTGCTTTCTCCTCTTTCCATGATGACATGAGACTCATTGCTTATCACACTTTTCTATAGTTTTCCTGTCCTTGGTCATTGGCTACATCAAATCTTAGCATTGGAGAGACCTTCAAAGCATGATCGCCTCCTGACAAATACAAAAATCTCTTTCCCAATGCCTCTAAGAGAGTGTTCTTCAATGGACAATCATATCGAGGACCCCATTGCCTCATAAAATCACCCATTCTATTACTGAAAGGCTCTAAATTTTAGGCCAATTTCTGTTCAAAATGAGAAAAATAGAACAATATGTTCTCCATACCATTTACTCATATCTCCTAGTTTCATCCTCTGGAGAGATACAGAAAAAACACCTTATCTCTTGTCCCCCAAGATACTTTCCAGATATTTCCAAACAGCTGGTTACCCATCTTATACTTTCTTTCATCATAGTCATAATCTTCTCCATCCTGGCCTTGCACTTTTAATCACTTTCATTCCAGGTTGTTAGGATGTTCTTGCCTCATAGTTCTGTTACTCATTGTGTTTAGTGGTCTCTGTTTTAGGTCACTTACTCTGAGGTGCATTCTTTCTATCTCCATTCAAAATATTAATTAAAAATGTGGGAGAGGTCTTGTCCAAGGACAGAGTCAGGCAGTTTCAAACCAAATATAAAGGAGCAACTTGTAAAATGACTCTAAAATTTCTAAAGTTCTTGCAGAAAGGACTTTTCAGTAAACATGATTCAATTTGCAAAGCCTAAACAAAAATAACCTGGGTTATTCAGGCTACAAGCTTCTATATGTAAATTGCTATGCAGTTTTTCACAGAGTAAAACAGTCTCTACAGGACAGAACAGTGTTGGGCACCTAAGAAAATTAAATGTAGTAAGTTTCACTGATAAAGGTATATACTGTGATTTTTTAAAAAATCCAGTAACAGAAATGTAGGAATTCTCCCAATTTTCCATCATTGAGAGAATTCATTTTTTATTTTACCCTGATTTTCAATGTATAGTTCTTTGTATAAGTTTAGCCTCCTCAGTTGAGAGAAAACTAACAAATTTAGACTTGGCTTTCTCCTTAAATTAGCATTTATCAATTGTTTGAATATCCTCTCTGCTCTTTGAAAAGGTCAGTGGGGATTAGCTTAACTAAGGTTGGACTCCTGGAGCTGCAAGGTGGCACCGTGGATAGAGCTCCAGCCTTGGAGTCAGGAGGACCTGAGTTCAAATATGACCTCAAACATATGATATTCACTAGCTGTGTGACCCTAAGCAAGTCACTTAACCCTAATTGCCTCGCCAAAAAAAAAAAAAAAAAAAAGTTTGGTCTCCTGAAGGATGTTGTCTTCATAAAATGTGTATGTGTAAATTCATTTTTCAAAGAAAGGAACCCATGGAAATGTTTGCACATTTGTCATTGATTTCTATGGGATGAGCTTTGTGGATACTATAAATGTTTTAGAGGCTAGAGAAGAGGGCCTAGCTCAAAGATGTTTCTAACATTGTAAAAAATGTGTTTATGAATTGTGGGACTAAGGTTTTTTTTTTAACATTATTCATCTTGATGATTTGTAATTTCTTAATTATAAGGCATGGCTGTAAACAGCTGAGGTGTGGTAGGACAGAGAGAAGACAGATCTCCATTTCCAGTAAATAAATATAGACCACACATACCTGTGTCTATATGTATGTATGCATATGTGTGTGTGTATTAGTAGAAATGCAAATCTGTGTTCTCTTTGTCCCACCACATCCCAGCTACTTACTGGAGCTACTTGCAACTATATTTACATCCAAGACAAATCTCCATTTCGATTAAATAAATATACACACCCATAAACATACATACACACACATATATGTGTGTTTATTTAATGGAAATGGAAATCTGTCAACACCACATCCTTCCTTAATTCTGTTGATACAGAAAGAAAAACCAAATCCCTGTTACAAACATGTATTGTCAATCTAAACAAATTCCTCCTTACACCATGACCAAAGAAAATTATGTCTCAATCTATATCAATCTCAGTCTATACCGATCAACTCTTCTTATCCTGAGTATGTTTAATCATGAGACCTCTAAAATTATGGCTGATCATTGTGTTGATCAAAGTTGCTAAGTCATTCAAAATTTTTTGGCTTCATTCCAAATTACTTCCCAGAATGGCATACCAGTTCAAGCTCTACCACCTGTGCTTTAGGATACATGTTTTTCCATATGTCCTCCAGTATTTGGCAGCTATTTCTTGTCAGCTTTGCCAATCTGATGGATATGATATGGAACTTTAGATGTTTTTTTATTTACTTTTCTCTGATTATTGATGTAGACCATTTTTGCTTATTACTTTTCATGTTTACTTTTTTATCTATCTCTTGACTCTCCTAAATTTGCACTTAAGAATTTCTTTGTACTCCTGGTCTTTTCATTGGGTATGATGGGAAGTCCTCTGTCTCATTAAAAATCCATGTTTTCCCTTTTTGGGACTCAGTTATACTCAGTTTTGCTGAATAAGTTATTCTTCACTATAAGCCTATTACTTTATCTTCTATACTAGAGCATTCTAAGCACTTTACTCTTTTATAGAGCAAGCTGCTAAATCACATGTGAGCCTGATTGCTGCATTTTCATATTTGAATCTATCCTTGGAGGCTGTTTACAGCATTATTTGATTTTAACCTATGGGTTCTGAGTATTGGCTAAAATGTTCCTAAGAATTTCCATGTTTTTGGTGACTTTCAAGGTGTTGACAAGTGAATTCTTTCTATTTCCACTTTCCCCACCTGTTCTGAGAGACCTAGGCAATTGTTTAATTGCTTGAAATGTCAAGGCTCTTTTTCTTGTTGTTGTTCATGGCTTTCTGGTAGTCCAGTGATTCTTAAATTATCTCTCCTCAATCTGTTTTTCAGGTCGGTGGTTTTTACTCTTTGGAGATACATCATATTTTCTTCTATATCTTTAAACTATGTTTTTTAATTGTCTTATGGACCCAGGTACTTCACTTTAGGCCATTCTAATTTTCATGACATTAGTTTCTTGCATAGCATTGTATACCTTTTGATCCAAGCTTTTTAATTCTTTTTCTCAATCTTTCTTTCATAGCTCTCCTTTCTTTTCTCATTTTTTCCTCCCACACACTGACAATTTTTAAAGTAATTCTGTATTTTCAAAAAGAAAAAAAACTCTAGTGTCATTTATTCCAGAAAGTTATATTTTTCTTTGAATCTTTATAGACATTTTGCAGTCCTTTTTTTCTACATTTGTTTCTTAAGCATTCCTGTCACTACAATAGACCTTTAGAGTGGCATTCATCCAGACTTATATTCTTCTATCCTGATTTCAGATAATACGTTGGGGCCATACTGTGTATACTTTTGGGTGCAATGTCTGGCCCAAACTTTTGGTCTCTTGAATCTTTTTTTCTACTTTCTTGCAGGTATTAAGTTTTGTGATATTCATAGATCTCAGGAATAGCACAGGCTAGAAAGCTGTAAACTTTCAGGGCTCCCAAGTGTTCTGACTCAGGACAAGGTATGAACACTGAACTTCTGGTCTGAATTCTACAAGTTCCTGACCTGAGTTTGGGTATGTGCCACATACCTGCATGCTTGCCCCTCTTTAGTGTTCCAGTAGACTATTGCTGAACTTGCCACTTAGAACACTCTATATGCGTTCTAACCCCTTGGTCTGGTCATTCTATTACCAACCTCAGGCTGTATTGGAGGCAGAAACCAAGACCCCATTAAACTCCTAGGGCCAGAGCCCAAAAGCTACTGCTTGCTTCTGAACTTCCTGCTTGGTCAGTATGCAGCTAAAAGTCTGCAACCAAAAAACCCCTAGGAATGCCACATGTGGCATCAGGTGACATCAGTCACCTCTACCTCTGTGACCTTGAACTTGAGTCAGTGAGGGAGCTCCCAGCTGGCACCTGTTATTGCCCAGATTCACAGCCTCATTCACCTTTTAGCTCCTTTGACCTTGAATGCATTCAATGTGGCATGTTCCCCTGGCTATGCCCCACACTCAGCTGTCTGTTGAGCATAAATTAACTGTCTCCCTGTACTAACTTGGGCTTGGATTTTCTGACTAAGCTTAAGTCTATGGTGTTTTCTGCAGCTTTCTGAGGAGTTAGGTTAGAAGCTCCCAGCTATTCCACCATCTTGGTTCTGCCCTAGCAGCTGTCTTCTGAAGATATACCTGTTCTATTTTAGGACTCAATCTTTCCAGGAATAGCTCTAGAGAAGAATATTTTTTAATGTGAATGGTATTAAGCCAACTTCATTTGAGATACATAATTGTTAGTATATCAAATGAAGGAAGAGATGTAGAATACCTATCCTAGCTATTTGACAGACAATTTTCCCACAGGATTAACACTAAAATGAAGTTTCTATCCTGTGTGATCCTGTTTACCTGCACCCTTGCTTTTTATCAGGAAGCCTAAGACTTTGCTAGTTAGTATAGGCTTGTTAGGCTAAACCTAGAAGAAAGAATGAATGTGGATAAGGAATTACCTAAATATCAATAATTACCCCCTTTGTTTGGCCTTGATTCATGCTGCTTGTGGAAAGTACCACAAGCAGGATCTTACTAAGTTAGGTGGGGTTGGGCTGATAGAATTACTTTTATGGACTAATCAGTGTTTAGTTTTCCTCAATCCTCTATTATTGGGAAGAAGAGGTGGCAAATATTTCTTTTTTTAAAACTTAATTTATTTATTTTTAGTTTTCAACAATCACTTCCATAAGATTTTGAGTTTTAATTTTTCTCCCTCTCCCACTCCTTTCCCCTCCACCCCTGAGAGGGTGTACAATATAATACAGGCTCTACGTGTACATTCACGTTAAGCATATTTTCCCATTAGTCATGATATAAAGAACAATTAGAACTGATAGGAGGAACCACAAGAATGAAGCTATAAAACAAAACAACAAAGGAAAAGGAGAGCAAATAGTATGCTTCCATCTGCATTCAGACCCCATATTTCTTTCTCTGGGTGTGGATAGCAGTTTCCATCATGAATCTTTTGGACTTGTCTTAGATTCTTACATGACTGTGAAGAGCCAAGTCTATCAAAGTTAGTCATCCCATCATGTGGCTGTTACTGTGTAAGATGTTCTCCTGGTTCTGCTCATTTCACTCTGCATCAATTCACATAAGTCTTTCAAAGGTTTTTTTTAAGTCTACCTACTCATCATTTCTTATAGCACAATGTTATTCCATTATATTCATACACCACAACTTGTTCAGCCATTCCCCAACTGATGGGCAGCCCTACAATTTCCAATTCTTTGCCACCACAGAAAGAGCTGCTATAAACATTTTAGTATATGTGGGTCCTGTTCCTGTTTTTATGATGTCTTTGGGATACAGACCTAGAAGTGGGATTGCTGGGTCAAAGAGTATGCACAATTTTATGGCCCTTTGGGCATAGTTCCAAATTGCTCTCCAGAATGGTAGGATCAGTTCACGACTCCACCAACAATGCATTAGTATTCCAATTTTCCCACATCTTCTCCAACATTTATCATGTTCCTGTTTTGTCATATTAGCCAATCTGATAGGTGTGATGTGGTACCTCGGAGTTGTTTTGATTTACATTTCTCTAATCAATAGTGATTTAGAACATCTTTTCATATGACTATAGATAGCTTTAGTTTCTTCCTCTGAGAACTGCCTGCTCATATCCTTTGACCATTTATCAATTGGGGAATGACTTATATTTTTATAAATGTGACTCTATATATTTTAGAAATGAGTCCTTTATCAGAGACATTGGTTGTAAAAATTCTTCTCCAGTTTTCTGCTTCCCTCCTAATCTTGTTGCATTGGCTTTATTTGTGCAAAAACTTTTCAATTTAATGTAATCAAAATTGTCCATTTTGCATTTCATAATGTTGTCTATCTTGTTTGGTTATAAATTCTTCCCCTTTCCATAGATCTGAAAGGTAAACTATTCCTTGCTTTTCTAGTTTATTTATAGTATCAGTCTTTATATCTAAATCGTGTATGCATTTTCACTTTATCTTGGTATGGCAAATATTTCCTTGAAAGTGATCAGAGGGTTAGTACTAGAAGGAACTTGGGAGATCATCTTTCTCAAACCTGCTGTCATTTTGGAAGTGGAATGAATGATATGCAGAAAGATTAATTACACAGCTAGCTAGGCATGGAGTGGAGACTCCAGGGCTCCGGGGGCTCCTAATTCAGTGCTCTTGATACTACGCTCTACATACTGCTACTATAAACATGAGTTTATACTATTGACGACTCAAGGGTAGGTTGCTGTGGTCCTTTGCTAATAAATGGGGTAATTTTCAGAGTCTTACTCACTGAATTCTTCTTATTTCTAGACAATGGGAGCAAGAACATGGAAACTTTGGAAACCTCTCCAGGGACGAGGTCTGCATCATGGATTCCCAGGTGTTTTCAGTAAGACCTGTTTTGCATACTGATAACAAAAAAAAAGAACTGAATAAACTGGTTTGTCCCTGCTTGGTTTTAACTGTTCAGCTATCATCTTTTCTTCTCTCTTTTTCTTAGAGCCCTTTTAGCATGTCCAAAGATTCTGTTGTACTCAGATTATCCTCAGCTAGGTCACAGAGTAGTAGAAAGAGTTCTGCATATGGGCAGAGGACCTGGGTTCAAATCCTTATTCTCTCACTTTTACCAGTTTGCCCATAGTCAAGGGGATTTGATCCTCTCCTGGACTCAATTTCCACATCCCAAATATCAGGCAATAGGTCTAGAATAACATTCAATGTCTCAAACTATGGTCTTACTATCTTCTGGCAAGTCATAGAGTAAGGGCAAGTAGACACACTCCTGAGGTGGTGTTTGGACTGAATCATCAAAAAAGGATTGGGACATTTTAGAGTGCTATCCAACTGTAGGATCAATATCTAAGAATTCACTATGGGGGAGAAGGAATCTTCTACTAATGTCCAAAAAGTAAAAGAACTTCTTAACAATTACTCACACATGCACGCATGCACATACACACACCCACACACACACACATTTTTAATGTACAGGATTCCCTGTCTTGTGGGACATACAGGACTTACAGCAGGTAAAGTTATTTGGTTCAATGATATAATCTGTCTCAATTTTTACCCTGTGTCCTTAACTGTTTATTAAAGTGGGTCCTCTTTCTTCAACTTGGATTTCAGAACCCTCCGGAAAAAATTCAGAAAGGGATCAAAAGAGAGAAAAAATCAACAGAAGGTAAACTTTTATCTTGGTGACTTTGTCTTGTAGCTTTAAGTATGTCTGTTTTCCCATTCTAATCACCATATGTTGAGTCTCTTTGTAACCTGGATTGGGAGGAAGCAAAATAGACACACAAGGTTATCTGGTGGGTTGGTGGGTTGACTTATGTGTCCTAATTACCAATGAGTGGGAGCAGGACAGCAGTGAAATAATTCAATTACTTAAAAAGTGAAGAGGAGAGTACTAGAGAGACTACAAATTGACCAAATTTGAATTCCCATCCCTGCCTCATAAAGATCCTCAGGACCCTTTCTTGGTAAAAATAAAATAAAATAAAATAAAATGAGAGAGAGAGAGAGAGAGAGAGAGAGAGATCGAGACCTTTGACAGCTTTTTGGATTGTGTAACTTTTCTTACTCTTTTTCTTTTTTTATTAATTTATTTTGATTTATCAACAATCACTTCCATAAGCTTTTGAGTTTTAAATTTTTCTCCCTCTCCCTTCACCCCTTCCCTCCCCAAGACGGCTCCCAATCTGATGTAGACTATACATATACATATTTTCACATTAGTGATGTTGTAAGGAAGAATTAGAACCAATAGGAGGAACCATCAGAAAGAGGAAATAAAACAAAACAGAAGAAAAAAATAGCAAATAGTATGCTTCGATCCACATTCAAACTCCATAGTTCTTTCTTTGGATGTGGATAGCATTTTCCATCATGAGACTTTTGGAGATGTCTTAAATCTTTGTATTGCTGAGAAGGTTAAGTCTATCAATATTAGGCATCGCACAACATGGCTGTTACTGTGTACAACATAATCCTGGTTCTGCTCACTTTACTCAGCATCAGTCCATACAAGTCTTTCCAGGTTTTTCTGAAGTCCACTGCTCATCATTTCTTATAGCACAATAGTATTCCATTACATTCATATACCACAACTTGTTCAGTCATTCCCCAATTGATGGGCATTCCCTCAATTTCCAATTCTTTGCCACCACAAAAAGAGCTGTACTCTTTTTCGTTCCAAGATTGAGGCAACAGCCCAGTTATTCAACTACATCCTTTGAAAAACCATTACATCCAGTCAATAGGCTAGCTGGATTTCAGTTCCCCAAGAGGAGGGCAGAACATGCCCTGCTTTATCCGTGAAGGATGTTGAAATGCTCCTATGATTCTTCCATGATAGCAGAAGTTAGTGTTCCTCATACAAGACACAGAAAGAAGCATTTTTTTTTGGTAAGAAGTAATAGGAAGTGAAGACTGTAAGAAGTATAATGAGAAATGCCTCTGTCTTTCAAGTATTTTCAGATTCCCCTTTTGCAGCCCATACACACATGTGTGTTTGTGTGTGTATATAGAAGTGTCTCTAGACTTGTCTTGGAGAACAAGAGAACACATGTTTCTGTTGAGAGATATATTTCAAATGTATGCATGTATGCATATATGTGTGTATATATGTTTTATATATATATAGATATGTTTTCATATATTCTCACATCTGAGGTTTACTTAGGCAAGAAGGATGACTTTGGAAAGTCAAAAGAGTATAGGCTTGAAGCACACACTGTGAGCCAACAGGCCTGCATTTCTCTGACTCCTTGATACAGTAATGTTTAACATTCTGAAGAGGCCTCTAGTGTACCTTGGGAAGAGAGCCTCTTGTTTGCTTCCAAAGACAACCCATTGGGTGCAGGCATTTCCTTTATGGACCAGGATTGAGCCAAATTATAGTATAACAGGGTTGGAGCCCATTATAGCAAATTGAGCATTTTGGAGGAACTGAATGTGATGCATGTCTGATTTCAGTTCTTATATTTAATCCCATTGACCTTCAAAGAAAAAGCAGAGGATTTCTGGACAAAAGGATGCTATGGTTTTTCATTTTGGAGAAAGACTCCACGCTTTGGAGGAAACACTCCACAACTGACTTCATTTCCTACATTTAGACACAGGGTCCTTTAAATTTGGGACCATTGCTTGGTGACAGACAATGTTGCCCTCACTCTGTCTTGCTTTCCACCCAGGCACAAGTTCTGATCTGTACTGTTCATGAAGTCACTAACAAAGTCTGTCCTCTCTAGGGGAAAACACACAGACACAAACACACACATAAAGTATCTGCTGCTTCTAAGGTTGCTAGAAAGTTTCTTTTTGTTTGGGTTTTTTTTTTTCTTTGTCTCTCAAAGCATCCAAAAAGTCCTGTTTCCACCACCACTGGACAATAACCTTTCTCTCTCAGAATTCTCACTCTTCTTCATGTCACAGTAATTACTTACTGTAAGGTTTAGAGCTCAGGGGGTGAAGAATGAACTAAGTGAGTGACTTAGGAAGTAAAAACTATAAAACCCAAGTGGAAGGTCAAATGTGGGAGTTGCAGCAAATGATTTCCCAGGTCCCTGCTAGTTCTAACAAACATTTTAGGCTTCTAGGATACTATGTGGCATGCCAAGCTCATTCTAAGACAGTATGATATTATTCAACCCTTTGAGGTATAATTGTCTTTTCCTAAGTTTTTCAATGGTTCTTGGTGCTTTTGCAACAGTGACATTCCTCACTGGATGAAGGAGGATTAAGTGAGTTGGATAAGTAACACCAGAAAATTTTAAGTGTAGTATGAGGCCACTCCCAGCTCTGACATTCTAAGGTTTGTAATGTCCACTTCTTGCAAGTGGGGACTCAGTCTTTGTACTTGTCTCTCCAGCAGCCTACATAGTACCTGACCCATTGCAGGTACTTCATTAATGCTTGTTCATTGATTGAATGATTGATTGATTGATTGACTTTCCAGACTTTTAAGTACTGTCTCTCTTTCTTGACTTTGCAGTCTCCATTTTATTACAATTTGTGGTGTTGTTTGTCTAAAGCACAAATATCAGAGGAGATGGAGGACAAAGATGATCTGAGCTGGAATAAGCAATCTTAGAAAACAAAAGTTGACTGTTCAATGCAAGCCTTAGAGTAACTGTCCTATAAGATATTTTCCAAATATGACCTCCTATAGTTCCTAGATTGCATGGCATTCTAGGCTTTAATTAGAATCTACCCTTCTTGACTTGACAGCTTGGGGCCAATTCCTGGGTAATACTAAGAGACACCTGGGCATCTCATCAGAAATAAGAAAGAATTGAGATTGCCAAGCAAAACCACAGAATGAAAGAGTACTCTGAAATGTGGGACTTGAAGCAAAACTATGGTCTGTCAAAAATATGGTCTAAAAATTTCATGGTCTATTCTGTCCCTGATGTTCTAGAATTTCCAGATTGTATAACATTCTAGGATTATATTCTCACCTTCTTGTATTGGCAGGAACAAGGAAATTTTCCATCAATTCCAGGGGAAATATCACGCCGCACTATGGAAAGAGTAAGTTTGACAATTCAAATGACAAAACAGAAGTAAATTCTTAGAGGCTCCTAGACTGAAAATTAAAATGAATGAGTGAATAAATATGAAGGAATTCATGAAAAAAAATTTAAAGTCCTTAATATGTTCTCATAAGGATCACATCCAGCTATATTATAGGGTTCTAAGATTTTATACCATGATGATCATCTAAGTACACAGTCTCCCTCTCTTGACTTGGCAGTTTCCAGAAACCTACCATCACAGGAATCCAACCATCTCAGATTGGACAGAGGAGGACGTAAGTAATTGGCTCTGCTTCACTGGGATGGATTATTATTCCAGTCGTGTCCACTTCGATGGCTGGCTCCTGCTTACACATACAAAGAGAATACTAAAGGTAAGCTTCTATAAGGGCTTTCCAGTTCATACCATCTAAGTACAAGAGGCTTCTAATAATTTCTGTTACAAAAGTGGTAAATGGAAAATAAAAAATATAACCCCAGTATAGCAATGCCCAACTTCCCCCAGCCTCTTAACCTCCTACGTTCCTAAACCCCTCCAAACTCAGTGGGACTTTTCCAACAAGTTAATCATGGAAAATCCCGTAATTCCATTTCTTTTGAAGTTTTCAAAATTTAAGGAGTTCTTCTGTGATCTGCAAAATGAGCTATCAATGTCTAATCCTAGTTTTTACCTCATTGATGAGAGTTGTTGGTTCATGATGCTATCTTTTTTACCACACTAAAACAAAGCAGAAAAAAAAAACAAAAAAAAAACCCCAGTACTCAGAGCTTCAGTGTGACTGAAACCAGCAATTTTCAGAACTTGAGTATAGATATTCTGACTGAATGCTTCCAGAACTGTCCTTTCTTAGACTAGATAGCCTCTAAAGTCCTAGGCAGTCCTCAATCTCAGACATATGTTGATCTCACTGATTAAAGTCAAATGTTACTATTTTCAGACTAAAAATTGAAATTGCTTTTAGATTTTTTTCAAAAGCAATTAGCATTGAGTTCCTGCTTTTAGAAAACATAATTCATGAATGAGAAACTATATTTACAAGTTTAAATGACTATATAAGGAGCCCTCACCATCTTTTTGTAATTTGGAGAGTTCTTCATTTAGCTATTTAGAGAATTGTAGAAATAGAAAACTTCTTCTATCTTCCCTTTTCAGACCTATACATAGCTAATCCTCTACCTGCCCTATTCCTGACAAATGGAGTCCAGTGAAATTGGTGGGTGGGAAATGATCAAGTGAGGAGTTCTTATCCCTTTAAAGACCAGTTGGAGGGACAATCTGAGTATATTGTTATTCTTCTTTCAAATTTGGCACATTTGGGGCGGGTATCAACAAAACTGAAAATATTAGCTAGAAGGACAACAAAGCCGTGCTTCCTTTTCCTATGATTTCCAAAGCTGCCATAGTTTGGTTTGTGAGATGGATTTTCTCAAAATGGAAAGGGTATACTTAAGGAATTCCAGAGAAAATGTCATTCCTCCTTGCTACTGAAACTGCCCCTCCAAAAAGAGTTGCTTATTTGGGAAATTTTCTTTTGAGCCATTTGTTTAGCATGTGATTGAACATACAGAAAGGACAAGCTGGTTGTTACATGGGGCTTCATGACTAAGTCGTATGACTTTGCCTTTGTATACGGCAGGTAAACTCTTTCAACCTATTATTACTTAACTCTTAGGAAAGACAGGAGCACATCCCAATTCTTTCCCCTCCACCTCGAATTTTAACAGCACTTACTTAACATGGAAGGCAAGTAGGTCTTTTCGAAAATCTGACTTCCTTCTTACTAATGGTTAATTGTAGAAACCAATTCTTTCAAAGAGAAGGAATTAGTGCTTTCCTTAATCGTTTTAATCCTGTTGCTTTCTAAACATGAGACTCTTCCCATGCCATAAATGAATAAGTCTATCTCCATGTACACATTCTCTTCTCTTGGTAATTAATCTTTCCAATAAATTATCATTATTGCTGCACATCATTTTTTTCTCAACAGTTCCCAGATTGGTTCCTATCTAGAATATTTTTTCCTGATGGAAAAGCCGACATCATCCAAATATGATGCTAAGGAAGTTTCATTTTTATATTTGATGTGTGAAATTGGAGAGACTATATCTGAATCAAATTGAAAATAACTCAATTTTCTTTCCAGAGCTTTAACAACCAAAATCAAAAGGAGAAAAAGATTCTCCTTAAGGAGATAAAAAAACTCCAACATCTCGAGGCAGAACTGGAAAGAAGAAATGCAAAAAGAGTCCTAGAGAGGACGGGCATAAGAGAGAAGCCCATCTATTAGAACTATTCCCATTACATCACATGAAGTGGCACAAAGACCTATTACAGAAGAGGGAAAGAAGGGAGGGAGATGAGCATTGTTTGAACCTTACTCTCATCAGATTTGACTCAAGGAGGGAATAACATAGGTATAGAAATCTAACTTGCCTTATATGCAGTAGGAGGGGAAAGGGGAAAGAAAAGGGAGGGGCTGATTGAGGGGAGGGCAGATTGAGGGAGGTGATGGTCAAAAGCAAAACTCTAGTGAAGAGGGAAAGGGAGAAACAAGAAAGAAAAACATAAAGGGACAGGGAATAGGATGGACAGAAAGACACTGATAGTAATCATAACTGTGAATGGGGTGAACTCTTCCATAAATGCAAGGGGATAGCAAAAGACCAAATTAGAAATACTGAAAACTAAAGGAGAGATTAATAAAGTTGAAATTAAGAAAACTATTGAACTAATAAAACTATGAGCTGGTTGTATGAAAAAAATAGATAAACCTTTGGTTAATTTAATTTAAAAAAAAAAAGAAGAAAACCCAATTACCAGTATCAAAAATGAAAAGGGTGAATTCACCACCAATGAAGAGGAAATTAAAATACTTAGGAACACCTCATGACCCCTTAACAAAAAACAAGGGAATAAAGATGTTCAGAATAAAGAGGGGAAAAGGAACATGAAACACATCTTTCCCATGCAATAACAGAAAAAAAGTTATAATATTGGGAACACAAGCAAACCTACAGACCTAAATGGAGCCTTGATAGGACATGCTAAATCATGAGTGGTTCAATGACATAGAGAGCACAGGAATAAATATTCAAAAGAAGATGCGCTAACCACATCCTTTGCACACAATAGTCATGATGTAATCATAACGTTGAGTAATGAGGGGGTCGAAGAATAAATCACCAAAACAATTCAATCTGGGAAAGAGGGTGAAAAAGTTGAGCCATCTTGAGCCTTCAGAGGACAGAGGAAACCTGTCTCAGATAATCTACCTTCAGAACAGACCAAAAAGCCAGGACTCAGGAACTGATGATGCAACTGAAAAAAGTCACCTCCCGGTCGCGCAAGCCGGAGGGGCCAGAGTCTGGAGTAGCGCCCGGCCCCTGCTCGCAGCAAGTCAGTCAGGCTCCCCGCAGCTGCTCCAGCCCTTGCAGGCTCCCCCGCCTAAAGGGGGGCCGCCTCCGGTGGCAGAGGTGAAGGCAGCAGCGCCAGCCGGTCCTGCGCCTTTGCCCCTTGCTGTGCAGGAGGCTGAGGCAGAAGGGATTCCATCTCCCTGCAGACCTCCACCACCAACCTGCTCTAAGCCCAGGGCCTCCCAGGTGGCTCGTGCACTGACCCACACAGAGCATCTTGGTCCCAAGCAGCAAGTGAGCCCAGCAGGCTGAGAACCTAAAGCCGCAGCTCCAGAGACTGACATGAATGATGGGATTGCTTTTCTGGGAAATGTCGAACACAACTCCACGCTGTGGGTCTTTGTGGTTTGCGGGGGATTGCCTGGCAAACCGAGGCCTCCTGGGGCTGAGCATGAGAAACCCTTGGGACTAACTTCAGTGGAAGTGTGAAGAAAGACCTGGAGTAAAGCCTGCGGAGTGGGGGGAGGGCTTTAAAGCAGATTGCCTGCAGACTTCCTGCTTCTGCCCTTCCTTTGCAATAGCCCAAAGTTTCTAAGGCTAAGTGGGAAATACTAGCGGATCCGGGCAGGGAATGAGAAGGGCCAGGGAGTAAGATGCCCTGGATCCCGTCAGAGCACCGCAGCTCTTGCTTTCTTTCTAGGCCATGCATCCTTCCTTGATTATCCTTTCAGACCATTAGTAGGGGAGCAGGCAGCTCAGGAAAGAGGCGCATTTGATTATGTTGGTCTCTGAGGCTATTTGTGCTACTTATGAAGCTCACCTGATCCAAAAGGAGTTTGTTTCCTCCTCTCTCCATCCCATCCCTCCCTCATTTTCTTGGGAGTATTTAACATTCAGAAAATGTGACCCTCTGCATCTTAGAACTGCAAGCATTTTACACAGCCATGTGGATGGAGTATGGGTCTGGAATCAGGAGCACCTGAGTTCAAGTCTGACCTTACTTAGACATTTACTAACTATGCCTCTCTGGACAAGTCAATTAAACCTGTTTGCCTCAATTTCCTCATCTATGAAATGAGCTGGAGAAGGAATTGGCAAACCACTACAGTATCTTTGCCAAGAAAACCCTAAATTAGCTCACAGAGAAGTAGGACACAACTGAAACTGAACAACAACATACACATATGTGTATAGATGTATACATACATACATATATACATGTGCACACCTATATTCTCCATCCCTAAGCTTCAGTTCCAGGT
The DNA here is from genome assembly GCF_900497805.2 of Vombatus ursinus. Lineage (NCBI taxonomy): Eukaryota > Metazoa > Chordata > Mammalia > Diprotodontia > Vombatidae > Vombatus > Vombatus ursinus. The sequence goes on from NW_020954591.1 coordinate 2,914,333, forward strand.
CATCACTTGCCAGTGAAGTATTTAAAACCCAATATCCCAGAGACATCTTAAATTCCACATGTCCAAAATTGAACCCATGGTATTTTCCTTCTTCCAGACTTTCCCATTTCTATTCCCATTCTTTTCCCATTCCCATTCAGACAAGGCATTGGCAGTGTCTTACAATCATAATCTCAGCATTATCTCTGACTTCTCACTCTTCCTCACCTCATACACCCTTATCACTTGTCAAATCTTGTTGATTTACCTTCACAGTCTCTCAAATTCAACCCCAACACACACACACACACCTTTTCAGTCTTCCTTCTGTTGATTACATTCTGTTTATTCCGTGTATTGCTGTCAACCTGAAATAAAGAGGATTACCAAAGTAGCAATAACAAGGCTCTTTAATCAAGGTAAGGAAATTGCAATTCCAGACATCAAGAAGCCCCCTGGAGGGGCAGAAGGCGCAGGGTTTAAAGACACTTCAGTAGGAAGGCAGTCTCATGCAAGGCGCAGACTCTTGAAGCTATTACATAAGATGTTTTGCAAAATAGACAAAGGTCCATAGAGAAGGCTGGGGTGGGGGGAGTAGGGGGGGCACTTAGGGAGTTATGATGCGCAGTCAGAACATCACACTCTAGGTGCTGTGTAGCAATGGAGAGTTTCCAGAGAAATCACAAAACCAACTCCAACTGGTTCAAATCCTGCTTCAACCTTGGGGTCAGGGTCAGGTGGCCCCTCTGATGGCTGCATTCAACATGGCTAATTTGTGTATAATTATACGTTGTCTTCCCCATCAGAATGTGAGCTCCTTGGAAGCAGTGACTATCTTTTGTTTTACTTTGTATCTCAGTGCTTAGCACAGTGCCTGACACATAGTAGGCACTTAATAAATGCACACTGACTTTCTCACCTACTTACATACTTACTACACCTTACATGCTCCCTACATACACAAGTATTCTTAGATCCATGGTCAGTTTTGTCATGTAGCCTTCTTGCTGTTCCCCAAACAAGATACTCCAACTCTCTGCTCCTGAAATTTTCACTGACTGTTCTTGATGGCAGCAGGTCAAGACAAGCACAACTTTCTGCTTTTGCATTCTGAGCTCACTGACCAGTGCTCATTTGATTTATAGAGAAACGGACAAAGAAAGCAACATACCAACCATAAACTGGTAAATTTTCATTAATTTTGGTTATATCAGCATAGAGCAGGCTCAGTGTGGTATTTATAAGCTAAACTCAAATGTTTATATTATCTATGGTTACATAATGATGTGCAAGCTCAGTATGACTGTTTATGGGAACTTGTATCAAACTGGATCCATGCCACCTTACAAACACTCCTACATTAAATTGTGAACTCCCTGAGAGCAAGGATTGTCTTCTGCCTTTCTTGTATAGTATAGTACCTTGCATATGGTAGGTGCTTAATAAATGCATGTTGTCTGACTGATATATCAAGTCCCAGGAATCCTTGAGTGAGTATTACTTCTCATCCACGAGCTAAGTAGATAAGCGTGAATTCATTGTGCTGCATAATTATCTGCTTCCTTTATTAATATTCACTGGGCATGTACTAATTATAATAGCAGTTACTAAAAATATTAATAATTTATTAATAATTAATTGAATGATTAAACAAGCATTTATTAGATGTATACTATGTGCTAAGCACTGTGCTAGATGTTGGGGGAGACAAAGTCAGAAATGAAAATAGTCCTTAAGGTACTTATTATAAGGGGGATCCCAGAATAACATGTACACAGATGAATAATTTAAAAATATAAACAAAGTAATGGGGGAGGTGGGCCAGCTTATAATGGAAAGAATCAGCAAAAGCAAAATATAGGATCTGGTACTTGAGGTAAGCCTTGAATTCAGCTTTTAAAACAATAAAGCTCTTGATATTTATCTTGTGTATGTGTTCTTTAATAACTTTAGTATTACTTTTGGAGGCTTCTTCCTGAGGTTCTTTTGCTGTTTTGCAATACAGGTCTCACCCAGGATTCATTTCACATGTTAATAATTAATCGCTGTGTTGCAGAGAGGAGCTGATTTTAAGATATCTGAATCAATATGGATCCTTTGTCCTTTGAAATGATAATCATTAGACTCCACTTCAGCTACCTGGAATGCAATTTAACACAAGCACACCTGAAAGTATTTTCCTCTCCTCCATACAGTCAGCAGAACATCCTGTAAATGTCTCTGAAGAATAAATACTTCAGATTATCTGCTATAATCATTTATTTGGAATGTGCCATCTGAAAAGATTTAAGCTTTTACCAAAGATTTAGCTTTGAACCCAATTAGGTAACTCAAAATCCCACCCAGGAATAGAATTTTTTGGTAGGTCACTTACCCTCTCTGAGACTCAGTTTCTTTGTCTGTAAAATGAGGGGGTGGTTGGATGAGAGGGCCCCCGAGATTCCTTCCAGTTCTAAATCTATGACTCCATGCTCTATGAATCTAGCTTTATTCTACTGCCCTTACTTGGTTTATAGGGCTTTTTGGAAAGGCAGAGCAATATGATGGGGAGAATACCGAACTCAGAGCCTGTAGACATTTGTGCTGTGTCTCTATAATTAAAGGAGCCTACATTGCATAGGGGAGAACAGATTTTTTTTTTTGGAACAGATATTTATTTAGCACCTATAATATACCTGGCAGCTAGGTGATACAGTTGATAAAGTGCTGGGCCTGGAGTCAGGAAGTTTCATCTTTCTGAGTTCAAATTTAACCTTAGATGTTTATTAGCCATGTGATCCTGGGCAAGTCATTTAACCCTACTTGCCTCAGTTTCCTCATCTTTAAAATGCGCTGGAGAAGGAAATAGCAAACCACTCCAGAATCTTTGCCAAGAAAACCTCAAATGGGGTCATGAAGAGTTGGACACTAAAGAACAAACCTTAAAGTGCTATGTAAAAGCTTATTATTATTATTACTAGCCTTTAGTCTGGTGATGACTGCATTCCCTGAGCTTCCTTCTGCGCTCCTGAGCTCAAGCAATGTTTAGAGAGCAATACAGGAGTGTTCAAGTAAACATTTAACAACCAGGATTTAAAAAGAGATAGGCACACACTTTTAAGTTCAATCTGAATTATTAACATTTTCTTAAGTCTAGACAACCAACAAGACAAGAAGTCAAGTCCCGATTTGTAGCAACTGGAGATTTCTGAGGGGTAAATGCTTATACTAAAAATTTAACAATCCTACAAGACTGGTTAGAGCTGGCTCCAGCACTCCTGAGAGACATCACTAACAAGGGTGAATTGGCCACTAATGAACTAGCTTGGGAAGAACTCATAAGGTTCTAAGGAGAGAGATGGTAAACCTGAGAGATCAGCAGGTATGATACATGAAGATGGCTAGTCATAGAGGTTATTCGCAATTCACAGCAGGACAACATGTTGTCCTTTCAAGCGGTGTGATATAATATGATGGATAATGCACTAGACTTGGTATTAGGAGATGCTGATTCAAATTTTGCCTCATATTAATTATATGTTTATCAGCAAATCATAGTCTCAGGGACTCAATTTCTTCTTCTGTAAAATAGAGATAATGTTTTTATCACCTACCTTACAAGAGTACCTTATAAGTTTTGGACCCAAGGCTGGAGCACATGAGTAAAGAACTAGCAATGTGGTGCAAACTAGAACTTCTAATAGCTGGTGCTTACCCTGTCTTGTCTTTCTCATTGGAGGTAGAGACCACTGACCTCTTGCAGCCTGATTATTTCAACATCAAGCAGCATAAGTGGACTCAGGAATCCAGTCCCAGAAAGAGCTATGAAAGCCAGTGTCTCAGTCTCTAAGCCAGCCCCCTTTCAACCACAGCTATTTCTTTCCTCACTTCTTGTCACAAATAGGATTCCATAGCTGAAGAAGGGAGGGAGGGACAGACAGGTTGAAAAGAAAGCCATCGAAAAATATTATTTTGAAATTAGTTTCCACTATCCCCCTGCATATGTTACCAATGTCCTTCCTTATAGATTCAAAGCTGTTGGTTCCCCAACTCTATTAAAGACACACACTATAGGCAGAGTTCATTGTCTTTTATAGTGGAAAAGGAAACATAGAATGGACAAAACAATCAGTTCCCTATCTGGAGCAATTTATAAATCCCAGACCAACCAATTGTTTCTTTTTGCTGGGGCTCTTTAAAGCCCCTTCTCAACCAAATATGTATCTGGGTAAGACCTCCTCTAGCAGAAATTCTCATTTATAGCTTTCATTATTCTGATGTCAGTCATAAAATAGAACATTGAGAAACATGGGAGTTTGTCCCCATGAATTTTGTACCAGTATTGCCTCCCCCCTTATTTTTGTCTAGAATGAAACCTGATTATTATTGATTTGAAAAGACCTGTATTAAAGCTAAACAGCTATAAGGCAGGGCAGAACCAGACCATTTTATGGAGGGCAAAATTATCTCTAATGCTTACCCTCTGTTTGACATTGGGCAAGACACTTAATTTTCCAGGTCCCCAGTTTCCTCATATGTAAAATGAGGGAGTTAGATTAGATGACCCTTGAGGTCCCTCCCAGTTCTGTATCTACAATTCCATGATTATGAATCTAGCCTCATTCTGCTCACTCTATAATTGGTTTATAGGGATTTTTTACAAAAGGCAAACTAGTTATATTAGAATTGAAAGCATATTGTTTTATATTTCTTCACTGGCTCACAGAGGGCACAGCCAAGAGAAATTAAACAAATTCATGCCTTGAGGCACACACATTCAAACTGTCCTGATCTCCCATACCCAACTCCCACCTACATCCGAGGTCATTTCAGAGTTTGGGAGATGCTGCATAGATATTTTACATACTTATTATGCTTCAGTCTCTAATTATTCTACAGTGTTCATTTGTACTGGTAGCTTATAGCAGTGGAAGAAGTCTGACTTTGGAACCAGGACGACTGGGCCCAAGTCCCTTCTCAAACAAGTGAGCCTGGGCAAGTCACTAAATGCCTTTTGCTGCTAGTAACTCTCTAACACTGTAAATTGCAGAGAAGGTACCAACTTACATTAGTTTCTCCAATGCCAAAAATTCCCTCCACAAGGAAATCGCAGGTCCAGTCCCTTTGCTTATTGATTCTACACCAAAAGTCAATGTTATAAGCAGTATCCATGAGCATTGTATGTACCCTTTTGCAGATAATCAATGCTGTTATGCATAAACACAAGTTCAAGAAAGGAGGCTTTGCCAGCGGATGAGTGGGACAACTAAGACCAAATTTCAGTTGGGTGGATCCATAAATCCATATGTAAGGTATACTGCCCCTTTGCTTTATGGACATTTTGGTTGTCAGAAAGAGCAGGGGGAAAAAAATTGCATATGAAACACTGATAAAAACCAGGTTGAATCAGATAAAAATGCTTGAAAACATCCAAGTGGATCTGAGGAAAAACAGCCTCTCTCAGAAGCAAAAGCCTTGACTAATGGCAAAGATGGCTGCAGTGCATTATCAGCTCATTTACATATGACTTGTTTCGGAGTTTTGAAGCACAGTGTTAATTATTAAGCAAAAAATTATTTGGAGACTGTGAAAAATTGTATATTGTTTGTGTTATACGTGATTGAACTGTAGTTTTGGGGCATTTTTCAATATTCATGAGTAGGCCTTGATTTGAAAAAAATGAGAAGACAAAAGAAGAATATACAGCAACTACCTGAAGAGAAAAACTGATGGCCAAGACTGCCCTCTGCTGCTTCAAAGAAGCAGGGCAGTGGACAAACAGGATAAGGAAGATCAGAGGCTTCGCACAGCCACCTCAGATGCCTGACTGAAGGGAGCCAGATAGATTCAGTAGCTCCTTAGAGCTCATTAGAAGAAAACAGAATACGTATGTACTGCCTTTTAATGCTGTCTACAGCCTGAGAGAGGCCATGTTGCCTGTTAGCCAGTCAGTCAATCAGTCAATAAATATTTATTAAACACCTACTATGTGGCAGGCACTGTGCTAAGTGCTGGGAATACAAATACAAAAAAAGAAAGACAGTCCCTGTCCTCAAAAACCTTTCATCTAATGAGGAAGATAAAGTAAGGCAAAAACTGGTCCCTGTTCTCTGGGAGCTTAACGTCTCATGGGATAGACAATATGTAAACAACAAACGTAACAACAAGATATATACAGGGAAAACTGGAGAATCAAGACACTAAGATCAAAGAGGACAAGGAGAGGCTTCTAGCAGAAGGTAGGACTTCAGATGAGACTTAAAGGAAATCTGGGAAGCCAAAAGGTAGAAACAGAGAGAGACAGACAGACAGACAGAGGCAGACAGAGACAGACAGGCAGACAGACAGAGAATTTGTTCCAGGCATGGGGGACGGCCAGTGAAAATCCTCAGAGTCTGGAGATGGTATTTTGTGGGAGGAAGAACAAAGAAGTCAGTGTCACCGGATCAAAGAATACATGAAGGCAAGTAAGATGTAGGAAGACTGGAAAAGGTTGGAAGGAACCAAGTTATAAAGGGTTTTAAAATCCAAACAGAGGACTTTATTTTACTTCCTCCTCTAGCTGGAGAAGAATCAGAGGAAGAAAGATTTTTTTTCTGCTTTGCTATGTGCTCTGCTGATCAGAAAAGAGGTATTGCTTTTCTTGGAGCTATTCGGAGATAAAAAGAATCTTCTGCTATTTTAAGAAACAGCTTGGGGAATTGCCTTAATTCTGTCTACAGCTTGGGAGAGGGAAAAGCTTACCTGTATTACCCTTTATTAACCAATATGGCTTGACAGTTCAAAGGTACCATTTAACTATCATTAGTACTTTGCAGTATTGAGAGTTTTTTCTTCAACAGTTAAAATGAAAACTCCAACATAATATTTTTTTTTCAACTATCTACATCTTGAAAGAAGGAAAACTCTTTGTGGGCCTGCCTGGATTGCCCTTTACTGTCCTCTATGGCTTAAGAAAGGGAAAACCCTCATGGCCCATAGAGAACAGATGTGATTAGCTTGGCAGAATCCAGAAATAAAGAAACTGCTGATTCACAAAAGAGCTTACTTAACATGCTTCAGTAACTGGAGAGTACTAGAGAAAGGGCTTTGTCTAGCAAGAGAGTGGAGAAGTTCAAAAGAGCTTGGTTTTGCATAGTATACACTATACTCTAAAAAAAAAATTAGTGCCATCCAGGTCTATAGTTCAGAATTGTGAGATGTCCTAAGCAAATAGTTTCCTCCATTCATGTATCTCACTGATAATTTCCTATAAATGTGTGCCCACTTTCCCCTAGACACTGCTTACATTGGTACAAAAGTGTAATCCAGGTTTATAAATGAGCTGTGATACTTTGATTATTCTTGCTTTTGTCCTCTCGTTTGGTTAATGTTTTGTGTTTAAGAGTCAATGGTGTCATTGACTAATTTTGTATAAATAGGAAGCGTATCAATGGAGTCTTAGAAGCTCAGAAACAGCAAAGAGTAGGAATATATTTCTTCCACACTAGGGTTATTCCTAGTATTCTTAAAGTGAGTACTAGTTTTGTGGTCACCCTTCTGAGGAACCACCACAACTTATTAAAGTGGGTATAGGTAGAGAGAGCCAACCCTAGTTAAGGAGAAACAGAGCCCAGGGATGAGGTCACTGACATGCCTGGGTTATACACATATCTCTGGACAATGAGGCAATAATACTCCTTCCAGAAAAGGAAGAACTGAGTTACATATGTTACAGGAAACCAAGCAATTACTCAGAAATTTAGTCCCATTGGAATACACAAGCCACATGTGACAATCCCAGCTCTTGACATTCTCAGTTACTCAGATAGATGGTGGCTATCAGTGACACCAAGTAATGTTTTGGGTTTTTTGTTTTATTTTGTTTTTGTTTTGGTTTTTTTTTACTATAAAAAGTTATTTTCTTTGTTTTAGTTTTTGGTTTTTGGTTTGGGTCTTTTTGGGGTTTTTTTTTGGCAGTTGGGGTTAAGTGACTTGCCCAGGGTCACATAGCTAGTAAGTGTCCTGGCTGCACCTATTTTCTTTGTTTTTAAAACCAAATTGACATTTCCAGGTATAAGTCCTTATGAGCATGCACAGAGTCCCACTGATGCAATTCTCCACGTGTACAAGGCTGGGGAGCCTGCTTCAGGGAACATCATGATGATGTGAGATAAAAGTGCCTTAGAGAGACTTTCAAGCATGTAGAGGGACATTCTGTTTCAGAAGTCATTTAATCTAACCCATATGTAAAAGGAATCCTCATTATCACATACCCAACAAATAGTTGTCCAGCTTATGGTTGAAGACTTCCAAGGAGAAAGAACTCATCACCCCTTGAGGCAGCCCATTCCACTTTTGTACAGCTTAAATTGTTAAGGTTTTTGTTTTTTGGTTTTGGTTTTTTGCTTTTCTGACATTGAACCTAAATTAGCTTCTTTGCAGCTCTCACCCACTACAACTGGTTCTGCTCTCTGGAACCAAATAGAACAAGTTCAATCCAACCTAATCAACATTTATTAAGCACTTACTAAGTGACTGGCACTGGGGATACAATTAATAAAAAGAAAGACAGTCTGCCCTCTGGGATCTTACAGTTTAACGGGGGAGATAATACATGAAAGGAAGGAAGAAAGGGAGAAGGAACACCAAGAGATCTCTTGTTCTGTGGAGCTGAAACCAGGCAGGGCAGCAGATGCAAAGTGGAGGGAGGAGAAAAACTGGTTTTTGTTCTCTATAAAAGAAGGCATTTGGAGGAGTTCGGTGCTCCACCCTCCAGACTTCCAATCAGAGAAGAGATGAGGCTGAGGAAGGTGGTGTAAATCAAGGCTTAAGTGAGTAACCCGATGGGGAGATTAGAGGTGAAGAGTTAGACCTGGGAGGGGCATCTTGTTTCTCGGAGCTGACCCAGGCAAAGCAGCAGACCAAAGTGGTGTGAATCTAGTTCTTCTTCCACTTGGCAGCCCTTCAGATACTTGAAGACAGAGATTGTCTTCCATGAGTCTTCTGTTCTCCAGGATAAACATGATAATTTCCATCAATGATCCTTGTATGACTTGTACTGGAGACTTTTCACCATCCTGGTTGCTCTCCTCTGGACAAAGTCCAACTTATCAAGGTCCTGCTTAAACCTTAGCGCCCATTACTAAGTATTTAGTACACAGTACTTCAGATAAGGTCTGGTGAGAGCAGAGTATAAAAGGACTATCATTTCTCTATTCCTGGAAGCTGTATCTTTCTGAATGCCACTCAAAATACATTAGTTTCTTTAACTGCAATATCATTCTACTGGCTCATTTTCATTCATTAATTTAATGACCATTTATTAAATGCTTACTTTGTACCGGGCACTGTGCTAAGCTCTAGAGATACAAAAAGAGGCAAAATAAAGTGTCTACCCTCAAGGATCTTACAATCTAATTAGGGAGACAACATGCAAACAAATATATACAAAGCAAGCTATATAGGGCATAAATAGGAAACTAATTAACAGAGGGACGGCATTGAAATTAAGAGGAATTGGGAAAGGCTTCCTGTAGAAGGTGGGGTTTTAGCTGAGATTTAAAGGAAGCCATAAAAGCCAGTGGCTGGAGATAAGGAAGGAAAACATTTCAGGCTAGGGGGACAGACAGAGAAAATGCTTGGAGCTAAGAAATAAAGTGCCTTGTTTGTGGAACAGCAACAAAACCAGTGTCACAGGATTGAAGAGTATGTGGTGAGAAGTAGGATTATTGAGCTGAGCTGGCGGTCCATTATACTCCTGATCTTTTTCAAAACAACTACTATCTATGCTATCCCCATCATATACATGTGAGGTTGATTTTTTTTTGTATCCAAGTATTAGACTCGACTCTATCAACATTTTGGATCTTGTGTCTGTCTTCCAAGACTTTGGCACATGCCCCAACAGCCCTTTTTCTCCACTCCTATGGCCCCCTTTTTACCATTGATGACTTCTTCCCAGAACCTCCATTTTGAGGAATGACCCAGATCAGCCATCCTTCATTCTCCAGACTTAGCCACTGTGCCTCATCTTCTTTCTCTCTCTACCCCCATGGTACCATTGGCAAGTTATTCCTGGAATCTCCCTTTTGAATAAAGGCCTAGACCTTAGACCAACCATTCCTCATTCTCTAGACTTTCACAACCATGTTTTCTCCTCTACCTCCTTCCCTTTTCAGCTCCTTTTAATATGTTGTCTTCTACCATTAGAATGAAGCTCTTTGAAGGTAGGGACTGTCTTTTTGTTTTTATATGTAGCTATTTTTATTATGTGCCTAACACATAATAAGCACTTAATAAAATGGTTATCTACTTCACTTGTTAGCTATCTCTCCCATCTTTGTGTCATTTTCATATTTGATGAGTTTACTATCTATGCCTTTCTCCAAGTCATTGATAAAAATGTCAAATGCAGAATCAAGTACAGATCCCAGGGCTACTCTACTGGGACCTGCAGCCATGTTGACATGTAACCATTAACAACTATTTTTTTTTTATTTTTAAATAATAGTTTATTTTCCCCCAATTACATTAAAAACAATTTTAACATTTGTTTCATTTTTGTAAAATTGTGAGTTTCGAATTCTCTCCCTCCCTCTATGGTAATCTGATATAGATTATGCATGTGCGATCATGTAAAACACATTTCCATATTAGTCGTTTTGTGGAAGAAAACAAGAAAACGAAAGAAAGAAAGAAAGAAAGAAAGAAAGAAAGAAAGAAAGAAAGAAAGGAAGGAAGGAAGGAAGGAAGAGAAAGAGAGAGAAAGAAAGAGAGAAAGAGAGAAAGAAACAGAGAAAGAAAGAAGGAAAGAGAGAGAAAAAAAATTAAGAATAGTATGCTTTGGTCCGTATTCAGATTCCATCAGTTCTTTCCCAGAGGTGAATAGCATTTTTCATCATGAATGTTTTGGGATTGTCTTAGAGCACTGTATTGCTGAGAATAGCCAAGTCATTCACAGTTGTTTATTGTACAATATTGCTGTTACTGTGTTCAGTGTTCTCCTGGTTCTTCTTACTTCACTCTGTCTTCGTTCATCAAGTCTTTCCAGGTTTTTCTGAAAACAACCTGCTCATAATTTCTTACAGCACAGTAGTATTACATTATAACCTTATACTACAATTTGTTCAGCCATTCTCCAATTGGTGGATATCCCCTCAATTTCCAATTCTTAACTACCACAAAAAGAGCTGTTATTAATACCCTTGTACAAATAAGTCTTTTTCCTTTAAAAAATTTTTTTCTTTGGGATACAGACCTAGCAGTTGTATTGCTGGATCAAAGAGTATCCAGTTTTATAGCTCTTGGGCATAGTTCCAAATTCCTCTCCAGACTGATAGGATCAGTTCACAACTCCACCAACAGTGTATTAGTATCCCAGCTTTCCCATATCCCCTCCAATATTTATCATTTTCCCTTTCTGTCATATTAGTCAATCTGATGGGTGTGAGGTAGTACCTCAGAGTTGTTATAATTTGCATTTCTCTAATCAATAGTGATTTAGAGTATTTTTTTCATTTGACTATAGGTAGCATTGATTTCTTTGTATGAAAACTTCCTGTTTATATCCTTTGACCATTTATCAATTGAGGAATGACTTGTATTCTTATAAATTTCACTCAGTTCTCTATATATTTGAAAAATGAGGCCTTTATCAGAAATACTTGCTGTAAGTTTTTTTTCCCCAATTTTCAGCTTTCCTTTTAATTTTGGTTGGATTGTTTTTGTTTGTGCAAAACCTTTTAAAGAAAAAATATAAAAGAAGGAGGTTTAGCAGCACTAGAACTTAAATTATATTATGAGGCAGTGATTATCAAAACTATCTGGTACTGGCTAAGAAATAGAAAGGTGGATCAGTGGAAAAGAGTATATATTGTATACACTATACACTAGTATACATACAATATACACTAGTAAATGAGAATAGTAACCTTGTGTTTGACAAATGTAAATATTTTAACTTTTGGGATAAGAACACACTAACTGGTAAAAATTGAAAGCAGTGTGGCAGAAATTGGGTAAACATTGTCAACTAAGTGAAACCCACCCCTCAAAATGCAAAGGAGTCCAAGCTGGATTGAATGAGAAAAGTTTTATTAGGAGGAAAATCAGACACTAGTGCCAACAGCTGCCTCACCCCATACAAGGCATAAAGGAGCCCACAGCCCAGGAGAGACAGGGGAGATTTATGCTTGAAAACCACAAAGCGAAGGTTCAGGAAGGAGTTGGGAAAAAGAATGGACAGTCTTTCCCAGGAACAGGTAAACATAGAAGCAGGATGTTTTGCAGGAACAGTTGACTACAAGGCTGGTTTGGGTCAGTTGGGGGAGGGGGGGCAAGACTTTGACTCACTGTAAGTTCCTGATTGGTTCCTTTCAGGAAACAGGCTTACTCTATGTCCAGCGCATCTGCCTGATAAGGTAACTCATAGAAAACAAACATATTAATCTCAGGGGCACTTCCATGACATTAATATCTTACACCATTTACCAAGACAAGGCCAAAAGGGACACATGACCTATATATAAAGGGAGCTATCATAAGAAAAACTAGAAGAACATGGAACAAATTATGATATCACCCTTTATGTCTAAATCATGTACCCATTTTGACTTTATCTTGGTATCTTGTGTGAGATGTTGGTCTATACCTAGTTTCTGCCATGTTGCTTTTCATTTTTCCCAGCAGTCTTTAACAACTACTATTTAAATCCAACCATCCAACTTGATCTAAATCCATCTGATCATAATATAATTATCTGACACATATCTCTCCATCTTCTCCATTATTATAGTCTGAGAAACTTTATCAAAAACTTTGCTAAAATCTTGGTAAGCTTTATCCACAGTATAACCCTCATTTACTAGTTTAGCAATTCTGTCAAAAAAAAAAAAAAGGAAATGAAGTTAATCTGGCAAGACCAGAACCATGCTGGCTTCTGTAATCACCCCCTTCTCTTTCTACATATTCACCAACCATGTCTTTTATGATCCATTCCATAACTTCCCCAGAAATCAAAGTCAAGTTCACTGACCTGAAATTTGAAGACTCTGCTCTCTTTCCTTTATTAAATACTGGAGCATTGACCCTTCTCCAGTCTTGTAGTACTTTTCTCATTTTCCGTGAGTCTTAGTTCACATGTTAACAGTGACTCAGGAATCATATATAGTTCTTTCAAGCCCTGCGGATATAGTTCATCTGGGCAAGGTGACTTGAATTCATCAAGGGCAGTTAACAGATCATACTATCTCCTTACTTATCTTGAGTTATTCCCTGTTAGTCATTGTGTCCTGAAATCTCCAGTGTAAAGGCCATTCTCCCCTGCAAAGAAAACAGAAATGAAATAAAAATTGAGCAACTCCGCTTTTTCTCTGTTTTCAGTTAGTAGACATCTAGGTGGCACAGTGGATTAAGTGTGGAGCTCTGACTTCAGGAGGACCTGAGGCCTACTCCTACCTCAGACATTTACTAGCTATGTGATCTCAGTAAGGATAGCTTACTGTGTTTGATATCCACTCTTCCTGGATACTTAGTCTTTAACCCCTGTTGATGATTAAGTTCAGTAATACGGCTAGTAACCGCTATCTGCCTCAGTTTCCTCATCTGTAAAATAGGGACAATAATAGCACCTACCTCACAGAGTTGTGAGAATCAAATGAGTTAACATGGAAAGTAATTTACAAACCTTCAAGAGCTATATAAATGCTATCTATTATTGTCTTTCTATCCATTCCAAACAAAGGTTCTGTCCTTTTGATCTTCCTTTTTTTATTTCCGATATAGCTTAAAAAAAAAAACCCTTCCCTCTCCCCACCCCTCCAAAATATAAGAAATCAGCCAGAAGATATTCCTTTTACAAAGCCTTACTAAAAGTACATCCTTTTCTAAAACTCCAGCCTGTGCTGAAAAGGTTTGAGGCATATAAGTCCTATTTTGCTGTTCACGTTCTTTCCTACTTCCAACCCTTCCAAACCCTTCTTCTCTCACAATGGGGAGATCCAGTTTACTCTCAATAGGTTAAAATGTCACTTAAAAATTAGTCATAAAAAGATACTATACTAATTTCTTTACTATCCTAATGCAGATTTTCTGAATCCTTCTGTGTCATAAATGAGATATTAGGTTCCCATGGTAAAATTTTAATAACGGCTAACATTATATATCGCTTTCTAGGGTTTTAAAAGACTCTACAAATATTATCTCATTTTATCTTTATAACAACCTGGGGAAGGAGGGTATTGTTGTTCAGTTGTGCTTGACCCTTCATGACCCCATGGACCATACTTGTCCTTGGTCTTTTATTTTTTGGCAAAGTGTAGCTTGCCATTTCCTTCTCTAGTGGAGCAAGGCAGACAGAGGTTTAGTGATTTTCCTGGGGTCACTCAGCTAGTAAGCTAGATTTGAACTCAGGTCTTCTAGACTCCAGGTCCAGCACTCTATGCACTGAGACATCTAGGTGCCTCTAGGAAGGAGGTAGGTGATGTTATTATCCTCATTTTGCAGATAAGGAAACTGAGGCAGACAGCAGTTAAGTGGCTTGCCCAGTATGAATAAGGCCTTCCCATTTTTATCTGTGGAGTTAAGACAAGTTCACTTGTTTTTATTCCCATTTTTCAGATGAACTAAGACTCACGGAGGTACCTTGCCAAGATCACACAGCTAACCAGAAAGCCACTAAGGAACTCACTGTCAAAAAGTCTAAGGGATAATCTAATTTTATCTTAGCAAAATTTCAGATACAAATTTGGTCAAGGCTGCAAACAATCCTTCTAGGAAATCCTTAGCTCCATGGTATGGTGGAAGAATGATACATCAGAGAAAAGGTAAGGAAGAGGACTAGCTCTGGGTAGGTAGAATAGGTAGTTATTAAAAGATAGGGTTGGAGGGTTACATAAGGTCACATCTATCCCCAAAGGCTCCTAATATATTATACTATAATGAGCTTCTCAAAAGAGGCATTATTAAAATGAAATTAGCTTATCCTCTTGGTAGAGTACTGGGGGTAAGAAAGGGTGTCTCTAAACTTCATTCTCTCGCTAATGCATTACAGCAGATCAGTTCACCATGTCAAGTCAAACTGATGGTCACTCAAAGGGATACATTTTAGTATGGATTGAGAAAAAGAGCTTGGAAGTGATAATCCATGGGAGAGGCTCACGGGCTTATGGGGAGCACAGAGCCAGCGATGAACTTTGCCAACCTATCCATTGTACCTAGGTTCAGACTTGGCAGGGAATCAAAAGAAAGTAAACAGGATTATTTTCTTATTACAGTATGATTTTGTTTATACAGAAGTAACAATAAAGCCAGAGCACAGTATTGTTAGCTTAGTATCTAGGAAGCATTTTAGTGACTGAGTTAAGTCTTCACCCTATTGATCATTTATTTACTCAACTACCTTCAACAAACATTTTTTAAGCCTCTATCTGCTAGGTCAGCCTCCTGAAAAAGAATATACAAATTAATAAAATACTATGTCTGTCCCCAAGAAGTTTACAGTCTGGTAGATGTGATAAGTAAATGCATATTCACTTTGCCAGAATCCATAACTTCAGCATTGTGAGTATTCTCTTTAATGCATACTGTGGTCTCTCTATACCTTCTCTTTCTGTGTACTAATGTATTTTTGTAAATTCTTCTTAGAAGACATATCCAATACAATGGAGGGAAGGAAGGAAGAAAGGAGGGAAGGAAGAAAGGAAGGAAGGAAGGAAGAAAGAAAGAAAGAAAGAAAGAAAGAAAGAAAGAAAGAAAGAAAGAATGTTCTACTTTGGGCCTCTGTGGGACACTCCTTTTCTACTCATTTAAATCCATTCACTTGCATGTCATGGAATCACCTCCCTGATGTCATGGTCCTCTTTGAGAACAAAGGACAAACAGCATCTAAATTAGTGACCTTGGATAATTCGTTTAATCTCTCTGAGCCTCAGTTTCCTTATCAGAAAAATGGGGATAATATTTTTTATTATCTACTCGCTTTATTGTGTTTTTGCAATGAAAGTATTTTGTAAACTTTAAAGCACTATATAATTATAAGTTCTTCCAGGTTTAGTACAGCAAGAATGGCAATATGGATGTGGTTCAGTTCTTCTAGTAGTGTGTCAACTCATCAGTCACTGGCCAAAGATAGCACATTAAAAGTACTAAGAGTTAGTAATAACTTCTTGCAAGATGACTGAGCATTAAGAAGCTAATACTTATGAATCCCCAACAACATTCCTTAAAAGACAAATAATTTTTTCCTTGAAGTGTCCAGTTCCATTTTTAAATTTTTTTTGGAAAAGCCTCATATCTATTATTTAGCTCCTTATTATTGTTTATCTCATATAGCACTTCATCTTCTACCTCTATGCCTTAGCACAAAATTTTTATGTTTTCTAACCAAAGGTTTCCTGAATATTCCACTGAATGTTAGACAAGGCCAGTCATCAGGATCTCTAACCAGGCACAGTCTAGAAGATGTCCCTGATAATAGAGTGTCAAATGCATGAAACTTTGATCAGTTAATCAAACAAACAAGCTCCCTGTCTGCCAGGTTGATCAATAAAGTCATCAATAAAGCTTCAATGAAAGGTCTGAATCAGAGGATTCAGCAGCTCAGCTTCCAGCAAGGTCCTGATCAATTTGTTTAGCTGTCAGGAACAAGTGTTGACAGTCCTTTCAGTTTCTGCTTCTTCTAACTCATCTCAGGTCCTTAATCTCTGGACTTTCCCCCTCTGCCTTTTCCCATTGGAGATGGCCTCACCTGTAAGGCCTTCTTCTATTGGTGAGTTCCTCCCCTGAACCTTTATTTGAGGAAGTAGTCAGGCTAGCTATGCTCACTTCTAACCCGTCTCAGCTCCTGATTCTCCTGACTTTCCACCTGGTTCCTATACCTTTTTCCTATCTTTTATCTCCCTTTTGCGTGTTATTCTTGAGGACAGGGAAATTTTTTTTCCTTTGTATTTGTTTTCCCAGCACTTGGCATAGTACCTGGCGCACAGTAAGAGCTTAATAAATGCTTTATCTGTTCTAATTTAGATTCCCTGGTTTCCCTCAAAGCTCAGTTCATTTGTCACTATCCATATGAAACCTTTCCTCATTCCCCCAAATGCTAGTGTCATCCCCACCCCCAAAATGCCTTGTATGTATTTTGCATATATTCTGTATATCCTTACACATTTTGAATTGTCTTCTCTGACAGAATGTTAATTCCTTGAAAATAGCAACTATTTCATTTTTATATTTGTATTCCCAGAGCCCACTATAGTATCTGACACATTAATAAATACTTATTGATCTGTCAAAGCTTTGCGTAATCATTCTTCTTTCCTTTCTTCTTTATGTCATGTTATTTTATCCTCCAACCTTCTGATAGAGATCAGGATACCCTTCTGTTTCTTCATGTTACTCTTCTTCCTTGTTTTCACACTGAACCCTTCCTTTCATTTTTAAAAAATAAATACATCATTGTTCCTGATAACCTGTAACCCTTTTGCTTTCTCTTTTAGGAGGGAGACCTACCTGCACTTTAGGCATAGAGTCACTTGGCTATGGCAAAAATACAAATATCTCATATTTTGTATAGGACTGCAAAATGTACCCAGCTCTCCATCCTCCCCAGAAGTGAGTTCCTCAGTCTTTTCTTGTTCTCTTGTTAGTGGCACCCATGGAGAGTTACTTTGCAAATCATATCCATAGTGGAATTCAGCTCAAGAGCTGTTGCTCTTCAAACATACTTAGAATCTTTGCCCCTTATTAGCACTATCTCTCTTTGCTAGCCCTTAGATAGTTACACCAAATTTCCTTTCGCTTAGCTTCCTAACTTCTTACCTTCTCCTATTTTCCTTTCTGTCTTACCAACTTCCTTCTCTTCAAGTCCTATTCCTCATTCAATTAGCATAAGTTCCCAAAGTGGGCGATAATGCCCCTTGGGGGGGGAACTGGAGTGATTCAATGGGTGTAATTGGGGGAGTTAAATAAAAATAAGGGGGTGGTGGAAGCATAAGGAAAGAAGAGAAGAGAATTTTGAAAAACCATTTGTACATGTTTCATCTGTTGTGTAGCAGAGTTAAAGTCATAGTGATTACATTATTTTCCAAAAAAACATACAAAATGTAAGTTATAACCAATCAGTGGTCAAGTCCACTGACAGGTCTTAACCAGCAAGTGTGGGCAGGCAAGTACATAGCACATTGTCAGGAAGTCCAACATGCATCTGACAAAAATATGTGAGTGTAATGACTTGTTTACAATATGATACGATGTGGTTACATGATGCAATATTGCATCATCAAAATTTCAATGCAGGGAAAAACCCACAAATTTATAATAAATTGTTAAATTTAAGATGCATCATTTTTTAAAATTATATTTTTTGAAATGATGAAAGTTTCAAAAAAAATTTAAGGGTTAAAAAAGTAGATTTCTAGGGAGGTGCTGAGTAATTTTTTTTTTTAAAGGTAGCGGTAGGTCAAGTAAGTTTAGCAACCTCTGAGCTAGAGTATTTCTCTTTCTTTTTCTGTTCCTATTTATTCTTTGCAGGTTCTTCTGAACAAATCTTTTCTCTCTTCTGATTCACATTCTTCTCCTCTTTCCTTTATCTCTAACCTTTCTCCTCCTTCAGCTGAAACCCTTCTCCTTCAGCTTAATTCTGTGATTCTGTGGAAGGTTGTACTAGATGACCTCAGAGGTCCCTTCCAACTCTAAATCTATGATCCTTCTTTTCTTTCTTCAATTTTTATATCCTCCAAAATGCTCCCTTCCCAAATTCCATCTATGGCATTTTTTGTAATTCCCCAAATCCTCCAAATCTCCATCATTATTCCTGCTCCTTTTTCAGTTCAAGTCTTATGACACGGCTAATACAAGAATAAGAATACAGAAAATTGAAAGATCTTCCTACTTATTAAGAGACGTAGTCATAGAAGGGACTTTAGAGATCATCTAGCCCAATTCCCTCATTTTACAGATGAGGAATCTTAGACCCAGAGAAGAGAAAAGACTTGCCCAAGGTCACATAAATAGCAGGCAGTATTCTAACTCAGTTCCTCTGACTCCAAATCCACTGCTCTTCCTATTACCCACAATAAATGTTGCCTATCAAACATTAATCATTCAATTTACTTTTATTCACCAAATATTTATTAAGTGTATAATATGTGCCAGACACTAGAACAAGAAAGAAGTTTGCTTTTTTTTGAAGAAAAAAAAAATAACCATATGAATTTGTCCCAGTGCCAAGCGCCTCGTTGTGGTAGGTACTAAATAAGGCGCTTTTAAGCTAAAAAACATCTCAATCTACTAGATTTATTTTAATAGCAGTGCCAACTTTAAATTCTTTATTAAAAGTTTGTTACCGGCAAAATTGTTCAAACAGTATTCTCTGTAAGTCAATATATTTGTAGGCTGTATCAATTATCTTAGCATATAATAGAGACCTAAGAGAGCCCCACTGGGCTTCATACATGGATCAGATGTTAAAGATGAAAGGGAAGCTGTAAGTTTAACAACACAATTGAGAAGCATCAAAGGTCTTTCTTTTCATTGTTAGCCTCATCCGCCAGATCTCTTTTTAAAAAGATACTATTACTACACAGTATTATCATTTTTTTAAAAGTCCTACTGTGCTCACATGTACTTTAGCTTAGTCAAAGCAGACACAGGCATTGCCCTTTAGGAACTCAGAGTTGGAAAACAAACTGTATGATGTTTGGAGAACCAAAGTGATGAATTTTGTGATGAATTATCAAAGAAATGTGAATTTAAAACAAATCTTACCAAAGTGAATGGGGAAGTAAGTCACTTCAGGACTTTTCACACAAGTTGTCCAGTAAGATTAAATCAACCTGATTCAACATGGAGAGAAGTGCTATACCTCTTCAGAGAAAACTCAGCAATTTACTTCTGAGGGGAAAGTTTCTTTTACAAAAAGAAGTTTGGAAAGAGAAGCAAACCAGAAGGGCAATTCTGTGACTATCTTGTAAAGTTTAATGTGCACTGTTTCTTTTTTAAACAAATAATACAAATGTGCTTGGCACAGAGCCTGGCACATAACAGGGTTACTATGTTGACTTAACCTATGTACCAGAAATTCATGGCTCCATATACTATCCTCTATGCTGTTCTTCTTCTAATATATTTGTTTGCTGACAATTGTAAGCCCATAACAAAAGAAAGAAAGAAAGAAAGGTCCTTTTCAAGATCTACTTTTAAAAAATTGCATATTTTTTTAATTGGCACACACACACATAACTGTCCAAATATGCATATTTTGACATAGTATAGGCATGTGCGTGTGTATGTGTATACATATACATATGCACGTGTGTGTATATACATACGCATGTCTCCTTCTGCCCTCTGAGTCCCTCATCTCTCTGTCTGGAGGTTGGTAAATATAGAGAGAGGTTTCCTGGCTCTACATACTTCTTAGAGTCTGTAACTGTCCCTTGCCCCTCCTTAGTTCCCTCTGGATCGGCGACCCAGAATTCTTCTTGGATTCTCCCTCCGGATTTACTCAGGTTCATTTTCTAGGTATGTTTGGAAGGGTTTCTTGGGGGGCAGGGTGGAGATTGCTACATTTCTTCTTGTTATTTCACCTTCTTGGCTTCTCTTCCTCAAGAGCTTTTTTTTTTGTTTTTTTAATGGAAGTCATAAACACCAGAATTTCCATTTATCAATCCATAGCCTTTCTATTCCACAGAGATACAAGCCCCTAACAGAGGCAGACTGTTGACTACTATTGATGGTGTGATTTCAGAGGTTTCAAGGAAGCTAACTTACCCTAATATGGCTATAATAACTTTAACTTTATGAATTTTCTTCCTTTTAGTACAAGACTTTTATCCCTGATAAAATGAAAATTCCCCTGGTTGAATTATCGGTCATTTACACTGATGTGTATAAATTAGTTTTAGGTCCTTTCTTGAATAACAAGTTTAACAAGGTAAAAATCTGGTAAGGTAAAAATCTGGTAAGGTAAACCAAAGAAAAGAAGGACCTAGGGAGAGGGATGCTGGTTTACTCGGAGGACAAATTTCCCTCTGTCACAATTTCAGCTATATCTAACAATACCATGCAGCCTCCTAGTTTCTTTTTAAAGTCCAATAAATGAAAAATAAGGTATGAGTTTAGATGTCCCCACAGAATATGTGCAGTGGTCACTGAGTGGCTGGGGCTTGGAGAATAAGAAAGAAGCTTTTGTGAGTGACTAAAGATCAACTTTCAGAAACAGAATATATTGTGTATGTGTGTATCCTGATGAATGAATAGGAATGAGAAAGTCAACATCCAGCTACATAACTAGGCAGTATGGGACTGAACATAATACACAGCTGTAATCCCAGCTACTCAAGAGGCTAAAACTGTCACATAGTAAGTGCCAAGAAATCTAGCGGCCTTTTCTCCGTCCTCGTCCTCCTTGATCTCCCTGTTAATCACTCTCTTCTCCCTGATAGTGTCTTCTCTCTAGGTTTTGGGGGCACTACTCTCCCCTGGTTCTCCTCCTTTCTGTCTGACCTCTCCTTTGCCTCTTTTGCTGTATCCTCATCCAGACCACACCCTCTAACCATAGGTATCCCTTAGGGTTCTGTCCTGAGCCCTTTCCTCTTCTCTCTCTATACTACTTCACTTTGGTGAACTCACTGGCTCCCATGAATTTAATTACATCTCTACGCTAATGATTCTCAAATCTACCTTTCCTGGCCCAAATCTCTCTGCTGGCCTCCAATCTCACATCTCCAATTGCCTTTCAGACATCTCATACTGGGGATCCAGCAGATATTTTAAACTCAGTGTTTCCAAAACAGAACTCGTTATCTTTCCTCTAAAGGGCAACACCAGCCTCCCAGTCCTTCAGGCTTGCAACCTTGGAATCATCCTGGATTCCTCACTATCTCTCACCCTCTCATATCCAAACTATTGCCAAGGCCCGCTGATTTCACCTTTGTGACATCTCTGAATACTCCCTCTTCTCTCTTCTGACACTGCCACCACTCTTGAAGGCCTTTATCACCTCATACTTAGACTATTACAATTGCCTGCTTGTGGGCATGCCTGCCTCAAGTCTCTCCCCACTCCAATACACTCTCCATTCAGCCACTAAAGTGATTTTCCTAAAGAGCGAGTATGTCATGTCATGCCTGCACCCCCTCTATTCAATAAGATCTAGTGGTTCCCCATTTCCTCCAGGATCGAATACAAAATGCTCTGTTTGACATTCGAAGCTTTTCATTACCGAACCTCCTCCTACATTTCCAGTCTTCTTAACCCTTACTCTCTGACATATACTCTGATCCAGCCACACTGGCCTCCTGCTTTTCCACAAACAAGATATTCCATCTCTTGGCTCCAGGCATTCTTGCTGCCTGTCCTCTGTGCGTGGAACACTCTCTCTCCTCTGCAATATTGACTGACTGACCTCTGTCAGCAGCCCCACACCAAGACCACTTCTCTCTTTTCACTCCTCTCTTCTTTCACTATTAGGAGACACCTTGCTTTCCAGAGCTAAGGCCTAGCAAGCAATCTGCGGCCTGAGCTTGGCATAACAACAATCCCTCACACTCACCCTCTGGGTGAACTCTGCTACAGCTAAATCACAGAATTGGCTCAAGCCAGCTTCAGGTAGTCCCTGAGCTTGCAGGAACCATGTTCCAGTCATGAAGCCCTGCTATGAATAGTCTTTTTGTCACTAAGCAACCTTGCCTCATTGTTGTCATTACACTTCCCTGTTGCGATTACCCCTCACTGCTGTGTTCTAGCGACAAATACATGTGTCAAGGCTTAGCCTTGCTGCCTTGAGTCTCATTGGTCTTAGAGGAAACTCTGGCACGTGTGTCTAATTTCCCTCCTCCTCTGATAGAATCAGGAAGGCTTTTTGCCTGTAACCTCTGTCAGCTCTTTAGTTTTATTTTAATTTATTTTTATTTTTCAGAGTTAACATTTGGTGAACAACCTCTGTGAGCTCTTTGATATTTTCGGAGTTAACAGTTGGTCCATAACCTCTGTAGCTCTTTGGTCATTTATTTTCAGGGTTTAACATCTTCCTGACTTACTTTAAGTCCCAGTTAAAATTCTACCTTGTACAGGAAGCCTTCCCCAATACCTCTTAATTCTAGAGCCTTTCATCTGTTAATAATTTTCTATTAATCCTGCATTTAGCATGTTTTGTATATATTTGTTTACATGTTGTCTCCCCCTTTATGTTGTAAGTTCCTTGAGGGAAGAGATTGTCTTTTGCCTATTTTTGTATCCCCAGCACTTAGCACAGTGCCAGGTACATAGTAGGTGCTTAAAAATACTGATTGATTGATTGATTGATAAATGCTATCCACAGATAGAATGGGCTGTCTGTGTGCCTGATTGGGTTACCTTTCATTGGAAGTCTTTAGGCCAAGGCTGAATGGCCATTAGGCAGGCAGCTATATTATAAAGGGAATGCTTTCTTAGGTAATAGGCAATGAGGTCTCTTCCAACTCTGAAATTCTGTGACTTTGTGACTCTTGAAAGGCAAACAGTTTCAAATTCTTGAATAATAGTAAACAGGGTCTTCGCTGGCCTCTCATACCCCCTCCCAGTCCTACACATTTGGGTTAGCTCCCAGGTCATAGCTTAACAACCCCTGATATTGTTGATTGATTGACTTCGGGATCAGAGTATGCAGACTTACCCCAAACTATCCTTAACATTTTTTTAGGATACCCAACTGAATTTACAAGACAAAGAAGAGAAACACTTTCAGCCTCAAGGAGGGAACCCATAGTCCTGAGACCATGATTATTAATTAACTTAATCCAATAACCTAATTAACTTAATTAACCCAATACCAAATGAAAGATTGTAAATAAAACGGGACAATCTCAACAGAGGGTTACAATTAAATGAAGAGTAAAATGCAAAGGGAAGAATCCAATGCCCACCATTCACAAGATTCACACAACAATTGAAGCTCTGTAAGCAACTAGAGTCCCTGGTCAGAGTGAAGAATTATTGTATTGCCACCATTGCAGAGCAAATCACACCAGAACTAAATTGGATATTCAGGCATACAGAGAGAGAGATATTGGTTCTCCATTCTCATTCCAAATAGCCTTGGGCTCTCTGGGATTTAAAATGAAATTAAGAACCAAGAACCTGGAACAAATATTTCACATCTCACCCAACTATCACTATTGCTATAAAGCAAATATGCAGCCTTATCCCTTTTCTCATCATAGCCCCTAAAATATGAATCCAAATTCAGAAGGATGTATTAAAGGAGCTTTGTGTGAATTTGAAATCACTTTTATAACATGCTGTAAATATTTCTGGTTATCTGGAATGCAATTTGAGAAAGGATGTCATCAAATAAGGTTAGGAGGAATAAAAGCTCATGATTTTATCAAAAAGGTTTTGAAGTGAACCCAGAGACTACTTTTCATTCACTAGGCTTAGGCCTTAGTTATAATTCTCAAGTACTTAATAAAATGACTTCAGAAGCCTTGAAGAGCAAGGTTTTCCCTCAGGGCACAGAACCCAAGGACAAATCCCTACTCTGTCCCTAATAGCCTTTATAACAGGGAAATCAGGTTTAAACGAACATTAAGAACAGACTGGAAGGAGAAAGAATTATAAAAGGTCAGCCTGAGAGGAGCATGGGGAAGAGGGGACAGATTGCTTTAATGATGGAAATGCTGTTGGAGCTGGTATCTTTTTTTTTTTTATCATCAGCTGTGGAGTAAACTCCTTTCACTCTTGCTGCTTCCCAGACTCACTGTCCTGCCATCAGAAGCAAGAAGCCCTCTCCCCTCCCACCATCTCAAATAAAAAAAGAAATGAAAGAGTAGGGGGCAATTCTCTCTATTCTTTATATTCTAGAAACAGATCTGCCAATGAGATTCTGTATGGAATTTTTTTCAGTAAAATTAATGAAGGACTCAATCTGGGAGATATCCCAGGTTATCAGGTATGGTTTCTTTTATTGGATAGCCTTGGCAAGAAGATTGGGGAAGATCTCTTCCTTGGGGAGAAGAAGGAGAAAGATCTGGCACCCGCCACAATTAAAGCACAATGTCTCCATTTAAGAAAACAAGCATGGGAAAGGGAAATCTGCCTCCTCACCCCTTTTCTTTGAAGTCTTTTTGATTTTTATTCTTGCATATACAATAGCAGATTTTTTAATAACTCCCTTTCTCTTGCTGACTATAGTTCAAACAGTACATAGTCTGGTGCTTTCTCTACAGAGTATCACTGTTAATGGACAGGGACCAAGGAAAACATTCAGTATAAAGAAACCTTTATTAACAAAAGACAATGTAGACTAGGGAAAATAATCCTGGATTTGGAGTTAGTAGAAATGGGTTTGCATCCAATTTCTGCTAGTGATGACTTGCGTGACAATGCACAACCTTCTTCTCTCTGGGGCTCCATTTTCTCATCTGGAAAATGAGAGTGTTGGACACGGTAATCTCTCAGGTCCCTTCCAGCTCTAAATCCAATTATCCTGTGGAAGATAATTCTTTACTCTGGGTCTTTGTCATAAGCAAGTCTGCCAGAAACAATTTTTATTCATTTAGATAATCTAAGCATTTCTACTTTGAGAAAGAACCAGAAGTAAAGTCTCTCTAGGACTCCATTAAAGCACTGATAGACAGGTATTCATCAGAGGAAATACCTTAAGTAATCTCTCTCTCATTTAGGCCAATTAGAAATCACAGTAACAGCATTCCTGGACAACAGACAAAATTTCACATTGAGATAAAATAATTATAGTACTCAGGGCAAAACTCAGTTATGATTTTGCTTCATCAAAAAGGAAAATGGTCACTTAACTTTCTGCACATCCTTGGAGAATTATTTTCCTAAAATCATTTAGTCCCTCTTTGACCACTTGCTGTAAGGATTTTCCTTTCCAGCTATTCAAAGATGAAATCAAGATATATTTTCCTTAACGGAAATAATCAAAGAGACATCTTCTTTCTGATTATTATCCTAATCTGGTCAAGGGATCAGTCAAGGGGTCCTTGCCCTTGTCCATCTAGCACCCTAATTGCTATAATACTCAGAGCAGCTAAGTGGCTCAGTGGATAGAGTACTGGGCTTGGAGTAAAGAAGACTGAGCAAAAATCCTGCCCCAGACATCAATGATCTGTGTGACCCTAGGCAAGTTGCTTAACGTTCATCTGCCTTAGTTTCCTCATCTGTAAAATGGTGCCTAATTCCCATGGTTGTTGTGAGGATAAAATGAGAGTTAATATTTGTAAAGAGCCTTGGAAACCTCCAAGCACTATATAAATGCTATTGGATGATGATGATGATGATGATGATACCTTCAAGGGAGAAGTCCTTCCTGGGCTAATCAGAGAGGGATGTGCAACACTATTTTGGAATTGATTGTTAAAGACTGATGAAGTTTGTTTTTCATATTAGTCCAAAGTTTTCATATTAGGATTGTTTTTAAATGCTTTCTTAATATTTCTGAAAAAGGAAGTGAAGAAAGCTTTAGACTGCATCTAAAATCTTTAAAGCTAGGTCAACAAAATACTTATGGACCAACTAGCTAGAAATCTCAAATATTGTTCCGTGGTGCTATTTCTTGCATTTTAGCTATAGTTCCTTTGCTTAGTTAGTTCAGAAGAGTTAATAAGTGTAGGATTAAGTACAAAAGAAGATGCTAAAGCCATTTCAGTCACTAGTCAAGAACACCAGACTATATTACAGAAGCAGAGAGAAATGGAAGACCTCTGTTCACGTGTTTGTCATTTTGTAGTACATTGCATTGTTGGGGTTTAAAAAAATAAAAGATCCCAGAGTTGTTTAAAGGTATAATCTTCTTAAATACCAAAGTTTTAGAATCATAAAATTTTAGTACTAGTTTCAGGAAACTGAAACCCTAAGGGGTTATGAGACTTTATCAATGTCACACAGCCCATTTATGAATTGTTTTTGAGAAACAGATTTGGGAAGAAAACTTAAATCAAATTAGGATGGTTTGGAGTTGGGGGCTTGTATGTGGTATGAGAAAAAGTATCCACAGTTTACTTGCTTTTTAAGAAATTAAATTATAAGGGGCAGCTAGGTGGCATAGTAGATACAGCTCCAACCTTGGAGTCACAAGGACCTGAGTTCAAATCAGGCCTAAAACACTTGGCACTTACTAGCTGTGTGACCTTGGGCAAGTCACTTAACCCTAACTGCCTCACCAAAAAGAAAAAAAAATTAAATTAAATTGCTAATTTTAATTCCTCCCAATTTCCTACTGCAAGAGGCAAGTTGTTGACATTCATATAATAGGAGAAGAAAATACTCTCCCGGGGGAACAGGATCAACAGAGCAGACAGACACAGTGTCCTCAGCTGCAAAACAATCTTTGCCAATAAAAAGGAATAAAAGGAGAAGTTTGTCTTCCTGGTTCTTCCCTCCTCCCTACTACTACCCCTCCTGACTTGTCAGGCATAGTATTAATCAGGCTCCTTCTTTGTTCTGGGGACCCATTTCCCAACATAAGGAGGAAACCAAAAACAAAGTATTCAGGGATGCACTTTCTGGAGTTCATTAAGAGAGATATTGTAACAAGGGGAGGTTCCATTATGAAAGAGGTCATCAATAGAGTTGTGTCCCAGCACTCCATATTCTATAGAATAAGCAGAAAGAATTAGAAGCAAAGAACTATGTATTAAAATCAGAAACCTATTCCTGGAAGACTCTTCAAAGGCCACTGACTCCTACTTCCTCTTTTTATTTTTTTTTATTTTTTGTTTTCTTTTTTTATTATACATATATATATAAATTTATTTATTTTTAGTTTTCAACATTCACTTCACAAGATTTTGAGTTCCAAATTTTCTCCCCATCTCACCCCTTCCCCCACCCTAAAACTGCATGCATTCTGAATACCCCTTCCCCTAATCTGCCCTCCCTTCTTATCTCCCCCCCTTCTCTTATCCCTTTCCCTTTCTATTTTCCTGCAGGACAGTATAGATTTCTATACCCCATTGCCTTATTTCTTAGTTGCATGTGAAAACAATTTTTAACATTTGTTTTTAAAACTTAGGATTCCAAATTTCCTCCCTTCCTCCCTCCCCACACACCCTCATTGAGAAGGTAAGCAACTTGATACAGGTAGTAGTCATGCAAAACACTTTCGTAATAGCCATGTTGTGAAAAACTAACTATATTTCCCTTCATCCTATCTCACCCTCCATTTATTCTACTCTCTCCATTGACTCTGTACCTCCTCAAAAGGGTTTGCTTTTGATTACCCCTTCCCCAAATCTGCCCTCTCTCATCCCCCTCTCTCTTATTCCCTTCCCCCTATTTTCCTGTAGGGTAAGATAGATTTCCATACCCAATTGAGTGTGTATGGTATTCTCTCCTTAAGCCAAATCCTGTGAGAAGAAGATTCACTCATTCCCTCTCAGCTTTGCCCACTTCCCTTCCACTGTAAAAGCCTTTTCTTGTCTGTTTTATGTGATGTAATTTACCCCATTTTACCTCTCCCTTTCTCATTTACCCAGTATAATCCTCTCTCACCCCTTAATTTTATTCTCCAGATATAACCCCTTCATCTTCAACTCACCCTGTGTCCTCTATTTATCTATCTCTCTATACATTTAATTTTTTTCCCTCCAACTACCTTAATACTAACAAAGGTCTCATAAGTTACAAATATCATCTTTCCATGTCGGAATGTAAACAGTTCAACCTTAATAAGTCCCTTATGATTTCTCTTTCCTGTTTACCTCTTCATGTTTCTCTTGAGTCTTGTATTCGAAAGTCAAATTTTCTATTCAGCTCTGGTCTTTTCATCAAGAATGCTTGAAAGTCCTCTCTTTCATTGAATGTTCACTTTTTCCCCTGAAGGATTATACTCAGTTTTGCTGGGTAGTGATTCTTGGCTGTAATCCTATCTCCTTTGACCTTTGGAATATTACATTCCAAGCCCTCTGATCCCTTAATGTAGAAGCTGATAAATCTTGTGTTATCCTGATTGTGTTTCCACAACACTTGAATTGTTTCTTTCTGGCTGCTTGCAATATTTTCTCCTTGACCTGGGAACTCTGGAATTTGGCTACAATATTCCAAGGAGTTTTCCTTTGGGGATCTCTTTCAAGAGGTTATTGGTGGATTCTTTCCACTTCTATTTTACCCTCTGGTTCTAGAATATTAGGGCAGATTTCCTTGATCATTTCTTGAAAGATGATGTCTAGGCTCTTTTTTTGATCATGGCTTTCAGATAGTCCAATAATTTTTAATTCTCTCTCCTGGATCCATTTTCCAGGTCAGTTCTTTTTCCAATGAGATATTTCACATTGTTCTCTATTTTTTCATTCTTTTGGTTTTGTTTTACAATGTCTTGATTTCTAATAAAGTCACTAGTTTCCAATTGCTCCATTCTAATTTTTAAGGAAATATTTTCTTCAGTGAGCTTTTGGACTTCCTTTTCCATCTGGCCAATTCTGCTTTTGAAGGCATTCTTCTCCTCATTGGCTTTTTCTATCTCTTTTGCCATTTGGGTTAGGCTATTTTTCAAGGTGTTATTTTCTTCAGTATTCTTTTTTTTGGGTCTCCTTTAGCAAGCTGTTGACTTGTTTTTCATGATTTTCTTGCATTACTCTCATTTCTCTTCCCAGTTTTTCCTCTACTTCTCTTACTTGCTTCTCAAGATCCTTTTTGAGCTCTTCCATGGCCTGGGACTGATTCGTATTTTTCTTGGAGGCTTTGGATGTAGGAGCTTTGACTTTGTTGTCTTCTTCTGGTTGAATGTTTTGATTTTCTTTGTCACAAAAGAAAGATTCTATGGTCTGACTTTTTTGCACAGTTTGCTCATGTTCCCAGCCAAATATTTGACTATTAAACTCTTTGTCAAGGCAGGGGTTTGCTTCCAGTGTGGAGAATGTACTGTCCCAAGCTTCAGGGGTTTTGTATGACTGTTTTCAGAGATACTTCTAGGGACCTGTAAATTTTCAGTTCTTCCAAGGTGGTATGATCAGGGGCGAGGTGTTTACTCCTTTCCTGGCCTGTGCTGTGGTCTATGAGTGACCACAAGCACTCTTTTCTGCCTTGGAACTGTGAGGAGGATTCCTTCTCCACCACTACTACAAGCTCCACCACTCCAGTGCTCCTCCTCACCCTAGGATTGCCATCCGGAACTGTGACCCAGATCCAAACATGGGCATAACAAGAGATTCCTGCCTCAGCACCAGCAAAGAGATGCCTGCAATCTCCCTCTGATCAGCCATTCAATTCCCCTTGTCTGTGAACCCAGAGCCCTGGAAGCAGCCGCTGCCCCAGGACTGGGCCAGGATTGGGGCTGGGACCTAGCTTCTCTCTCACCATGGTTACAGACTTTTCCTACTGACCTTCTAAGTTGCCTTTGGTGTTCTTGGGTTAAGAAGTCTGGAAACTGCCACAGCTACCTGTGATTCAGTCCTCTGAGGTCTGCTCCAGGTTCACTAAGGCCTGTTTTGCCTGACCACCCACGCTGTTCCTCTCCCAGCCTGGCACAACAGACCTTTCCAATCAAACATCCAGGTTATCTTGTGCTGGAAATTTGTTTCACTCTGTCTTTTTATGGGTTCTGCTGTTCTAGAATTTGTTTAGAGCCATTTTTTATAGGTATTTGGAGGGGTTTGGGGGAAAGCTCACGCAAGTCAATGCTTTTACTCTGCCATCTTGGCTCCACTTGAACTTGCTTTCTTAAATAAATATTGATGCCTTTTGGTTATGTATCATTTTTTCATAAAGCTAAAGTAACAGGTATGTAATTAGCTGTATGTCCAATAGGGCAGTATAGCATACCTGTTTTTCTATAAAATGAACTGTTGATTCAAAGGCTACTATAACCTTCTGTCAAGTGGTTTTCTTGTTTTCTTGGAAAGTTCCTTCTTTCCCGTTGCTATCATCAGACTCATCAATTCATTACTCATTCAGAACTATTACATCCACTACATTAGCATCTCCTTTTCAACTCAAACTTGTCCCTCTTATTTCTAGTAAATTAGTTGATTCATTCTGGAGGAGAAATATTTTGCACTATTTCACAAAGTTAGAGTATTTAGGGTTCTGCTGTTCTAGAATTTGTTTAGAGCCATTTTTACAGGTATTTGGAGGGGTTTGGGGGACATCTCAAGCAAGTCACCAATTTCACTTTGCCATATTGGCTCCACCCCCCCCACCTCTTTTTAACAGATGAGGAAATTGAGGCCAGGGAAGTAAAGTGATTTTTCCAAGGTCACATGAGTAGTAAATGTCAGATCTCGGATTTGAATGCAGTCCATCAGACTGTAAATCCAGCACTTTCTCCACTGTGCCATGTTGCTTTTTTATGTTGGTTGGCATCTAATATGTACCATGAATATGATTATACATGATTGTGGAATGAAAAACAAATAAATGTGAAAGGAAAAATATGAGGTGACCAGAGCGACAAAGAGAAACCTCATAGTTGCCCACACCAGATAGATAATGTTCCTAAGGGTTGACTCTGTCCCTTTCTTCTTGAATTTTTGGGAAAAGAAGAGCTTCTTTAGGAAGGTAGCACAAATATCTCTTGGAAATGGGGACCTATATAGAGGAAAGATTTGATTATCATGTGCTTAACAAAGGTGAGTATCAGAGAACGATGTCTCTTCTGTCTCTGATCTTCCTCAAAACCATCAGGATGGGTATTTTCATGTGTGTTTTAGCTATTTGTATGTTTTTGTAGCCTTAGCATTTTTTAAATTGAGGAGAACTTTTTTTAGACTAAAAATTTATACCAACTTTATGGGAATCACCCTTTTACTGAAAACAAATGTTTATTTTTGGTAATCTACAGTCTCTTAGTGCTAGGATATTAGAGCTAGAAAGTAAACTTACAGATCATTTTGACCAAACTCCTGATTTATAGGTGGGCAAATTATTTATTGAATCTTTTTCTGCTTTTTAAGATTTAGAAGTAACCAATACTGCAATAAAAAATACAGAAGGGTTAGAAATTAAAGCCGTTTATTGTTTTGAGGAAACAAAGAAAAATTTAAGGTAATTGATCATTATTTCATTTTTATTCAAGGAGTTCTTATTCAAGAAGAAAACTTGGAGAAAATAACAGATATATATATCCAGCATTAGTCAAGACAAAAAAAATCATCCTAATATCATGAAATTCAACAGAGTTCTCTACCAGGTAGATATGCCATCTCATTGTTGAGTAAGGAGATGTATGAAACATTTTTTTTAAATTAATGCTGTGCTCTTTTCCCTCAGATGCTTACTTAGCTAAAAAATGAAAACATTGCCATCTACCTACTAGTTTTCTCTGAAATCTCTTATTCTGTTGTAAGAAAAATTTATAGCCATTTGTTTTCCAATTTATTTCAAATAGATGGAATTTTATTTGTGTTTTTCAAAAGATTTATTTCTGTCCATGTCTTGTGATTATGCTAAAGGGGTAACAGTTGTTGTAGAAAAGATTATAAAAAATCTGCAAAAACCATGTGAGAGAGCTTGTTTGGTTGTGGAGAGGAAAAGGGAAGAAAAAGTGAAGCTATTGGTCAAAATAAAGACTTAGAAAATCTGGAGATTCATTTCATACTGGCTTATTGAGATTTGATTCTGCTTATTAGAATGCAAAGAGCAACAAATAAGATGTAGGCATCTCCACATGCTGACCAGTCAAGTAATGACAAATCTTAAACTCCTCCCCCAAGAAATTAGTGCTACCTGGCTTTCCATTCTCCCCCAAATGGCAATCTCTTCCCTGTCTCTATCTTTCCTTCCCTATCTGTATCTCTCTCTCTCCCCTGTCTCTCTCTTTCTCTATCTGTCTCAGTCTCTCTCTGTACTGTTCTATAGAATTTCTTTGTACCTCTCTCTGATATTTATCACACTCTGCCTCATTATAATTATTTGGGTACTTCTTAACTCCCCTATTAGGCTATAGATTCCTCATCCATAAAATGAAGATAAAAATAGTTATACTACTTACCTCTCAAGAATGTCATGAGAAAAATATACTACAAATCACTATCTAAATGTAAGCTACTCTTTATGAAAAGTAGTGTGATGGTATCGAAAAAGTGTGAGATTTAAGAGTCAGAAGACCTGGGTCCATATCCTGACTCTCTCAGTTACTAGCTATGTGACACTATACAAATTGCTTCTCCTCTTTGAACATATTTCCTCATGTATAAGATGAGGATAAGACAATTTGCACTACCCACTGCCTAGGTTGTCAAGAAAGCCCTTTGCAGTAAACTATAAAGTACTATAAAAATGTGAGTGAATAAGAAAGTAATTTGTTGGTTCTTTGAGGACGTGCAATGGGTCTTGTTCATATCTAAATCCTTTCACATTTTCCAGTGCAATGCCTAGTATATAACAGATAATGAAGTCAAGTCAATAAACTTTAAGCACTTACTATATAGTGGGCACTGTGCTAGACACTAGGAGTACAAAAACAATCTAAAAGGAAGACAGTCCCTATCCTCAAGAAGCTTACATTCTAATGATGGAGGACAACACACAAAAGGAAACTGAAAAACAAAGAGGGTGAGGTTGAAAAAGAAGTACTGAAAGTCAGCAAAGAGCCCAGAGAGGAATGAAGGATGGCTGACCTGGGCTCTTCTTCTAAATAGATGTTCTGGGAAGGACTCACAAATGGGAGAATGAAGTTACAGAGAATTCAATTTAATTCAGTAAACATTTATTAAGCACCTACCATGTGCCTGGCACTGTGCTAAGTGCTGGGGATGCAAATAAAATGAAAACAGTCCCTTCCCTCAAGGAGCTTACAATCCAATGAGAAAAGACAGTACAGAAAAAGAAACTGACAAGGGAAAAGAGGGAGGTAACCAGAAGATACCTTGCATATGAGACATGGGAATGATGTTCATGGAAGTCAAAACCAAGCAGAGTCACTGATGGAAAATGGAGAGTTACCTGGAAGTTCTGAGCCTTCTATAAAGGAAGGCTTTTCAGAGGAGTTTATTGCTCTACCCTCCAGCCGTCCAATCAGAGAAGAGAAGCAGCTAAGAAAATTGAGAAGATGTTGAATATCAAAAATGGAGTCAATCTGAAATGAGGATGAAAAGACTGAAGGGATAGAAGGACTCCTGGACCAGGGTGAGAAAGGGATAAGGGAACTTCTGGGTTGAGAAGGTAGCTGAGGAACGGTGGTGAAATTGAGTTAAATTGGAAGTTGAAAGGCAGCAGAAGGATATGGTGTGTTGGTAAATATTGTTTTCTTAATCTTATTGCTGTTGACTTACTAGCATACTAGCATCACGGAGTTGAAAGGGACCTCAGAAGTCATTTAATATAACCGGTATCTGAATGTGAATTTCTGTAATAATGTAAGACCCATTCTCACTCAAGCTAGGGAGGAGGGACAGCCCTGTGCAGTGTGCTGGGTATATGGAGGGAGACATGAGTCCTGTTTGGCTAAGGTACTGCCAAGTACACCATACACCACTGCATACCTGCATAAAGGACTTACTTCAATTGATTGCAGACACACTCAGAAAGAAGACCTCCAGTGAGGAGCAGAAAGATAAAGTGGGATTTTTTGAATGGCTGAGTGGCAAATTGGAGCCCTGGAGCTCAGGCAGGTATGGGAAGCTAACCTCATCATTTCCCTTGACCTTTAGCCTTTATAGCTTTAGAGAGTACTAAGGGCAAATTTCTTTCAGATGAGACTGTTTACTGACTTTATCCTCTCTCTCTCAAATCAAAAGTTTTGATCTGCAACTTTTTCTTGTGCCAAGCTGAAGGGTAGTTACTCTTGCATATTCTTTGGTACATTTCAATGCCATTTCTGTTCATTTCTTTTCTTGAAAAAATGAATGTACTTGCTCTTTACTATTTGTGATAGTTTTTTGTATGACCAGCATTTAATGGAAAGAGAGTAAGCTGGCGAGTGTAAACTCTCTCTTCTAAGAGGGGTCAGGGTAGTGGCTTTCCTTCCGAACTCTTTAGAATTGTACCACTAGGCTACTGATATTTGAGGAGTGACATGGATATATAGAATCTGAGATCTAATCTGACTACCCCATTTCCAAAAGGACCACCTTTCCTCCTGTGTGGGGAGTAGTAGAAGGTCCGTGCCAGAACTACTAGAAATCTACCCGGGGGAAGGGCAACCAGAATCCAGGACCATAGAGACTGAGTGATAAGAGCTACAAGAGTAGTATTGAACTGGAATTTTTTCTCTCTAGTGCCAGATCAATAGATATTCAGTCCACTTCTGGTCATGTGTTTGAAACTTTTCCAATTTTATAGCATCTACCAGAGCTTGGGTTACACTGACCTTGAGAACTCAGGATCACTTCCATAATGCTTTATTGGAATAAGACTTCAGTGAAGGTATTATAGTGAAATATAGATATAAGGGAGGCAGCTCTCTGATGCAATAGATAGAGCATTGGATGTGGAGTCAGGAAGACCTGAGTTCAAATCCAGACTTAGACATTTACTAGCTGTGTGACCCTAGGTAAGCCATTTAACTTCTTTCAAACTGAAGTTTTCTCATCTGTAAAATGGGGATAGTCATAGCACCTACCTCCTAGGATTGTTGTGGGGATAAAATGAAATAATAATTAAATTGCAAAGTGCTTTGCAAACCTTAAAGTACTGTATAAATGCTAGCTATTCTTATTAATATTAACTAAATATGAAATCAGAATCTTTATATGATATATAATATATAGTAATACAGCTATTTTCATTTGGATTTTGGAGTGTGGTTGAAATGAAATGAATATCCTTTTATTTAGAAATTGTAGATAATAGTTGACATTTAAATACAGGGATACCTTGGAGATATTTTGGGTTTGGTTCTAGACCACCACAATGAAGTGATTATTGCAAAAAAGGGAGTCATACAAATTTTTTTGTTTCCCAGTACATATAAAAGTTATGTTTATACTATACTAGAGTCTATTAACCATGCAATAGTATTATGTTTAAAGAACCAATGTACATACCTTAATTTTAAAAAATACCTCATTGTTAAAAATATTAACCATCATCTGAACCTTCGGAGAGTTGTAATCTTTTTTTGCTGGTGAAGGGTCTTGTCTCAATTCTGATGGCTGCTGACTGATCAGGGTGGTGGTTGCTGAAGGATGGGGCGGCTATGACAATTTCTTTAAATAAAACAACAGTGAAGTTGCCCACATAGGTTGACTCTTCCTTTCACTTGAAGACTTAGATGCCATTGTAGGGTTATTAATTGGCCTAATTTCAATATTGTTGTATCAGGGAATAAGGAGGTCCAAGGAGAAGGAGAGAGAACAGCTGGTTGGTGGAGCAGTCAGAACATATGCAGTATTTATTAAGTTTGCTGTTTTATATGGCCATGGTTCATGGCACCTCCAAACAATTACAATGGTAACATCAAAGATCCCTGATCACATATCACCATGACAGATACAATAATAATGAAAAATTTTGAAATGTTGCAAGAATACCAAAATGTGAAACAGAGACATGATCTGAGTACATGCTGTTGGAAAAAAATGGCACCAATAGACTTGCTGGATGCAGGGTTGGCATAAACCTTCAATTTGTCAAGAATACAGTATCTGTGAAGCACAATAAAATAAAGTATGCCTGCAATCCTTTAAATATTGCAAAGTAACCTTAGTGTCATCAATGCCATTTTTCATGAGTATATGTCAAATTTTAAATGGCAAATGATCCATCTATCTTTCCCCCATGCCTTTTTCTTCCCCCAAATAAGCACCTTAACATTTCTCTCTTTCTTTGACTTCTGACCTCCATAAAAATTAAAGCTGCTTAGCTTCTTTATGAACTGACAACTTCAGTCCATTAAATATTCATTGGACATCTACTATGGGCAAAGTATCATTAGGCAACCATTTCTAAATAAATATTTCTTTATTCTTTTTCATATATTTTAATACAATTTTTTAAATTTTAAACTTAGATACAAAATGAGAAAAGGAAGGGAAAAAACATTGCCAGGGACACAGGAGACCATAGGAGACAATTCCACATAAAACAATACACTTCCATTTCAAGAAAGCCTATATAATAAATACCACATATTGTTTTCAAAGCTGCCCAACTTTTCTTTGCTTCCTTGTTGGTTTTCTTTTGTTCTCTGCTGTGCACTTTTTACTTATTTTTTCCCTTCCTCCCCCCACCTCACCCTAAAAGAAGGCTACAAATAAGGCGGAGATAGATAGAGACAGAGAGAGAGAGAGATACACGTCTATAGAGATCTATCTATATAGATAGATATCTATAAACATACACATATATACACATATACACTCATTCACATATATGTGAGACCACACTATGCTTATTTCCACCTGTCATCTGTTTCTCTGAGGGTAGATAGCATCTTCCTTTGTAGGTCCAAGTCCTTCCATGTTTTTCTAAATCAATCACCTCATCATTTCCTACACTACAGAAGTATTCCAACCCAATAACATCCTGTCTGAGAGATTATCTATGAAAGATTTTTTCCCAATTTTCTGCATTCCTTCTATTCTTGGCTACATAGGTTTTATTTACACAAGAAAATCTTAATTTGAAATAATTGAAATAATCCTTTTTACACTTCAACAATGCTCTCTCTTATCATATAGTTTAAGGTGTGATACTGCTGAATCTACTTCCTTTACATCTTTTTTCCTGGTTTCTTTGAAGTTTCTGACCTTTTGCTCTTCCAAACAAACTTTGTTATTATTTTTTTCTAACTCAGTAAAATATTTTTTAGTAATTTTAATTGGGATGAATTGAATAAGTAGATTAGTTAGATAAAGTTGTCATTTAAAAAATTATATTAACTTTACCTACTCATGAACAACAAATATTACTTCAGTTATTTAGATCTGAGTTTATTTGTAAAAAAAAAAAGTGTTTTAGATTTATGTTCAAATAGTTCCTGTGTCTGTTTTGGCAGGTATTTGCTCAGGTCTTTTATACTCTCTAGTATCTTAAATGGTCTCAAGCTATATTGAATAATATTGCTGACATATAATATAGTTTCTCTATTTTTCACTTTTGACTAATTCTATTTTAACTTTAACTTTGTCTGAGATCATGATTACCATCCCTGCTTTTTTTTTTACATAATAAATTCTATTCCTGCCCTTCATTTTATCTTTATGTGAAACTCTTATTTTTGTAATGTTTCCTGAAAGCAACATATTTGTTGAATTCAAATTTTTAAATTGCTATCCATTTCCATTTTATGGGTAAATTCATCCCATTCACTTTCTAAGCTACAATTACTTGTGTCTTTTCCTCCTTCCTATTTTTCCTCACTATCCTTCTCACCCTATTTGCCCTATCTCTCCTCACTCCTCTACTTCTACCCACTACCTTACCCTCCTATTCCTTAATCTACCCACCCCTCTAAAACTCCCTACCTTATCCTCTCCCCCCACTCTATCCTCTTGCCTTTTTATTTCATTCTGAATTTAGAAGACTTATGTATCCTTCTAGGTGTATTTCCTTCTTTAACCCAATGAGAGTAGGGTTCGAAAAGAACTGATAATATTTTTACATATAAGAAGTAAACAATTTGACTTTATTGAGTGGCTTATATTTGGTCATTAATGTTTACCTTATATTTTTCCTGGATGTTATATGTTGAATTTTCCCTTAAGTTCTAGGAGTTTGTCACAAAAACCTGAAAATCTTTCACTTCATTAAATGTCCATTTTTTTTCATTCAGGATTCTACTTAATTTTGCTGGGTTAAGTTACTCTTGGATGTAACCCCAGCTCTTTTGCTCTGCAGAATACAGTATTCAAATATCTATGGTCCTTCACTGTAGTAGCTGCTAGGTCTTGTATAATCCTTATTGAAGCTCCATGACATTTAAATTGATTTTTTTGCTGTTGTTGCTTCCAATATTTTCTCCTTAACCTAGGAGCTTTGAAACTTGGCTGTGATATTCATGTAAGTTTTCCTCCTGGGATCTCTTTCAGGTGGTGATTGGTGGATTTTTTTTTTTTATTTTTGCTTAGCCTTTTTATTCTAGAACTTCAGGGCACTTTTCTTTGATAATTTCTTAAAATATATCAAGATTCTTTTTTTATCATATTTTTCAAGTAGTCCAACTATTCCTATATTATTTATCCTCTATCTGATCTCCAGGTTAGTTGTTTTTCTGATGAGCTGTTTCACTTTGTCTTCCATTTTTTCATTCTTTTTATTTTGTTTTATGATGTCTTAGTGTCTTAGAATGTCATTAGTTTCATTTTGCCCAATTCTAGTTTTCAAGGAATATTTTCTTCCTTATTTTTGATTCTCTATTTCAAGTTGGTTGACTTTCATAATTTTCTTTATTTTCTTAGATTGATCTTATTTTTTTCTAATTTTTTCCTCAATCTCTC
The DNA here is from genome assembly GCF_900497805.2 of Vombatus ursinus. Lineage (NCBI taxonomy): Eukaryota > Metazoa > Chordata > Mammalia > Diprotodontia > Vombatidae > Vombatus > Vombatus ursinus. The sequence goes on from NW_020954591.1 coordinate 2,953,584, forward strand.
TTATTTGATTTTTAAAGTCTTTTTTGAGTTCTTCTAAGAACTCTTTTTGTGCTGGGGACCACTTGATGTTTCTCCCTGAAAAAAAGAGTGGCTTTTTTATTTTAGCTCCATTATCTTCCTCTGAATCTGAACTCAGATCTTCTCTATCCCCATAGTAGCTATCTATGGTAGAGTTTGTTCTCCTTTGCTTGCTCATTTTTATTTTATTTTATTTTTTTGTTTTATTATTATTAAGCAGCTATTAGTGTGATCAAGTTCTAGTCCCAAGGTATGGGGAGTAACACCCCAAGTCTCAGGTCCTTGATACCATTATTTTCTGAGGTCTGAACCAGGGCCCATCCTTGGGCTCTCCTCTCCACTCCTATGCCACAGCTAGGGCCCCCATCCACACTGTCCTGCAGATGATCTTACTCCCTATAGTCTATGTCTATGGCATAAACTCAAGTGGCTATAAACTACAGCTGTCCTCTCTGCCCCAGAACTGAAACCAGGGATTCTGCTCTCCTGCAAGTGTCCACAGCCAACAGGGTTCCCACCTTTCACTGCTGCACTGACCAAGTATGTGGTAACTCCTTCTCCCTGCAGCCACAGCCTGAGACACATCTGGTCAACTAGCTGTGCCTGGCATCCCTCAACGGTGGAAGGTCCTTCGGTCTTCTCCCACTCAGCCATCAGACCCCAACACTGTCTGCAAAATGAGAGTTTCTAAGGCTGAGGCTATTTCTCAACCCAGCTGCCCCCAGGGCTTGTTGTTTGTTGATTCTGCAGAGTAGGCCTGTAGGTGTTTGCACTTCACTCAGTCTGGAGAGTTCAGGTCTTTCCTGGGGTCTTCTCAAATTATCTTAGGAGAACAATTGCTTTACCACTGTGTTTATTTCTACTGCTCTGAGGCAATGTTCTATCTTTCTTTGTGGAGGAAGTTTGGAGAACCAAAAGTTTTCTGACCTATTCCACCATCTTCCCTGAATCCTCTCTCCAATACTTTATTTATAAAAAAAAAAAATAGTTCTGTAAGAAATCAATTTACAAAATTACCAACAATAGGATTATTTTAGGCTGATTGGCGTTCTAAAGGGTAGCATTTCAAAAAATACGGCATGAAAATATAGCTGTGTCTTACAACTCACCTTCAGATCAGGAATAAGTTGAGGCTAGCCATCTCAGTGACCCCAGGAACTGTGATGGACTCTCACAGTGGTTAGAAGCAACTGGGCAATGAAGTGTATTTGAAGATAAATAAGGTGAAAGCAGCTTGAAGACTTTTCAGAAACTGTCAAAATGAAGTCGTTCGGTGGCAATGATCCTCCTACCTAACCCCTATTTGAATCCCAATGAAAAGAGGGCATACCAGACCAGAATATAGCAGCTAAGCAAAATAACAAACAAAAAGAAGTGGAATATAAGTTATGGAATGAAAATCAACTTGTATGAACAATGAACTAGAGTTGATATTATTTACTAAATATCCAAAACAGAACAGTAAAAATATGAAGGTTAGATGGAGGGATGTCTTTCCAATACTAGTTGAGAGACCACTCCTAAGAAAGTCAGAATACTTCTCTTACAAATCGAAAGCTTCAATCTACCTCTCTAGAACCCTGACCATGGGAGACAAGCTGATCAGCAGCTAAAAGCTAAAAGCTTCTCAGAACAACTGTGACACATAATTCAAGGACAGAAATTTTGGTGGTAGCAAGGAAAGTTGTGGAAAATGGATTCTAATCTGCAGTGAGAAATCTAGAATAGGAATAAAATAAAATAGGAATAAAAAGAATTTTAAAATAGGGGAAAATAGGAAAAAAAAAAACAGTGACAAACTAGACGTAGGTACTAGGAGAATTAGGCCACTTAGGAATGAAACAGACAGATTCAGAGAGTCAGGGTTAAACAAACCAGGCCAGAGCAGAATGCTCAGGTCCATAGGCTATAAACGGAAGCAATGAATAGGAACTTCAGAGACATCATTTCAATTTGACATAAGGAAAAACTTCCTAGCAATTAAGTTGTTTAGAAATTAATAGGATGCTTCAGCAGGCAGTGAGCTCCCCATCTCTGGAGATCTAAAACAAGAAACTGAATGACTGCTTGTCAGCAATGTAAAGGAAGTTCTTGTTCAGGTACAGCTAGGCTAGATGATCTCTGAGGAACTTTCCATTTCTGGAATCCAGTGAAATTCATAGATAGGAGTTTGAAGCTAGGAGAGAGCTTTAAAGAAGAAATAACTATTTATAGAACATGTAGGATTTCAACTAGCAAGGACTTAAGGGAAGCCATTATAGGCACAACAGATGACCTGAACAAAAATAGAAAGGAAAGGAATGATGGGTTATATTTGGGAGAAGGCATGTAGTCAAGTTTGGCTAGAGCACAGAGGGTGTGAGAGGGAGCAGATAACTGTAAAAGAAGACTGCAAAAGTAAATCAGAAACATACTGTAGAGAGTCTTGGACTTTAGTAGGCATCAGGAAGTATAGGAGGCTTTTAAGCAGTAGCATGATCTAATCAAAGCTTGTATGTTGGGATGCTCAGTCTTAGAATGCAGTGGAGGGAGAAAGGGCAGGAGACAGGAAGATGAATTATAAGGGAAGAAGTAATGAAGGTCTGAACTACAAAAATGGGAATGGTTTAAAAGGGGGGAGGGGACAGATAGATGAGAAATCAACAGCACTTAGCCAATGATTTGATGTCAAGGATGACAGAGAGCAGAGTCAGGGAGAATGAAAGAGGGAAGGGGGATGGGGGGAAACAGTGGTACTCTTAACAGAAGTAGGAAAGTCAGGAATATGAAATTGTGAAGGAAAGACGACAAATTTGGTTTTAGGCACACTGAGTTTCTGGTATCTATAAAACATCTACAGGTATAGATTTGGGAGTTATCAGAGAAGAGGTCATAAATGGAATCATGAAAATTGGTGAGATCACCATATATCTGCCTTTAACAATCCAAGATGAGAGCATCAAGGACAGAGCCTTGGGGGATGCTTATATTTGGGGGGCAGGAAGGAAGAAGGGAAGCTGGCAGAGGAGGCAGGACAGAAACATGAGCTAAAACAAAAACAGGAGCGCAGTGTTTTAGAAAAGAAGAATGCATCTAACAGCATCAGTGTTGGAGAAAGGTCTCACAGTTGCCCTTTCCCCCACTCTTGTCTTGAAGCATGCTCAGTCACCACACTTGTTGACTAGATGGAAGCTCTGGGTCATGACCCTATCTCTAAGAAGCCCCCTAATGGACTGCTGTGGGATTAGGCTTTCCATTCTTGAATTCATTGTTGCATCAATCCCAATCCTGGCATTCCCAGCACAATTTTACTTATAGCTCTCATATAACATTTCCCCTAAAAAGGTACTCAATGCACAATATGCATCATGTATGAGCCAAGTCATTTATTCATACACTGACGGAAATGTTAATCCTACAAGAATCATAGTGCACATGAGTAGAATCATTTACAGGAGGTTCACTAACAGTTTATAAGTATAGTTACAATCTGCTGGAAGGCTGGTATTTAAGCCTCATCATGCTGGAGAGCAATTTGAAAGAGTATTAACTAGTCATTTGACATTTTGCATCACTTGGCATTTTCTGATCAACTCCTGGTATTCCACCCCCACCACACACACACACACACACACACACACACACACACACACACACACACAGACTCCCCAGCAAAGCAGCAACCTAGCTAATCTTCTGTCTGGTAGCCTTTCTCCTATGGATATAAAATTTCCATTGCTGTCAGATACTGCCATTCTGGTGGCCATCGCTGCTGCTGTCGTACTGGTGGATACTGCTGTGGCTGCCATTCTGGGAGATGATTCCATAGACTTCCAGACCTTTTAAAACTCAAAGTTTGCCTGCTCAAGGAAAAGAAACACACAAAAAAAGCAAAATCATCTACTCATGGTGTAAGTTCATTTGACTGTAGTCCCTAGCAGCAGATGCCACATAGGTGGGATTGCCATGATACTGTGGCCAGAGAAAAACCTGAAGCAGGTCACATGGCAATGCAATAGCAGAAGTAAAAAGCAACATGCTTATCTCATGCGATTCAGTCTCATTTTTACTAATTAACAAAGGTGGCTAACCTCAGTAAAAACATAGACACAAACTGGGATATGCTGCTGCTTTTTATTTTTGGAAAATTCATCTGGGTGATACATAAAAATGACATGTAGACCCAATTGCAAGCCAACAAAAGTCAATATCTGAGAAGCAGAATTAAGTGTAATGTCGTCCAAAATGATTAATTATAAATGATTAGGGAAGGTTTGCAAAGTAACTCTTCTTTTCATTTTCTCTTTTTCTCACTGCATCTATTCTGAAGCCTGAATGGGCATGTAAAGTGAATTTGAAGTCAGCAATATGAAAGTTCTAAAGCCAGCTGAAGTCAGCAAGTATAGGTCTAAATCGGCTTGTCCGACATATGGCTAATGGTGCTATTATGTTCAACTACTGAGAATAATTCATAGTTTTGCTGTAGAAGTGTATTTTTTTAAAAAAAGATAATTTCCTCTTTTAGAACCTGAGCACCTGTTCAACCTTGCTGGTAAATTATCCTGAAAAGAAATGGAAAAACAAGGTGGTCTTCTGAATTATTGTAACCACAGCTGCCAACTACTACTTTAGAAATACAATGATACTTTTGACAAGGCTGAAGACAAAGGAGATGGAAGTTTTCTAAGATACAGCTGGCCTGTCCTCATCTATTTCAAATTCACTGATTAAAATTTAAGAGTCTTCCAAGTATAAGGGGCATGTTTCTTATGTAACATGTGTATGACCACAGGGCTTAACTGTGTAGACAGAGCTCAAGTGGAGACATTGATAGCTCTATAATTTTTTCTACCTTTTTCCAAGTGAGTCTTTTGAATCCTGCCTTGAGGGAAGCAGGGCCATGATGCTGGCTGTTCTTTTCTCCTCTGGGAGAGGGGTAGTATATGATTAGATCTACTTGCCCTTCTAAATATTACAGGCCTAGAGGCACGATTGAGTCAGAACAAAATGCCCTAGCTTCCTTGGTCACTATCGCATAATAGGAACAGCGAAAGGGTAGCACTAAAGCTCACTCACTTGGGCACATTCCACAAAAGACAGATAACACACAAAAATCACCACAAAGAATAAACCCATTTATCCAAGCAAATACCGAATAGACATCAGAGGGGTTATACAGATTAGAATAAACCAGAAAATATATAGAGTGAATGAGTTTGCCCTCTGGGAGCAATATAGCTCAGCTCAAAAAAGAGAGAGGCTTTAATTCCACCTGAAGGGAAATTCCCCATAGTCTCTAGGGAGGTAAGTTGGAAATTAGGGACATGGAGAGAAGCAAGCTTACCCTAAGTGTCTGCAAGAAAGTTCTTTCCCCCCATTGAGTTGGTACCAAATAAAGGCTTGTCTAGAACCATTGCCTCTCCTTTCCAAAGTTTTCATACTAAGTGTGCTTCCTCATGTAGACACTTAGTTTCACATCAGTATTCTCTCTACCAATTAGGAGAATGTCATAAAAAAATGCTTCAAGCTTGACTGAAAACCTAGATTACATATGTCTATACTTACCTCAAGTGTGGCCTAAAATAGCAGGACATAAAGTAAAACAAATGAACCAAGAAAAAGTATAGGTAAACATCATTAGACTCTAAGACTGACAGCCTGGCAAAAGGAAAGGCCTTATTTACAACTTGATTCACAAATGAGAGGATCATGAGTTCACAGGATTTAGAGGTGAGAAGGACCTTACATGCTATAAACTGTTACCAAGCAAACTGAAAGTGAACATAATCCTAGAAAATAAGATTATAGGCCAATTCAGCCACCTGGTTCTTTTTAAAACAGCATAAAAGAAGTGGATATCCCAGACCAGATTAGACAACAACATCCTAAAAGAATTGCTGTTCATATTTAATCAACAGTATGTCAATTAAAGGATAAAACAGATTTCTCAAACAACAAATTGAGTACCACATATAGTAATACAATATCTATAGAATCTCTATTTATGTTCCTTACCACTGTAGTAGAATTTTTGTTTGCTTTTTTCTTTGTAATTTTATATATGTTAAATTTGTACAACAAATATTCATACAATGTCAACTATATTCAACCTGCAATGGTGAAAATATGAAATTATTTGAATAAAACATCATAATCATCTTTTACCAAATGCATGATACTTACAAAACAACCAGTTTGAGATAGAAATATAACATTTAGGTATAAAAATATTGAGCATTATTTTCAAATGTATTCTGCAGCATTTGTATCAGAAGCTTTATACTGAATAATCAGGAAAGAAGAATTCTGAAAGACAGAGACATGGAGGCAATACATACTAGTTGTGCATGATGTTATGGAGGTGGAAGACAGAATAACAAATTCAGAGAACAGCTAGTGGTACTGTTTGGCTGAAGCATATAATATGCGAAGAATAATGTGAAATGCCACTTGATAACTAGGTTTGGACCAGATTGTTGAGGGGCTTAAATGCCAAATTTAAGAATTTGTATTTTACTCTAGAGATAACGAAAGGAACCAGGGTTGTTCGATCTAGAGAAGACTAAGGGGGCAGGCTAAAGAAGAGAGGAGGAATGGTATCTGAAGGACAGTAATGAAAAAGAAGACTTATAATTGTTTTGCTTCATTCCAGAAGGCAGACCTAGAAGTAACGGGTAAAAGTTTCAGAGAAAGAAATTTTGTCCTGATATAAGGAATGAAAAACCTTTTAACAATTATATCCAAAAATGAAATGAGATGCCTGAGTAATAAGTATTGGCCCAGCTTTCCCCCAAGATGGCACTGAAGACAAAGAAGGAAGCGGTTGTCCCCCCGAGACAGAAACCAAGTCCAAGGCCTTGAAGGCCAAGAAGGCAGTGTTGAGGGGTGTTCATAGCCACAAAAAGAAGAAGATCCAAATGTCTCCCACATTCTGGTGACCCAAGCCACTAAAACTTCAACAGCAGCCCAAATACCCTCGGAAAAGTGACCCTCAGAGGAACAAGCTTGACCATTATGCCATCATTAAGTTTCCCTTGACCACTGAGTCTGCTATGAAGAAGATTGAGAACAACAACACCCTGGTCTTCATTATGGACATCAAGGCCAACAAGCATCAGATCAAGCAGGCAGTCAGGAAGCTCAATGGCATCAACGTGGCCAAGGTCAACACAATGATCCGCCCTGATGGAGAGAAGAAGGCCTATGTCCGACTTGCTCCAGACTATGATGCTTTAGATGTTGCCAGCAAAATTGGAATCATCTAAACTGTGTCCAGCCATCCCACTCCACCTACAATAAAAGGTTTTCCAGTAAAAAAAAAAAAAGTATTGGTCCATTATTGGAGATCTTCAAGCAAAGTCCAGATTATCATTTGTTGGGGATATGAACTGAGCTAAATGACCTTTGAAATTCCTTCCAAAACTGAGGTTCTGTGAATATTACAAAATGTTGAAAAAATTATACTGTAAAATTATATAGTATATATATATATAGTGTATATATATATATATAGTATAAAATTATACTGTATTGTGGATGAAATGAAGTGTCGGCACTGGGAGGATTTTTGTGAAAACGACTTTGCTACAGTTTAGTAAATAAATGCTTATTCAGTATTTCTGCAAACTGTATCATGTCTTGGTGTATAATAATAATGAACATAAGGACCTTTCATCTGAACCTTATCCAAGGTCCCACAACAAGTCTTTGAAATGATTGTCTAGGAATTCCTATAATAATGATGACATAGGCATCACAAATAACATCCACTAATGAATGGATTTTCTTTGTGCTGTTACTTCTATTATCAACTCAGAGGACTATCATTTGTTCTGGTGGCCTTTTTTCCCCTAAGCTTCGTATACTTGTATGTGGGATCATCACAATGCAAAACATCTCAATATATAAAATACAAAAACAATTTCCATGTAATTCTTTCGTTATGGCTTTAAGTTCTCAACTGTAACAAGGTGGGAAGATGATTCAAGTTCATAATGCTACAATAATACCTAAAGAGGCAGCTAGGTGGCGCAGTGGAAAGAGCACTGGGTTTGGAATCAGGAAAACTCCTCTTTCTGAGTTCAAGTTCAGCCTCAGACACCTACTAGCTGTGTGACCCTGGGCAAGTCACTTAATCCTTTTTGCCTTAGTTGCTCATCTGTAAAACGAACTGGAGAAGGAAATGACAAATTACTCTATTATCTTTGTGATAAAAATTTCAAATGGTGTCAGTAGAGTCAGACACAGCAGAAAAACAATTGAACAGTAATACCTAAAGAAAAGCCTCCTCAACCAACATACTAACTATACCTCCTAGATTCTCCCCACACCAGTTTATTTGCTTTTTCATCCAACTGTGGATTACTTAGATATTCTCTCCAAATAATCTCTTTACCTCACCTTCTAAATTCACCCAACCTTGTCTATTATAATCATCCCTTTTCTTAAAGGCAACAGTGAAAAATATTACAACTTTTTTTCTTCTTTTGTATTAAATTTTTAGTTACTTTCAATTATTAAAGACAATTTTCTGAAGGAAGGACTAGTCTTTAATAAATATTCTACTCTCTGTAAAGAAGTTCTTAAACATTTTTTGTATCATGGATCCCTTTGGCAATATAATGAAGTCTATGGACCCTTTCTCAGAATGATGTTTTTAAATGCACAAAATAAAGCAAATAGAATTACAAAGAAAACCAATTATACTGAAATATAATTATCAAAATATAAAAACAATAAGTCCTTGGAACCCAGATTAACTCCTGCTCTGATACAATCATCTAATGAAATGGTTATTGTTATAAAGATGACCCCAGACTCAGTTCTGAAAACTGGTGTCTCAAAGACTTTTTATTAAAGAAGTTGAAGTGCGCCATTTCGATCGAGAGAAGCAGGTGCACTTTCTTGGGAGGAGAGAAAATGCACAAGGTAAAAGAAGCCAGGGCAAGCTTTATAGTTAGTAATTACCTAACTCCTCCCTTCTGGATCAGGATTGGTCCTAATCTTTCTGGGTTACAATCTTCCTTATATGCCTCACCCCTAACATACATTGTGTGCCTAGAATTGTGTTATCACTCCCCTCCTGGATGGAGAAGTTAGCCTGTCTGTGCTGATTTCTTATCTACTTATGTGGAAACTTAACTCTTTCATTTCTCACATTATCAACTGCCTTACTGTAAACTAAGACAGTCCCTTGAAGAAGTTGCTTAATTTGAAAGTTTAAGGATTACTTCACCTGAGTAACAACCAAATAGGAATACTTATTAAAATATGTACTAGAAATAACAGAACTTTAATAAGTCAATAATAGCTGTACATATATATGTGTGTGTGTATATATATATTATATATATATATGATATATAATATATGCATATGAATAGGGGGAAGCAGTAGGCACTGCATTATAGTAGAGCTCCTTTGGAAACTTCGAGGAATTCCAGGAACAAATGTGACTCAATACTGAAAGCCCTTTAGCCACTAAAGCAGGGAGAGCCACAGATTAGGTGGAGTTTGAATTGGGAGTGGCTTGCCCTCCCGCTTCTCATTTCACATAACTATGGAGCCTCTCCCTGGAGGAATGGGAGAGGAGGCTGGTGCCTTTCCCCTATCCCAGTCACATGGTGGTTTTGAGCCCATGGCCTATGTCCTACATGCATGATCCTGGCATTTTATTTCTGAACATGAGCCGCCTCTTCTGCTTTGTGGTTTCTTTTCCTGATCAAAGGTGGCCGAGCAACAATCCTAAAATGGATATTTCCACTTCTAAAGGCAACATTGCAAGTTTGAGAAGTCTGGAGGGTCTGGATGTTCAGACTGTGCAGTAGGTGCCCTCTACATCCACCACAGGCTTCTTGGAGTAGATAAGCATCTGCAGGAGAATGAGCACAACCACTGGCCTGGCTTCTGGGAAGACCTGACCTGAAGGGAACGTTTTGGAGAGTGCAGAAGTGAGATGTAAAATGCCAATTCGGCATTCCTGTAAATTGTATTGTGTCTTAGTGTGCTAAGTATCAGTCTCCCAGGAAAATGCTGATTTTGTCAATGTGCACTGTGAGTCTCTGTTGTGTGGGGTGTTTGTGACCCCCAAAATAATCAAATCAGAGACTTTTTCTTAAGAAAGGCAAAAAGGAGTTTTATTGCTTTCTCATGAGAAAGGACACACCCAGCATCCACTCCAGATGGCTCAGCCAGGGTGTGCAAGGGAGTGCAGCTCAAAGCCAGTTTATGTAGACCCTAAGGCAGAACCCCCACCCTCCCACTAGATCCTCTTCCCATTGGCTGGGCTTCAGAGCTCACAGTCTAAGTGCGGAAACTTTTCCCCAGCAACAAGGTTTGTAAAAAGGCGTGAAAGAAGGAACTGTTGGTTCAGCAGGAAAGTAAGAAAAAGGAGGGAAGAGTCGGAAAGCCTGGACAAACAAGATACTTTCGGGGACATGGCCTGATGTACTCCCATACCTTGTTTACATATTTGTGTAAACCAATATACCAAGAAATCAATTAATCAATAACCTAATCTCCCCCTGTCCTGTTTTTTTTTTTTTTATCAATGCTGTGGGAACCAAACTGTTAGCATTCCTCACACTGTGTTTCATTAAAGCATTTCTTTTATGTGGGAAAATTAAATAACTATCCTATACCAGATCTATAGTGTACATTATACCTTTTCACCTAGACCTGAGGCCTAAGCTTTAAGTATTTTTTCCCTGGAGCTCAGGAGTAGAGATGTAAAGAACAGAAGAATGCCTAGATGGGACATATAGTTCTCCTTGAACTCCCTTCTCTTCCCTAATTCTCCTTTTCTCTGAAATTCAGTCTCTTAGTTTCTCTTTTCACTTGCTGCCCCTGCGCTACCAATTCTTTCTAGTTCAGCTCATTTATGTCCCGGGTGATATGATTTAGGGGTTCAGGGGTCCTGGGACCCCAATATCACAACATGCAGATCCTTCCTGAAAGAATTCAACCCAAGCCTTCTTTCAGCCAAAGGCAAGGTTTATTAGAACATGCATCATATTGGGCAGACTCTTAAGGAGTCTGAACATTAGTAAGCTATTAGCTAGATTTTAAGAATCTAAGCAGTGGCTAGATTTTAAGAATCTAAGCATCTTAATGGAGACAAGATGGACCTTATATACAGAAAGCCTGTGGGAGGGACCTAGGAGTAGCCAGCAAACCTGGGTGAACAGATCTCCTGGGACCTGGACCTTGTGGCCAAGGGAGAATGGAGCCTAGCTAGGATTAAGGGTGGGAAATGGCCTGGGGCCATAGGGAGGTAAAACAGTGGAGGGGAGATTGAGTGTAGTCACAGTGAAAGGTCAATTGATGGGATTATAGCCTCAGGTTAACCCAGAGATTTGGCCATGTGTGAAAGTCCAGGGTTTTTCCTTTCTGGGGCCCAGATTCCAACCCCATCACTGTTTACTCATGTTCAGACTTCTTAACAGTCTGCCAAATATGACAATGTTCTAATAAACCTTGTCTTTGGCTGAAAGAAGGCTTGGGTCGAATTCTTTTGGGCAGGACCCACGTGTTGTGATTTTGGGGTCCCAGGACCCCTGAACCCCTAAACTGCATCACCAGGCAGGGTTAAGGAGGCTGACACTCGCTGACTTGCTGTTGCTTCTGCTGCTGCTACCACTCTGCTTTTGAAGTCTGATTCCATACTCTCAATCTCTTTGTCATAGAGTATGTATGTCTCTTTAAGAATTCCCAGGTATGAAATACAATAAAATAAAATAAAATAAAATTTTAAAAAATTCCCAGATATGTCTACAATCTGCCTTTTGGTTTAAAGATTGACATAGTCACAAATCTTTCTTAATCTGAAAGAATATTTTTTGTTTTTTTCTCTCTGAGCTACCAATCCTAGGATACTAGTGAATTCTCAAAAAATTATTATATCAATATGCATACACAATTGCATTGCATATAATTATGTGTACATAAAATTTCAGTCAGAAAAACTTCTATTAATATAGAAGAACACATACACACATATTTTCTTATTCTAATTTTTTTCTGATGGAATCATACAAATAATAAGGTGTATATACATATATATATATATATATATATATAAAGGCTAAGAAATGTATTGGTTGCTCACATTTATTTCTTAAATATATTTGTATTTATTTCATCAAATATTTCCCAATTACATTCAAAAAAATTTTTAACACTACTTTTAAAAATTTTAAGTTCCAAATTTGCTCCCTCCCTCCTGCTCATGCCCTATCCCTAGAGAAAGAAAGCAGTATGATATCAATTATATGTGTGAAGTCATGTAAAACATTTCCATATTAGCCATGTTGCAAAAGAAACATACACACACACACACACACACACACACACACACATACACACAAACCAAACAAGCAAAATAAAGTGAAGAAAAGTATGCTTCAATCTGCACTCAGTATTCATCAGTTCTCTCTCTGGAAATAGATAGCATTTTTTCTCATGGGTCCTTTGAAAATTGTCTTAGATCACTGTATTAATCAGAATAGCTAAGTCTCACAGTTAATCATTGTTAAAATGTTACTGTTTACAATGTTCTCCTGGTTGTGCTCACTTCACTTTGCATGAGTTCGTATAAGTTTTTCCAGGTTTTTCTGAAACCATCCTGCTCATTATTTCTCATGGTACAATAGTATTCCATCACAATCATATACCACAACTTGTTCAGCCATTTCCCAATTAAAGGGAATCCCCTCAATTTCCAATTCTTTGCCACCACAAAAAGAGCTGCTATAAATATTTTTTATACAAAGAGGTCCTTCTCCCTTTTCTTTGATCTCTTTGGGATACAGACTTAGTAATGGTATTGCTGGATCAAAGACTATACACAATTTTATAGCTATGGTTCCAAATTGTTCTCTAGAATGGTTGGACCAGTTCACAACTCCACTAACAGTACATTAGTGTCCCTAGTTTTTGGCAGCCCTTCCAGCATTTGTCATTTTCCTTTTGTGTCTTGTTAGCTGATCTGATAGATGTGAGGTCATACCTCAGAGATTTTTTAATTTGCATTTCTCTAATCAAACGTGATTTGGAGCATTTTTGCTCCATCACATTTGTAACATATCTTTGTAAATATTCATCCATTTCATGCAGATTGTTTTAATGACATATAATTGGGCAAAATAATTCCTAAAAATTGCTTTAATTTCATCTTATTTGATGGGGCATTCATCCTTTTCATTTTTGAGACTGGTAATTTGGTTTTCTTGTTTTATTTTTTTAATCAAATAAACCAATAGTTTGTCTATTTTATTGGCGTTTCCCCCTACCCACCCCATAAAACCAGTTCCTTGTTTTATTAGTTCAATGGTTCTTTGTAACTTTCAATTTTATTAATCTCTCCTTTAATTTTCAGAATTTTCATTCTGTTATTTAATTTAGGATTTTTAATTTGTTCTTTTCCTAGGGTTTGGTTTTTTTTTTTTTTAGTTACATGCCCAATTCCTTGCTCTATTTTTTTTTTCTCTTGCATTGAGGTACATGTTTAGAAATGTAAATTTTCCCATAACAACTGCTTTGACTGCATCCCACAAATTCTGGTATGTTATGTTATTGTTGTCATTCTCTTTAATGAAATTGTTGTTTCTATTTATTTGTTCTTTGACCCACTCATTCATTAGGATTATATCATTTAGTTTCCAATTAATTTTTAATCTTTGTTTCCATGAACTTTTATTGAATATAATTTTACTGCATTATGGTCTAAAGAGGGTTCATTTAATATTTCTGCATTTGGTTTTGTATACCCTAATACATGGTCAATTTTTGTGAAGGTACCATATATAACTGAGAAAATGGTATATTTGTATTTCCATTCAGTTTTCTCTAGAGGTCTAGCATATCTAACTTATCTAAAATTCTTTCTTATATATTTGAAGATTAGATTTATCTAGCCCTGAGAAGGTAAAGTTGAGGTCCCCACTAATATAGTTTTGCTGTCTCTTTACTCTTGTAATTCATTTAACTTTTTATTTAAGAATTTGAATGCTATGTCATTTGGAGCATATATGTTTAGTACTGATATTATATTATTGTCTACAATGATGAAAAAGCAAGATGTAGTTACCCTGCTTATCTCTTTCAATTAGGTCTATTTTTTGCTTTCTCTTTGTCTGAGATTATGATTGCTACCCCTGCCCCTTTATTTCCATTGAAGCATAATAGATTCTGCTCTATCCCTTTATTTTAACTCTGTGAATTACTCTCTGTTTCAAGAGTGTTTTTGGTAAGCTACATACTGTTGGATTCTGTTTTCTAATCCATTCTGCTATCTGCTTCCATTTTATGGGTGAATTTATCCCATTCACATTCATAATTATGATTACTAACTGTGCATTTGCTTCTATCCTATTTTCTATTTTATTCTTCTCTTCCTTTTTATCTAGTCCCTCTTCTAAAGTCTGTTTTGATTCTGACTACAGCCTTCCTTTATTTGCCCTCATTTTTATCACCTTCCCCTTACCTTATCTCCTTTCCCTCCCACTTACCTATTGGTAATTTCTATATCCAATCATGCATGTATGTATCTATATGTATGTATATGCACACATATATGAATACATATGCTTAATATATATACACATATAGATACATTTTTTCTCTTTGAACCAATTTAGATGAGAGTGAGGTTCGAGCACTGCCTGCTCTCCCCACCATTTTCCCCTCCATTGTGAAAGCTCTTCCTTGTGTGCTTTTTTGATGTGAAATAATTTTTCTCATTCTTCCTGTCTCTTCTCCTTTTTCCCTGTGCATCCTTCTTTCTCACCCTATCCACTTTGTTAGATTCTTTCTATATAGAATTCTTTTAACTGACCTAATAATGACAAAGTTGTTAGGGGTTACATGTATCATCTTCCCATATAAGAATGTAAACAATTTAGCCTTATTGAATCCCTTATGATTCTTTCATATTTACTTTTTTATGCTTCTTGAATCTCTTATTTGAAAGTCAAATTTTTTACTTAGTTCCAGTCTTTGCATCAGGGATGCTTGAAAACCCTCTATTTCATTAAATATCTGTTTTTCCCCTGAAGGATTACACTCAGTTTTGCTGGGTAGGTTATTCCTAGCTCTTTTTGCCTTCCAGAATATCATATTACAAGCTTCTTTAACATGGTAGCTGCTAAATCTTGTGTGATCCTGACTATGGCTCCACACTATTTGAATGATTTCTTTCTGGCTGCTTGCAGTATTTTCTCTTTGACCTGGGAGCTCTGGAATTGAGCTATAAATATTCCTGGCAGTTTTCACTTTGTGATCTCTTACAGGAGGTGATCATCAGAGTCTTTTAATTTCTATTTTACCATCTGATATTAGGATATCAGGATAGTTTTTTTCATAATTTCTTGAAATATGATGTCTAGACTCTTTCTTTGATTGTAGCTTTCACATAGTCCAATAATTCTTAAATTATCTCTCCTGGATCTATTTTCTAGGTCAGTTGTTCTTCATCAGAGATATTTCACCTTTCCTTCTATTTTTTTCATTCTTTTTACTTTGTTTTATTGTTTCTTGATGTCTCGTGTAGTTATTAACTTCCACTTTCCCATTTCTAATTTTTAAAGACTGATTTTCTTCAGTGAGCTTTTGTACCTCTTTTTCCATTTGTCCAATTCTACTTTTTAAGGAATTCTCTTCAATGAATTTTTGTGCCTCTTTTGCCAAGCTCTTGATTGTCTTCATAATTTTCTTCCCTTGATCTTATTTCTTTTTCTTTTTCTTTGTTTTATGATGAAAAATGTTATCCAATTCCAGGGGAAGCATATTTTTAATTTTTTTCTTGTTTTTCTTCCCCACAAAGTAGCTAATATGGAAATGTTTTGCATGACTTCATATATATAAACAAGCATTGTATTTCTTGCCTTCTCAATGGGGGGAGAAGATTTGGTACTGAAAAAAAAAATTTTCTTTAAGTGACCATTCAGGCTCCAGTTTTTTTTCTACACACCACGTGTAGAACATTTATTTTGTTTCATTAGTAGGAACTTGAATAAAAAGTCTCTTTTATCTTGCTTTGTTACTAGGCAGTCAAACTCACTATAATATCAAACAGGTGGCCAATATGGTGCAAAGTGCCAAAGAATCTCTACAATCCTTGTAAAAACAAAGTTTATTATGGGGGGAGGAGCAAGGGTCTTTCCTCTGGAGTTTCTTCCAGGTCTAGTCATAACATGAAGGCCTGGTCTTCTTTCTACTGCTTGCTTTTACTATTGAGTTAAAGGCTGAAGATGGCAAGGAATCCTTTTTTAAGGCATGACCACTAAAACTAGTGGTGGCCAAGTGACCTCAGAATTTCTGAGGCAGAGTTGTCTGCCAGAGAGTGGAGGGATAGGAAGCAGATCAAGTCCCAGAAGCTTCTCCCAGGTCCATTGTTCAGTCTGGTCCTGTGGGGAGAAAACTGGGGAAGGAGTCTTCTGGGGTGAAGAGGTTGCTGTCCACATCTCTATGGGTTCCTCTGAAGCTCAGCAATCCTGGGCCACAAAAGTTGCAAGGTCTGGGGATGCCTGACAGGCTGTCAGAGACACAGGGTCCTGGTTGACTGTTTTTCCAATATCATGACAAGGACACAGCATGGAGACCACCTCCACAGTTGCTGCCAGGTCTGCTAGTCTGTGGAACCCACACACCAGGCAGGCCCTGGGGGGTAGGAACCGGGGCCTTGAGGGACCCAACCACAGTGGGGGGAGGGAGGCTCAAGGACTGAGGGCCCAAGGATGCATCTGCCTCCTGTGGCATCTCGAAAGCTTGTGTCTGCTCTTAGTTCTTTACACAATTTTTTCCTATACTGCTCTTATTTGATTTTGGAAATCATTTTTAGCTCTTTCAGGAATTCTTATTGAGCTTTTCCCCATTCACTTTTTTTTTCTTTGAGGCTTTGCTTGTAGCTGCTTTGACATCATTGTTTTCTTCTGAGTTTGTGTTTTGATCTTCTCTGTCACCATAGTAAGCTTTTTATGGTCAGGTTCTTTTTTGTTGTTGTTGTTGTGTCCTTATTTTTTCCAGCCTATTTCTTGACTTTGAACTTTAAGCTAAAGTTGGGTTCTGTCCCTGATGTGGGAGGAGCAAGGAGGGGGATTGTCCCAAGCTTCAGGCTTTTTCCAAATGGTTGTTTTCAGAGCTAGTTCCAGGGGTTTGGAAGTTTTTGGTGCTTCCAAGGTAGGTGTGGTCACTGCTCTCCTGGTCTAAGTTCTGGTCCTTACACAGGAAGTGCACTGATCCTTTGGGCTCACAATCAATACTGCTTCTCAGGGTCCCAACTCCCTTGGGACCAGAAATGATACTGCCTCTCAGAGCCCCCGCTCCCTTTGCAGAGCAAGCTACATTGCTCCTCAGGGTCCTTGCTCCTTCATGACCAAAAGTGTTCTTCTCTGCCCTTAAACCATAACCCAGACGTGGGTATAGGCCATGGAGTTGCCAAACAGCATCCGGTCCTGCCCTAAGTGTTAGCACACAGGTCCCCTATAATCTCTTTCTAACCAGTAGCCCAATTCCCTTACCATCTCTGACTTGAGAGCTCCTAATGCTGCTGCTGCTGCCGCTGTTGCTACCACAAAGTCCTACCACTGGTGCTGCATCCACACGAGCTTCACACCAGCCTCCACCTTTGTGTCACAGATCTCTCCTTCCCACCTCCTACGATGTCTTGGGTTAGAAGAATGTCTCACCTTGACTTTTTGTTGGCTCTGTCACTCCCCAATTCAATTTGAGGCATTATTTTAGTTTTTTGGAGGGAAATATTGGGAGAGCTCAGCTGTAGTGTTTTCTCTACTCCAGCATCTTGGCTTGCCCCTCTCTTCCCCCTGTAGTTCATGTTTACATGGCACTTTAAGGTTTAGAAAATACTTTACATATATCATTGGATCCTCACAACTCTGAGGTAGGTGAAACAAGGAAACAAGCACAATGAGTTAAGTGACTTGTTAAGAATCAAGTGGCTGAAGTAGTTTATCAATTAGTCAACAAGCACTTATTAAATGCCTACTATGTCCCAAGCACTGGGCTAAGTTCTGTGGCTACACAGACAAAAGTCCCTCACTGACAGCATTCCATCCACTATGCCATACCCCAGGGAATCTATCTAGTATTCATGACTTGCTGGTGTCTTTGTGCTATTCAGCAGGCTAATTTAGCAGGAAGAAAAAAAACCAAACAAACCAGTATCTCTTTGACAATAACAACAACACAAGTGAGCATAAAGATTTTTAACTAGTATGATTTGTAAAGCTCCCAAAACTAAAATCTTTTTCCTCTTCTAGTTTGTTCTAGTGTTTGAAATTCCTACTATTAGCATCATCCATTATGGATGAAGCAGGAGCAGGGAGGGATAATGTATTAATGAAGGCAGTGAAGTTTACAAGTAGAAGTGCTACTCAGCTACTTTCGTAGCTGTGAAACATATACCTCCTGCTCCAATAACATTTGGTTTCTAGACAACTTCTAGCAGTCTAACTAGTGGAAAAAAAATAGTATCTATTGCCCTGATAAGATCTATGATAACATAAGCCAATCAGGATGCTGCAACTGAACATACAGTGGAAGTCAGACCTGTTGACAATGAGAAGTAGTCTAATATCTCCTAACAACTAAGAAATAACTACAGGTATCAGTTTGTGGTATAGTGCTCACAGTGATGACTACAGTCCTTCCCCATCCCCCCCATTCCCCAAAAAGCAATTCTTTCTCAGGGACTAGATTAGAATAGCTCTCTCTCTCCCCTTGATATTGTTATACACTTGAATTACGAGGTTCTGAATTGGCTTGCTATTTTATAGATCACCCATAAGGCATGAACAAGTTATCTCTGAATAGCACTATACTTTTTTTTGGACCCCTGAAATACCTGGGATTTTTTTTTAATTTAAATTAAGTTTGAATTTTAAAATTTAGTCAAAAATTATCAGGCAAGTATTTTCTTTCTTCACCCTGCCCCCAATTTTAAAGGGAAAAAACCCCACCCCTTGTAGTAAATATGCATAGTTTTATAAAATAGTCAAGAAAAACAAATTATAAGATTGGCCTTCCTCCCCCACCCCCCAAAAAAGTCTCATTCTGCATCCTGAGTCCATCACCTCTCTGTTGGGAGATGGTGAAGTACTATCTCCTCTCAAACCCTGATGGAGATAGCTGAGGATCCAGAACCCAAGAGCTTTTAGAAAACCAATGCTTCCAGTCCCATGACCAGAGCCACCATACTGAGAAGAAACCATTGTGGAGACACAACCAGGCAACTGCTCCTGTAGGTGCTATAGCTATAGCTTCTGAAGACCCAGAAAATAAAATTCTTTTCACAGAAGTCCTTGGCATTGTTAAATGGTTCTACATCAGAAACCGATATGATTTTGTCAGTGAAACATTAAATAAAAGGTACTATCATATGCCTTGCTTCAGTGCCCTAAGGATCATGGGACCTTTCCATCTGACTTGCAGCTGAGACCTTCCATATATGTTGCCTCCCCCATTAGAATGTAAGCCCCTTGAGAGCAGGAATTATCTTTCTATTTGTATCCCTAATGTTTAGCATAGTGCTTTGCACATAGTAAGTATTTTATGCTTTCATTCATTCAGTTTTCTTCTTTGGTCTTCTAGAATTATGGTGAGTTATTACTTTGATTAGAGTTCTTAAGTTTTTCAAAGTTGCCTCTCTTTACAATGTTGTCATTATTGTATAAATTATTCTCCTGGTTCTGCTCACGTCACTCTACGTCAGTTGATAAAACTACTTCCAGGTTTCTCTGAAACTATCCTCTTCATAATTTCTTAGGCAAAATAATATTTTATTACATTCATATACCATAATTAGTTTAGCTATTCCCAACTTGATGGGCACATCCTTAGTTTCCAGTTCTTGTTCACTACAAAAAGAGCTACTGTATTTTTAAACATTTGGGACATTTTCCTTCTTCTCTGATCTCTCTGAGGTACAGGCCTAGAAGAGGTATCACTGGGTCAAAGGGTATGCATAGTTTAGTGACTTTTTTTTAGCATAGTTCCAAACTGTTCTCCAGAAAGGTTACCCTGTATATATGCATACCCTGTGACCTAGTAACATCACTACTAGCTGTGTATCCCAAAGAAAAGAGAAAAGGATCTATATGTACAAACATATTTATAGTCAGTCTTTTTGTGGTGGCAAAGAATTGGAAATTAATGGGATGTCCATCAATTGGGAAATGGCTGAACGTTTTGTGTTACATGATTGTGATGGAATACTATTGTACCATAGAAAATAATGAAGAGGATGATTTCAGAAAAACCTGGGAAGACTTATATGAACTCAGAGAAAATAAGCAGAACCAAAAGAACAATGTACACAGTAACATTCTGATAGAGACAATGATCCAAGACAATTCCAAAGCACTCATGATAAAAAATGCTATTCACCTCCAAAGGGAGAACTGATGAACTCTGAATAGGGATTGAAGCATACTTCATTCATTTATTTTGCTTGTTTGGTGTGTGTGTGTGTTTGCTCTTGCAAAATGGCTAATATGGAAATGTGTTTCGCATGACTTCACTTGTATAATCAACATCAAATTTCTTGCCTTCTCAAGGAGAGAGGAGGGATGAGAGGGAAAGAAAGAATTCAGAACTCAAAATTTTTAAAAATGAATGTCAAAAAACTTTTCACATGTGATTGGGAAGTATTTAAGGAAATACATGTATGTATTTTTTTAATTTTTAATTTTTAAATTTAATTTTTAGTTTTCAACATTCACTTCCACAAGTTTGTGAGTTCCAAATTTTCTCGCCATCTCATCCCTCCTCCTACCCCAAGAAAGCATGCATTCTGAATACCCCTTCCCCTAATCTGCTTTCCCTTCTATCTCCCCCCCTTCTCTTATTCCCTTCCCCTTCAATTTTCCCGTAGGACAGGATAGATTTCTATACCCCATTACCTGTATATCTTATTTCCCAGTTGCATTTGAAAACAATTTTTTAAAATTTGTTTTTAAAACTTTGGGTTCCAAATTTTCTCCCTTCCTCCCTCCCCACACACCCTCATTGAGAAGGCAAGCAACTCAATACAGGTTATACATGTATAGTCATGCAAAACACTTCCATAGTAGTCATGTTGTGAAAAACTAAGTATATTTCCCTTCATCCTATCCCGCCCTCCCATTTATTCTATTCTCTGTTTTGACCCTGACACTCCTTAGAAGTGTTTGCTTCTGATTACCCCCTCCTCCATTATGCCCTCCCCTCTCTCATCCCCCTGCTCTCTTGTCCCCTTTCCCCCCTATTTTTCTGTAGGGTAAGATAGATTTCCATATCCAAGTGAGTGTATATGCTATTCCCTCCTTAAGCCAAATCCTATGAGAATAAGATTGACTCATTCCCTCTTACCTTCCCCCAATTCCCCTCCACTGTAAAAGCCTTTTCTTGTCTGTTTTAGGTGAGATGATTTACCCCATTCTACCTCTCCCTTTCTCCTTCTCCCAATATAATCCTCTCTCAACCCTTAATTTTATTCTCCAGATATCAACTCTTCATCTTCAACTCACCCTATGCCTTCTATTTATCTATCTATATATACATACATATAATTTTTTTCCCTTCAATTACCCTAATACTGACAAAAGTCTCATGAGTTACAAATATTGTCTTTCCATGCAGGAATGTACACAGTTCAACATTAGTAAGTCCCTTATGATTTCTCTTTCCTATTTACCTCTTCATGTTTCTCTTGAGTATTGGATTTGAAAGTCAAATTTTCTATTCAGCTCTGGTCTTTTCATCAAGAATGCTTGCAAGTCTGCTATTTCCTCTGCAGGATTATACTCAGTTTTGCTGGGTACGTGATTCTTGGTTGTAATCCTATCTCCTTTGCACTTTGGAATATTATATTCCAAGCCCTCTGATCCCTTAATGTAGAAGTTGCTAAATCTTGTGTTATCCTGATTGTGTTTCCACGATACTTGAATTATTTCTTTCTAGCTGCTTGCAATATTTTCTCCTTGACCTGGGAACTCTGGAATTTGGCTACAATATTCCTAGGAGTTTTCCTTTGGGGATCTCTTTCAAGAGGTGATCAGTGGATTCTTTCCATTTCTATTTTACCCTCTAGCTCTAGAATATCAGGGCAGTTTTCCTTGATCATTTCTTGAAAGATGATGTCTAGGCTCTTTTTTTAAATCATTGGTTTTCAGGTTAGTCCAATAATTTTTAAATTATCTCTCCTGTATCTATTTTCCAGGTCAGTTGTTTTTCCAATGAGATATTTCACATTGTTTTCTATTTTTTCATTCTTTTGGTTTTGTTTTACAACGTCTTGATTTCTCATGAAATCACTAGCTTCCATTTGGTTCCATTTTAATTTTTAAGGAAGTATTTTCTTCAGTGAGCTTTTGGACTTCCTTTTCCATCTGGCCAATTCTGTTTTTGAAGGCATTCTTCTCCTTATTGGCTTTTTGGACCTCTTTTGCTATTTGGGCTAGGCTACTTTTTAAGGTGGTATTTTCTTCAGTATTTTTTGGGTCTCCTTTAGCAAGCTGTTAACTTGTTTTTCATGATTTTCTTGCATCACTCTCATTTCTCTTCCCAGTTTTTCCTCTACTCTCATTTGTTTCTCAAGATCCTTTTTGAGCTCTTCCATGGCTTGTGACTGATTCATATTTTTCTTGGAGGCTTTGGATGTAGGAGCTTTGACTTTGTTGTCTTCTTCTGGTTGAATGTTTTGATTTTCTTTGTCACCAAAGAACGATTCTATGGTCTGACTTTTTTGCACAGTTTGCTCGTGTTCCCAGACAATTACTTGACTATTAAACTCTTTGTTAAGGCAGGGGTCTGCTTCCAGTGTGGAGAATGTACTGTCCCAAGCTTGGGGGGGTTCTGTGTAGCTGTTTTCAGAAATTCTACAGACCTGTAAATTTTTAGTTCTTCCAAGGTGGTATGATCAGGGGCGAGGTGTTTACTCCTTTCCTGGCCTGTTCTCTGGTCTATGAGTGACCATAAGCACTCTTCTGCCTTGGAACTGTGAGGAGGATTCCTTCTCCACTGCTACTACAAGCTCCACCACACCAGTGCTCCTCCTCACCCCAGGATCACCACTCAGAACTGTGACCCAGATCTAAGCAAGGGCAAAGTAAGAGATTCCTGCCTCAGCACCAGCAAAGAGATGCCTGCAATCCCCCTCTGATCAGCCACTCAATTTCCCCCTCAGTCTGTGGGCCCAGAGCTTGGGAAGCAGCCGCCACCCCAGGGCTGTGCCAGGACTGGGGCTGGGACCTAGTTTCTCTCTCACCATGGTCACAGATTTTTCCTACTGACCTTCTAAGTTGTCTTTGGCATTAGTGGTTGAGAAGTCTGGAAACCACCACAACTGCCTGTGATTCAGTCCTCTGAGGCCTGCTCCAGGTACACCAAGGCCTGTTTTGCCTGACCACCCAAGCTCTTCCTCTCCCAGCCTGGCATAATAGACCTTTCCAATCAACCACCCAGGTTGTCTTGGGCTAGAAATTTGTTTCACTCTGTCTTTTTGTGGGTTCTGATGCTTTAGAATTTGTTTAGAGTCATTTTTTACAGGTATTTGGAGGAGCTCAAGCAAGTCACTGCTTTTACTCTGACATCTTGGCTCTGCCTTGTATGTATGTATTTTTAAAAAAAGAAAGACTAGCAATACTTTCAGTATAAAGATATTCCCTTTAATTAATGGCTTTTAATGACTTCTACACTGATCAAGGAATTTTCGCACCTAGACTAAAGGTTATGGTTGATTTGGAATTACAAAGAAAAGTCACTAAATTATTTATATCCCTTTGCACAGAGATTCAACTACTGGGACTATTTACCTCAAGAAGATTATTGACAGAAAGAAAAGACCCACAGACACAAAACCATTCCAGAACAGCAATATCTGTGAATTTGCTTAACAAATTTTGCTTAAAACAAAATTTGCTTAAAAATGGCTAATGTTTTTACGAGATAATTCACAGTAAAGGAATCAAAGTCAAAAGTTCAAAGACTACAATGTTTAAAAAGGTTAACAGTGAGAGGCACCCAAACTCTAGTCAAATACAGTGCTCAATGTTAGAACTATAGTATGGTTCAAATTTGAAGAATCCATCCCTCCTGTTTTCATCATTTTTGCTATATATATGTAAATATATATAAAATGCTTTGAAAACATTAAAATATTATACAAATGTCATCATTAGGAGTGTTTGTGGGATATCATAAAGGGAAACAAAATGTATCAAGAAACCTTTAACAAAAAAAAGAAAAAGTTTTGTCAACTGACAAAATAAATTTTTATAGCACTTTAAAGTTTTACAAAGTGCTTTTTCATCATGGCAGCAGTCCTCTAATGTCCTATATGCCCCATTTTATAGATAAATAAAAGCCTGACTCATCTAAGGTTACCTAGCTTATAAGCAGCAGGGCTAGGTCTCAAAACCAGGTCTTTTAATTCTAAATCCACTGCTCTTTCTACATTCCTGCAACTTCCAATAGGTTTTACCATATTCAGACCTCTGGTTGCTTGTTCTCATCTGTCAAAAGTAACAGGTAACATAGCAGGTAACATCCTGTCAAGTGAGACAGGGTAATTAAGTGACTCAATCAAGCCTCATCTTTGCCCTTTAAAAAAGCCTTATATTGCTATGTTTTTCAAACACAATTTTAAAATATCTCTTTAAAAGACTGAATCTGAAAATGTTTTGATCAATGGTAGAAGATTAATTTTTCTCTGTAGGACACTGAGGCCTATCTTTTATCTAAAGTTTATTGCAGATTTTGAGGCACTTTGAAGAAATAGATAATTTTGAGGGAGGGATGTAAATTCTACTCTTTCTCCTTCCTAGCCAAATGACATTACAATTTTTTTAAATTATTAGAAAAAATTACCTAATTTTTCATTTACTAAGATTCCTCGACACTCTCTGAAGATACCACTTAAAATTTTTTATTTTTTTAATAAACAAAAATCAATTATAGGGGCAGCTAGGTGGCGCAGTGGATAGAGCACCAGCCGTGAAGTCAGGAGGACCTGAGTTCAAATCCGGCCTCAGACCAAACACTTGACATGTACTAGCTGTGTGACCTTGGGCAAGTCACTTAACCCAGATTGCCTCACTAAAAAAAAAAATAAATGAATAAATAAATAAATAAATAAATAAATAATACCTCCCTTCCCCGGGGCAAAAAACAAAAACCAAAAACCCTCTTAATGGCCATGTCCAAAAAAATATACATTTCATTCACTACCCTGAATCCATTACTTCTCTATCAGGAGATAGGTAGGATGTATAGGCAATACTCTTAATTTACACAACCTAGTTTACCTTTAATTTCTGTAAAGATAATTGACATTTACATAGTACTTTAATGTTTATAAAGTGTATAATGTTTATATACCTATTTCACAAGAAGGAAAAAATTGGGCCCCAGGGAGGTTGTCACTTCCATAGCCACAAAGCTATATCAGTGGGTGCACTGATGTCCCCAAAAGAAACTACACCTTGTGGGATCTTTCCAGGGAAATGTTTTATTTAATGTTGTAATTATCCATTCAGAAAATCTGCAGGGCATTAGAACTTGACAATTTCCTCTTAAAAATACAAAATATTTATAGCAATAGTAATACAACACGAATATTTCTAAATTATATATATAACTTATATACAATAATAGGTAATTCGTATTAAGCAGATTAAAGAGCATTCCAAATTTTAAAGCGCTATATAAATGCAAGCTATTATAATAATAATACAACCCAAGAAGCAAATAATAGCAAATACTATTTTAAAAATACCACCCCCTAACGGAGAAGCGGGAGACGGACAACTACCTCAAGTGTGCCCTCTAGTGGCCCGAGGCGGTCGCTCACTGTTTTATTTCTAACACTCCAAGTTCAAAGCGCCCGGGACTAAGCGGTCCAGAACGACTCCGCCCCGCAGCTAGGCTCAGCAGTCTCCAGGGCGCCTGCGCGGGGGTGGAGGTGGCGGGGGGAGCGGGAGGAGGGGAAACGGACATAGGAAAGGAGGGGGCGGGGTTGTAGGCGGCCTAGGCCGAGTCAGTAGTAAATAAAGCCGAAGCCACTGGCCGGCTTTGGCTCTAGTTCTCGCGCGGAGATTCCAGTCACGCGCTCTCTGGTCTCGGTCTTCACCCTCGTCCCGAGCAGCCGGGGGTGAAGGTTTTAGACGTCCTTGGGGGTGAAGGGCTTGGAGAGGAGAAAGGCTACAAGAGGGGGCGGAGGTAATCGGGCGATGGCCGAGTGGGAAATCCCGCCGGGTGGGTGACACCCGAGAGGAAAGCTCAAGTTTCGGGGAGCTGGCCGCCAAGCCGCGGGCCCTGGGTGAGGGAGAGGGTTCGAGCTCGGCCGTTGGGAGAGGGCCGGCCGGGCCGCGGGCGTCGGGGTGTCGAGGGGAGGGATTGAGCCTGTCCTCCCCCCTCCCTAGGACGCTTGTTGGGCTGATGTCACGAGCCTCGCCTGACCGAGAGGCGGGGGAGCGGGGCGCGGAGAACTAAGGAATTCCCCCCACCCCCACCCCGAGAGTGCGGGGTACGGGCTGGTCGGGTCAGGTGGCCCTGGACGGTCAGTGCCCGCCGGCATCCAGCTGGTATCTCCGTCTCTCTGAGAGCTGGCGCTGAGGAGCCAGAGGTTTGACAGGTAAAAGCGGGGCGAGTTCCGAGTGCAGCCCGGAGACTGTCGGCTTTCCCGGCGTAGAGCCCCCGGTGCGGGCACGTGCCGAGTCAGCGGGAAAGAGACTCGGGCGGGGGGTGTGTGTGTATGTATGTATGTATGTGTCTGTGTGTGTCTGTGTCTGTGTGTTGGGGGGAGGGGGGAGCAGAGAAAGGGGCGTGCCGAACTGCTGAGTCAGCGTATCGCTGCCTGCCCCCACCCCCAGCCCCAGCCCCCCTCCCCACCCCGCAGGGTCGGGAAGCCAGGAATGTGCAGTTGAGCTCGCTGTCCAAAGGCATCTCTTTAGGCAGAATACATTGTGGAAATCGGATCCATTCTGGTGTAGTCAGCAAGTTGGGAGACTGCTTTCTGGTCTGTCGCACCAGTGGAGATCAGGCTGATTTCCTCCCCCGCCTCTCTAACCGCCCCCCCCCCTCCACCCCACATTTAAAGAAAAACCCTATTTTGGCCCAGTAGGATCCTTTGTTGTTGTTCAGTCGTGTCTGACTCTTCGTTAGAGACCTGGAGTCCCACAAAAAAGAATTAGTCCCCCCACCTCCAACCTCACAAACCCCCTCCCACTTTGATCTTGGTGATTTAATTAAATAAACTTTTTTTGGCTCTGGGTTATCTCCAGTCCTCCTGATCTTTATCTTGCCGCTAGACCCAGATGGCTCCAGAGGAGAAAGTGACTTTGGTGACTTTGCGCAGCCCTCCCTCACGTAAATCCAATTCATTTGCAAGTCATGTCATCATCTTCCTGATGTTCTCTTGGAGAACAAAGGACGAACAACAACAACAAATAAACTTGCAGGCACCTAGCTAAGCTGTAGGAATACAAAAAGAAGCCTGAGACAGTCTCTGTCTTCAGGGAGTTTACAATCTAATGGATACAATCTGGTGATTGTTATAACTGGTAGGGGAAAATTGCAGGACAGGGCACCAGCAAAATAAAAGGCATAATTACCATCAGCAAAACTAGTGGAAATGTCAGGAATTAATACTTTCCTCATATTTATGTTAACACATTTGTGTCTTTCTGGATCATAATTAGTGAGTATGGTGCTATTTATCTTGCAACTTATCTGTGTCTGTAGTCAATGCATGGCTAATAGCCCCCCTTTGATTTTGAATGTTTAAATAAGGTACCTAAGTCTTTGTGCCCTTCCATTCCTTTACTTATGACTCCATTTCTTCACTATGTTTGAGGCTCTGCATTTTGTTTGAAGTAGAAACCTCAAAAATATAAGTAGATATGTACTCATATAATATATACTTTTAAGAAATAATTTGAATCTCAGTGGAAAAAATGATTTTGAGGATGCAATATCATGAATCTCCAAGGTATCATTCCTGCCTTTTAGTCATTAAAATGAAACAAAAGTATTGATTTTATGAAAAACTTGAAGTGGGAGCAAGCAGAGAAACTTTTGCTGCTGTTAATATTGAAATGAGTATTTAAGCAAAATCTATTTGAAGCTTCAGGGATGTGGAAAGAGCACTGGATTTAGAGTTAGAGGACCTGGTTTTAAGACCTAGCCCTGCTACTTATTAGCTGAGTGATCTTGAGCAAATTGGCTTCCCTAAAGCCTAAATTTATCTATCTGTAAAATGGGGCTGATTGGACTAATAGTACATTACAGGGTTGCTGCCTTGATGGAAAAGCACTTTGTAAAACTTAAAGTGCTATATAAATTTATTTTTTATTTATACATTTTGTTTCCACTTATCACATCCCAACAAACAATCTTAATAATGGCATTTAAAGAGTATGTTAACATTTTCAAAGCTTTTTACATATATTACCCAGCAAATTTGCTGAAAACGTGAGTTTAAAAAAAACAAACAGGAGGGATGGAGCCTTCAAATTGAACCAAACTGTGTATGTAACATTGAGCATTTTTAGTGCCTCTCACTGTCACCTTTTAGGTAGTCATTATTCTTTTGACTTTGCTTTCTTTATTCTACATTATCTCCTAAGAGCCATTAGTCATTGTTGGGCACATATTTTGTTTCCAGCTTTTTACTATTACAAACATCTCTCTTCCAGAATATTTTTGTGCCTATGGGTCTTTCTATCAAAAATCTTCTTGAGGTAAATAGAACAGTAGGAGAATCTCTGAATCGAAGGATGTAAATAATTTAGTGACTTTTCTTGCATGATTCCAAATTGAAATTGAACCTCTTAACAGGCAAAATATATGGGTTGAGGTTTGTTTTTTGTTTTTGTTTTTTTAATAACTCTTCAGTTTTTTCAAGCTTGTCTTTCATTTTCCCAATTCAGAATATTTGGTAAAGTTGTAGAAAAAAAATTAAGCAAATGTCATTCAATATTACAGCGCGTTAAAAAATATTAAGTGTTAGGGGCAGCTAGGTGGCAGTGGATGGAGCACTGGCCTAAAGTCAGGAGGATTTGAGTTCAAATCCAGCTTCAGACCAAACATTTGACACTAGCTGTGGGACCCTGGGCAAGTCACTTAACTCCAATTGCCTAAAAAGAAAAAAAATTATTAAGTTTTCCAGTGGATGGCATATACGTTCTAACCAAAATCATTAAGGAGCAGCCTGGGTTAGTTCAAGGTATCTTAATCTGGGACCATGGACCCCCCCACAGAGTCCAAGTGTTAGGTTTCATCATTTTCATTAACATCTCACTAAAACTAAACATTTCCTTCAATTACGAATGTAGCCAATAAAACATTGTGAAGAGGGTTTCCCCAAACTGCTAAAGGGGCTTATGACGCACAAACAAGTTTAAGAACCCCTAGTTTAATGGAAACTGGCAGCTAGGTGGTGCAGTAGATGGAGCGCTGGGTTACAGTCAGGAGGACCTGAGTCCAGATGCAGTCTTAGACACGTAATAGCTGTGGTTCATAGGATTTTCTGAAGGAAGCATGAAATATGAGATAATTATAATTCATTCTCAAGACACAGGAAAGAGCCGAGCAGCTTTCTCTTATTCTCTTGCCTCCGCCTCCGCCTCCCCCCTCCAAACTCTCCTTCAGTAGTATCACCAGGTAGGGGAAATGATGTGAACTTTGAGTTCAAAGATGATTGACTTTTGAGTTGAAAGTCAGAAGAATAAAGGAGATACAAAGCTAGAGGCCAGGGAGGGTAGGGTCTTCCATACTGCTGGAACTGATTCGTGGAGAATAATAATAGCTGACTTTATAGCACTTAGTAGCACTTTAAAGTTAAGGTTTACAAAACATTCTTTTCACATATATTAACTCATTAGACCCCCACAACCCTATGAGATCGGTACTATACTAAATAGGTACTATATAGGTGGGAAAATGGAGGTATAGACGTTAATTGGCTTGCCCATTGTTACAAGACTTAGAATTGTCAGAGGTGGCTCATCACCAGGTCTCTCCTTACCCCAAGACTCCCTTTCTTTCAGCCTCCATGAGCATAGGACATGATCATTCCTTTCCATATCCTCATATGCATGTAGTCTTTGGTATATATAGATGATTAGAATTTTGTGTTAAAGGAAAAAATTCCACATGCATATAGAGAATTTTATAGATTGACTTAAAAAAATCTTCTTGTAGTACTCATTGTGTACTTAATTCTCTAATAAATAATTAGTCCTATTTTCAAGGAAGAAGGAAAGGAGAAGACAGAAAAAGTATGTAAGAAGAGAACACACTATGCTAAGTCATACTGTTGCTAAAGTCATTAGATTTCTGAGTTTGAAGTGGGTTCTGCTTGAGAATTCTGGGGAGCAGTATAAATTGGGGATTACTTGCACTTTAATATTTATCATAAAGCAATAACAGCATAATTGAGATGAATATTGATTTCCTTGTTTTATAGCTAAAGAAATATCTGTTTAACCACAGGAAAAAAATATGCTATTTTCTGTTATTGTTCAAAGTTATGGGCTATCCTTTGGTCATGTCTCTCAGTCGGTCATCTGATTAGATTGTTTTTAGATTAGATTGTTAAAGCAAGTGCATTCCTTATATTTTTGGTCATGGTGTGACTTAATAAGCTTATAGACACACATCAAGCTATAGTTGTAAATGCTTCTCAAGAAACCTTTAAAGGATGTATACAGTAGGCTGAGGCATCCCAAAAAGTAAATTGAGTTTCTTTGAAGCTTCATTTTTTTAAATGTATTTTATCTGTTTTTGCATGATTTTGTTCATAATAATGTATCTAAAATAAAAACTACATCTTTGTTCAATCAGATATTAGGATAAGCCATGTCCCATCTCTTAGTCATTTCACTGATTCTCCCACCATGTCTCCTTCCTCATCTCCACCTCCTGGCTTTCTTGGCTTCCTTCAAGTTCCAGCTAAAATTCCATCTCCTACAGCAAATTCTTTACTGATTCCCTCTTAATTTTAGTGCCTTCCCCTTTGTTTTGTGATAGTCCTCTGGCGTAAGAGAATCCCTCCTGTGGAAGAGGTAGGGTTCCTCTGTTGACCTTTGCTTTGTACAGCTGGGCTCACAGTGTCACTCTTCTCCATTGTAGTTGTGGCTGTCTATAAGCTAAGTGCCCAGATCATATCTAAGGAGAGGCCTTCAGGCCAGCCAGAGAAATTAGGGGAAAACAACCACTTAATGAGTTCCAATGCTGAGAATAACATGTAAAACAAAGGACATCAGTTCAGTGCAAAGCTTTATTGCAAGGGGGGAGGGGAATGGAAATGGGAGGGGGAAGGAGATAGTGAAGGTGAACTAATATACAACTCATATACACACTAATATAGAGTATAACTCATGTAAGAGCCACATGGCATTGGGAAGCATAGAGACATGGGTCCATTCAGTGGGAAGGTGTTGCTCCCACTGGAGGGGAGGGTATTTTCCAAAGTATACTTCTGAGACTGAGGTTCTTATATTCTGACTTTGGGTGGCCCCCTTGGAGCTGGCTCATTTGCTTATCAGGACAAAATATTTTGGGGGTTTGTTATCAGGGAGAAAAATAAGCTAGTGGTAGGCAAAATATTATTTTGGGTGTTTTCATGTCAGGGAGAAAAAGAAACGTGGTAGACAAAATATTATTTGGGGTACACAGCTATACTAAACTTCAAAAATATTGTCAGTATTTTTCTATGAATGTATTCTATAAGCTTACAGCCTCCCTTAAGAGGAGATTATCAGGATGATCTCAAGATCATCAGACCTTACCTTATAACAGTGATTTCCATGCATAGATTCTATAAGCTATAGCCTTCCTTAAAAGGAGACTGTCATGATGGTCTCAAGACCACCAGGCCTAATATTATAATTCTATTGATCATGTCCAAGTATCTTTTATACAGCTTGTTTGTAAACAGTTGTTTGCATGTTTTCTCCCCCATTAGATGGAGTTCCTTGAGTGCAGGGACTTGTCTTTTACCTTTCTTTGTATTCCTACTTAGCACTCTGCCTGGCCTATAGCACTCATTTGACAAATGTTTATTGACTGCCTGACTGACTGAGCATATAGGTCAGCAGCTGTTTGCTTTATTTCTCCCATTAGGAACCACATGATTTAAAAACCAGTAATAAAATGCTTAGCCAGCAAATGTATTCTAGTTATCAATTAATAAAGACAGCTATATGTTGTATCCAGCACTTTCAGGCATATTAAGTCATAATAACATTTCTTGTTTTGCAGTGATGGCACAAAAGCAAGAACCACATAGTGAAGAACCTCCAAATATTAAGATCATAAAAGAAGCATACAAGCAGGCCTTTGTATTTGTTAATAAGGGACTGAATGCAGATGAAATGGGGCAAAAGGAAAAAGCAAAGGATTACTACAATAAAGGAAGAGAACATCTACTCCAAGGAGTTAAGATTTCAGCATCTGGGCCTAAATGCACAGGTTCTGATTGGGAATCTGCTAGACAGATGCAACAGAAGATGCAAGAAACATTGAAAAATGTCAATACTAGGTTGGGAATCCTGGAGCAAAATCCTTCCTCTTTTGTTCCAAGTAATCTTCCCGAAGATTCCCAATTATCTGCTGTGTTGCCCCCTAATGGAAAGCCAGAAAAGCCTTCTGTGCCTCCATCTTTGATTTCACCATCTGTACAAACGGAAATTAATGGAAATTCTCCCTCCACAAGCATGGAGCAGCCTTCTGTGGTTAGTCCTGTATCTTTGGAAGCACCACCTGCTTATACACCCTGTGCTACAGATGGGCACTATACTCTCTCCTATGGAACAGAATCTGGGGAATTTTCATCTGTCGGTGAAGACTACTATTCGATTTCTACTCGACCACCTCCTCTTGAGACTCTAGGAGTAGATGTAGAAGAGTTAATTTTAATACCCAGTGGAGTGCAGATTTTTTTTGTAACTCCTACAGGGGAAGTTAGTGCACCCTCATATCCCGGATATCTTCGAATTGTGAAATTCTTGGACACTACCAGTGAAGCGGCTCGAAATCGGCCCCCTGGATTTCTTCAGGTAACTAGTAGAAAAAATTTTAAAAGTGGAAAGCCACCTGACACAATGTTATCTTTTGTTGCTTATGTTTTATGCTGTATCTAGGCTAATAGTCACAGAAGGTACTTTGGAAGTTCTAGTTCCTTTGAGCTCTACCACATGAAATTTAGAGGGTTAGGATGAGTCAGAAGTGCATTTGGTTTGTTTGGGAGATTTTTTTTTAAGATGGTCATTCATCCTAGAAGAAACAAAACTACCAGTTACTCAGTAAACATTTATTAAGCACCTCCTATGTGCTAGACACTGTGCTAAGTCACACAAAAAAATGGTGGTTCCAATTAAGTGTCCGTGCAACTTTATTAAATCTTCCTTTCATCAGAAAATTATTTCAACTAGGGAGCACTGACACTGTCTATTCTATTTATCATGACTTTTGCTGCTATGTGATGTTTTCTTTCTTTACAAAGTTGAAATCATTGTATGATTCTGCTTTTTCTAGAAAACCCATTACTGATCTTAAGAAATGTGTCCAGTCCTTTCTATGAATAAACTCAGTGAGACTGAGTACAACTTTAACATCAGCATTGAGTTAAAGAATTGTTATTAACAGACTATGTATGTGCACATATACTTAAGCTGCAATTAGAATATAATTAAAAGAAATAAACAGCTAAAGTAAAACTGAGAGAGACTATAATAGTGAATGTAGGAAAGGTTGCCTCAGTGAAGAGGTCTTAAGAAAGACCAAGGCAAAGATTCTTTTTTTTTTTTTTTTTTTTTTTAAGTCATTGGGGTTTGTGTTTGTTTTTGTGGCCCCAGTACTTTATGCTTAGTAAATGTTTCATCTGAAATAAATATTTATGAACTCTGGGATAGAAAAGAAAGATGGCTGTCTCAAACACTTTTTGGTGATCAGTTTAGAGTGCTTCTGTATTGTAAAATAATGGGAGAACCAATTTTCATGTATCAGCTATGAAGGAAAACAAGATAATTTGCACATAGTAATAGTGAAGTAAGGTCATCTTGTGAATATTATACTTAATTACAGGAGCCTATATTCTAAAATTAGCTCTTTTAGTAAAAATTTAAATTCCTTACATAGGATGTATCTCTGTTTATTTGCCTAGCCATGTCATGCATTCTTTTTTAATCCTTCCTTTGGTATTCTTTTTTTAATTAATTTATTTTAAACTTAAAAACTAAAACTTAAATGTACAATAAGAAAAGAAAAAGAAACATATTATGAACTTAAGTACTAAAAGTCAAGTACAAAATAAGAAAAGAAAAAAAGCATTGCCATGTGCACAGCAGAATGTAAGAAAGATTCCAAATATACAGCAATAAATTTCCATTTCAAGAAAACCTATGAAATACATGCTACACATTGTGTACAGAATTGTCCATATAGTTAGGTAGGTATAATCATATTCATATATAGACATATACATTCATATTCATCTATGTAAGAATATACTATACTTGTTTGTTCTCTGTTTCTCTGAGGGTGGATGACATCTTCATAAGTCCAAGTTTTTTCATATTTTTCTAAGTCTACCAACTCATCTTTCCTATACCGCGGTAATATTTCAACCTTATACTATCTAGTTATTTTAAATAGTCTAAAACAATACTGATTAATATAGATGACATATAGTGTAGTTTCCCTATTTTTCTCTTTTGACTAAATCTATTTTACTTTTAACTTTGTCTGAGATCATGATTACTACCACCACCACTCTTTTTTTCCTAATAAATTCTACCCTTGATCTTATCCTTTGGTATTCTTAAAATTGTGCCCCAAACTTCGTTTTGACTGGTGGGTTTTTTTTAAAGGGAGCATATTCAAGTATTTATGGAAAATACAATTTAAAGGAGTACAGTTTTTTTTCTCTCACATCCCACCCCCAATTAATGTTCAGAAGTTAGAGCTCAAATTAGTTTCTTGTGTCTCAAAAACTACTAAAGTTGTTCTTCTTATACTGTTGAATTTGGTTATAAAGTGATAGCTTTCCTTCTTGGCTTATGAAGATCTTGGCTTATGAAGTAAATTTTGTTTGTGGTAAGTAAACAATAGGACCTTACTAAAGGTTTCCCAGTGCTTTTTATCTAAGCTTAACCCATAGCAGATCTTGTCTGTGTTGTTAATTATTTGGAATTTTTTCTTCTGAAAAGTTTGTCCCAAAAGATTTTTTATATCTTCTCTTTTGTAATTGTAAATGTATTCATAATAATATAAAAGAAAATGGGATAGTTTGTAGAATAATTTAATAATGATAATCTGCTTTTTAAGGAGAGGGATTTTAGGAATGAAGTTTACTAATCTTTGGATATCTCACAGCAATAAAACTGTACTATTCAATAATGAATTCACACTTTTAATTTGAGCTGTGATTTCATAACCAGTGACATAGTTTTTCTGTTCTAGCTCCAAATTTGATCCATTAGATGAGGCCACATAAAATGATTGTACCACAATACCAGTAGTTTGTTGATAAACTGGCTTACTTCAAGGTTTACACTTTACTCAAAGAGATGGTTTGAATAATAAAAAGCTTAGCTTACTAGGAATACTCATCGTTTTAAGCTATTCCCTTTGCTAGTAAAATTTAACTTTTCTCAGCATTGGCTAAGAATACATATATTTTAACTTTTTAATAAACTTAGCCATTCACTATACTGATCATTCTAGCAAACTAAAATTTTATCTTTAGTGTTTAGTGATAGGTCTTAAGCTTTCTTCAATGTCATGTCAAAAACTTGTCTTTGAAATGTTAATTTTCTGTTACTTATTGTTATTTCTGTTATTGTCCTACCAATAGAACTCATGTTTCACAATCACTTTAGGTTTGTGATTGGCTGTATCCTCTGATGCCTAATCAGTCTCCCGTGCTGAGCTGCAGTAGTGGAGTCTATATGTTTCCAGATGCAACGTTACAGATGTCAGGATCCTGTGTAGGTGTAGTCTTATCTTCTGAACTACCTGAAGAAGATCGAGAGCTCTTTGAGGATCTATTGAAACAAATGTCTGACCTTCGAGTCCAGGTAACTTGTGTGTCAAAGTCAATATGTACGTTAACGTAAAAGTGTTCTGGTATCCAGTGCAAACTGCTTTTGTGTCATAAGAGTGGGAAGCCAGGCATAAGTTTGAATAGGACAATTCACTTTTATTTTCTGTCTACATCTGGAAACTTTTTTTAAACTAAAAAGTTGTTATACAGTACACAAAGACTCCATTCCTGCTCAGCTTCTTTTATTGGATACAGTACCTTATTGGGTCCAAATGTTTAAAGTGAGGTTAATAGGAGCAATGATAGTTGGTTTAACGGGATGGCTAGGTACTAGCATGGGTAGAAACTTGGAGAAGACCATTGAGTCACAAAGTTAGAGCTGGAAGAGATCTTAAAGGTCATTTAGTCAATCTCTTTTATTTGATAAATAAGGAAATAAACCAACAGAGGTTAAGTGACTTGTCTAAATAAGTAAATGGCAGAACTGGAATTCAAACCTAGCCCTCTGACTCCAAATGAAATACTTCCTTGTCACGCCCCTCCCCACCCCTCCAATCTCTGCTGAAGGAAGAAGTATTGTTACGGAGGACTGTTTTTAATACAGTCGTATAGAATTTAGGGATCAAAAACAGGAAAGAAATACGACTGGTTTTTAATATTACCTTGTGAGGTTTTTTCCCCTACCATGTTTGTCATTTCCCCTGCCTCCTTAGTGAGGAAACTGAAATAGTATTTATATCATTTAACAAATATTGATTAACCACCTATTATATCAGTAACTTTCTAAGGCTTTAGGAATACAAAAACAAAGAAGGAAACAATCTCAACTCTCAAAGAGCTTATGTTCTATCACATACATGTGTAAGTATGTACAGAATAAATATATGCCCCCCTAAAGTGTGGTAGAGAAATAATATTTATAACCTATGTAAACCTCTCTAGGCTTGTTTCCTCATTTATAAATGAAAGAATTGGAGTAGATGATCTCTGTGGTTTACCTAGATACTTAAAACATCTACTTTGCTAGTGCCTTCCTTTCCCAGTCATGTGGGAAAATGGAGCCCAGCAACAACATCCCATAATAGTAACTCTACTCTTACTGTTAAGCTATATTATTCCTCTTCTAACAGTGTTTTCTATAATGTAATAATTCTGTCTTTTCTTACACCCAAAATATGCTTTCTTTTATGAACTATAGATTCTCTCCATTTCTCAGACCATATTGGCCGGGTCACAGTCTTGAAAGTAGATGATTATTTCAGTGACATTATCAATGTTGAAACTGATCTCCTCTGATTCTCCATCTCAAGATGCCTGGACTTTCTCCTTCTTTCTTTCAGGCTCTGATAATAAGGTAGTCCTCCTTGGCAAGATCAACCCCTCTTCATCTTTTCCCCTTCTGCCTTTTCCAGCAGATTGCTCTCTCGCTCTCATCTCCCTCTCACGTTCGTCACCTTCACCTTATCATCTTCAACCTCGCCTCTTCCCTCTCCCCATCAACTTTTCCCATCCTTACTGCCCATAAACATGCCCAAGTTTTCTCCATTCTTAAAGAGCTTTTACTAGACCCTACTGTCTCTTCATACTATTATTGTTTCTTTCCTCTCCTTTTCAGCCAGACTCCTTGAAAAAGCCATCATCAATTGATGCTTCAGCTCCTTTTTTCTTACTCCTCAAACCTTTATAGTTTTCATTCCAGCCTCTTAACTGAAATTATTCTCTCCAGACTTACTGCCAATCTCTTAGTTGCCATATCTGATGGTCTTTTCTTAGTCCTCATGACCTCTCTGCATTTGACACTTTTGACAGGCCTCTTCTGGATATTGTCTCCTCCCTGGGTTTTCCTGACACTCATTTCTCCTGGTTCTTCTCTTCTCTCTCTGACCTCTCCACAGTTTCTTTTTGTTGACAGTGGATAGAATCTACAGGAATTTAATGCTTGGAGAGTGCCACTTCAGAAAGGTTGTTGTGGCTTCACAGGTAATGTCATGTCTTAGAAGAAGGGAAATCAGAGTTCCTGGGTACAATCAGGATCCGGAAGAGAGGGAAGGTAATGAATCCATAGAGGACATTCCATTGTGTATGGGAAAGAAAATGGTTTTGGAGAAGACTAAAGGTAGAAGTGGACTGAACTATCAGAGACTCAGGCAGATTTCTACCATGGGGGTGATACTTACAGCCTCACTACTTCTCCAAGTCCTTCTAAAAGTGATTGCCACTTCTAAGAGTGAGACAAAAAAGGGGAGGAAGAGGCTAAAATCTATAAGACAAAACATAAAAATTGTTTAAAAGGCAGGACTCAAAATTGGTATTTCAGAATTTTTGTTTCTATGAGGAATACAAAGAGACTAAAGAAGGAATGAATAAGTATAAAGATGATAAAGAATAAAAGTTTAGAACAGACAGAACAGCAAAAGAATTAATGAAGGGATAGGGTAAAGAAATCTCTTTTAAGAAAAAGGGAAGATTTTAATTAACTACTTAACTGTGGGGGGGGGGGAAGGATAAAGAGAAGAATTAGATAATTAAATTAGAGAAAGAAAGTTCCTTTTGCTGGCTCATCATCCATGAAATATCCCCTGTCTGTGGGACTCCCTCAAGTCTCTACTCTAGGAACTCTTCTGTTCTTTCTATACCCTCTCACATAGTGACCTCATCAGCTCCCATGAATTAATTATCTCTGTACATAAACTCTCAGATCTCTATATCCAGCTCTAGTCTGCTCCGTGAGCTTTTATCCCATATCAACAGCTACCTATTAGACATCTCAGACTCAACATATCTAAACTTGAATCCATTGTCTCCTCCTTCCAAACCCATCTCTCCACCAAACTTCTCTATTTCTGTTGAAGACATTACCATTCTTCTAGTTAGTTACCCAAATTCATAATTTCAGTGTTTTCTTGTTTTCCTAACTCTATACATCCAGTCTTGAATTTCCTTCTGTTCTCTTCTGTGTATTTTTAAAATATTTCATTGACATGCTTTCCTTTCTTTCTTTCTTTTTTTTCATTATGGTAATACCCATCACTCCCTCCCATAAGTCTCACCCTCTGTTGTAACAAGTAAGTATAATCATGCAGAGCAATTCCACATATTGGCCACGTCAGCAAATACATGTTTCATTCTGTGACTTTACTCTCTCACTTCTTTTCCAAGAGATAGGATAAATGATTAGTTTTCTAGAGTTGTGATCAGTCAAAGCATTAATCAGAGTTCTTAAGTTCTTAATTGTTTTTCCTTTATAATTTTGTAGTTGTTGTGTAAATGTACTTTGGTAGCATCCTGAATTGAAGCAAATATTATAAAAATAATTCAAAATTATAACCAAAAAGTCATTAAACTTTGACACTAAACTTCAACCCAATGATACTATTACTGGTTCTGTTCACTTTACATTGCATCAGTTCATGCAAGTCTTCCTAGGTTTCTCTGAAATTTACTCCTTTGATCATTTCTTGAAGTACAACAGTATTCCATACATTTCTGTGCCATAATTTGTTCAGCCATTCGCCAATTGATGTACATCTACTGTTGCCAGTTCTTTGCTACAGCAAAAAGTACTGCAGGACAAATATTTTTGTGTCTCTGCATCTTTAAGTTCTCTGTGGCCTTTTTTAATGTATATTTTGTACCTAGCCAGTAAGTATTGTACTCTGCTGAAATCACATCACACTTGGTGTATTGAATTCAGTTCAAGGTGACTCATATTAGGAGTTTGTGAATTCCCTATTGCTCGAAGTCTTTAAATAGAGGCTAGATGAAATTAGTTGTGATTTTCTTAAGGTATGGATTGGACCAAATGTTGTTTCTTTCAATTCCGAGATCCTTTGATCTCCTATTTTCTGAACTATTATGTATATACTTAGTACCATATGTTTAGGCCATCCAATAATCAATTGCTGCTGTTTTTAACTTCTGTAAACTTTGTGGCTCCAGTTTGACCATAATCTTCTTAAAGATGGGAACTTTGTAATTTTTTTCTTGAGTGAATAGCATACTTCCTAATTCTAGGATAAACCTATAATGAATGAACTTCCCACAACTAGGTTGATCCTCTTGACCTTTATGGGTAATATCCCTGGCCTCCCTTCCACTATATCAAAATCTTACTTTGGCCTGGAAAAATCTGTGTCTACCAGTCTCCTCTGGATGCCACTTGCCAGTGTCTTCTGGTTACCTCATTCCTATTCAGTTGTGAGTTGGACTAGATGACCAATGAACTCCAAATATAAAGTTCTATCATTATTCTATGATTCTGTGATATGTCTGGTAACAGATGCCATTCTATGCCCAAATCAGTAATGAATACTACATATATAAATCTTACTAACATCAGATGAAAGGCAGCATGTTGGAGCAGAAAACTTGGAAGGCCCAGAACCAGGATGTCTGGTCAACTTCCGTTTTCATCATTTAATAGCTACACAATGTGAATATTTCACTTGACATCTCTGAGCTTTAGTTTCTACATTTCATAAACCAAGTCATTGTTAGATGACTATTTTCTTTATAAACCAAGCTTAAAACTGTTCTAAGACTTTTGGAACACCCTGTTTTGTGTGTGTGTGTTGTTTATATAAATAGCCTATTAACATAAAGATACACAAAAAAGATGGTTGCAACTTAGTGATAGCTACAAATCATTTCTGATATTGGAGAAGGAAGAAAAGGGCACGTGTTGAGATGACACAGGAACAAAAAAATCAGTTTTTGTCCAGCACTGGTTTTTTTTTTAATCTTCCCAAGGAGTTAATATCATTACTATAATCAATTTCTCATCGGTAATAGTCTCCAGTGGCTTCTTTAACAGACAGTATTCCTAAAGGTTTTTTTTTTCCTTCATCTTCATTCCTGATAGTAATGATCAAAGAATGAGTACTGCAATGAATTACCTTTTACCCAGTTGCATTCTGACTACTCCCCCATTCTTATTGTACTCCTGCTAGACTGAATTTGTCCAATTAAGCAGACTCAGATATTTCGAATAAAGTATATTTCTATGCCATGGACTATGATCATACTTTTAAAACTAGGTATATATTAAATATTCAGTATATATTTATTTATTGGTTGAATAGTAAGGAGAACATTGGACCAACTCCTACTAGTTTCTAATATATATATTTTTATGCCAGAAAATTATATTTCCCATGGCAAGTACATGTGAAAAATTAAGCTGCATATGTTAACAATGAAGGCTCAAAACCTCCTATAAACAGTTAAACATAGAGGTTGTAATGACGGAGTTTCCTTATGCTAGCTCTGATAATGGAAGCAGAAACATCAAGAGTCAAGTGGGTATCATATGACTAAATACTTTTTGGTTGAGTAAATTTCAGATAACCATGAAAGAATTCTTTATACTTATTTGAGTCTGTATTTGAATATCCTTTATATATTTCTAGAAAAATGCACATTATAGCCCTGACCAAGGTCAATGTGAGCGAAAACTTCCCCAAAAACTGGAGCTGTCCAAAATTGTAAATTGAAAGTGCTACCTCATCCATCCAGAATATAGCAAAATGCAACTGTCAATTTGAAAATAAACAAAAGGGCTTAAACAAAAACAAATGTAGCAAAATCTATCTGATATATAGCCTTTGCATTTTATTCATAAAAGGGCCCCTTCCTCAGAGTATATTCATTCCCATGTATATCCATTCTCCTCAGAATGTTAGAAAGGGATGAGAAGATGCTGCAGACAGAAATATTGACCTGAAAAAAATTTTTAACAGCAATGAAAGTAACAGAAAAAGTAGGCATAAGAATTCAATTATAGCAATCTTCAGTCATTTAGTGTAGGAGCAAATAACCCTAAGTCATGACTAATAATATTTTACAGGTGTAATTATTGTTGTTTGTAGTTGGTGATCTGTAGTCATCCTAAAGCAGTTAAATTATATTCAGTATAATTATAATAGGGTAGGCCCTAATTAATCTCAAAAACACTGCTCTTGAGAATGACTCATTCTCCAAGGGTTCCAGGTTCCCAAATGAATATACAAATAAGTATGCATCATTTGGGGTATAAAAAAGGTAGCGAGTGCTAGGTATGAAATCAGAGAGATCTGGGTTGAAATCCTGCCTCTTAATACTCATTAGCTGGCCAAGTCATTTTAACCTCTTTGTGCCTCAGGCAACTTCTAAAGATTTATGCACTGAGTCATAGGCTGAGATCTGTATTGCTGCAGAGACTAATGAAATCTCAAGTTCTTTGTGTATGAATATAAAATATAAAATGATACAAATCAACACCAAAAATGAAGTTGGTATAGTCCTCTTTATCTTAAACATATAGCTTTTACTATATTGAATGCTATAGGACAGAGAAGACAATTGGATTAATATGTTGATATATTGCTCTGATTCCCTTCATAATTATACCCTTTCTGCTTTCTGATCTTAATATTATAACTTAAGGGAATACTTCATTTTATGTTTTTTTCAAATTCATTTTTCACATATGAATAAAGGGAATTTTCTTGGCATACATTTGGCCACAGGGTTAATTCATTAAGAGGTTCCCCAGAAATTTGGAAATTTTCCTTGCCCTTTTTTCTTAATCTGTATTTTATTTTGTAAGCTCAGGTACTAATCTTTTGTTAGTATAATTAGGGAAGGGTGATAACTGAGACCTTAGCCTAAATTCTCTTAAATTTTTCTTTTCAGTGACACAGATACTTATTAATACCTTTTCCTTTCCCTGTTTTTCATCTTTATCTTCCAGGAAGTTGAATATCAAATTTGGCTCTTACTTGTAAGGTTTATCCCTTATTTATTGGATTAGTTCATAGCATCATTTAGTCTGTTTTGGAGAAATATCCTTAGTATTAGGTAGAAACAAATTCCTAAATCTCTACAATTTAGATTAGTACCATTTTAGTGTTCCTTGGGTGCTGCCATTAAATTGAAAAGAAAGATAATGTGCTTTAAGTGAGTAAGTTCTCTGAATTTCAAAGTATATTATGTACCTTAGTGTAGGATACATTTGAGTTCTTACTATGTACAGTACATTGTTATTGATTCTGGGGGAGATAG
Source organism: Vombatus ursinus (assembly GCF_900497805.2). NCBI lineage: Eukaryota > Metazoa > Chordata > Mammalia > Diprotodontia > Vombatidae > Vombatus > Vombatus ursinus. The sequence continues at coordinate 2,996,662 of NW_020954591.1, forward strand.
TTCAACTAAAATTTCAAAGCATTTAATTTTATTTATTAAAAACTTTCATGGGCTTGTCTTGGGGTGAGATTTTTTTTTTTTTTAGTTGACATGGCTGTAAAGTTACATGGCTGCTCCTAAGGAAGTAGTGTGAACACCAAAATTTGAGGTTTGAATTTTCCAGAAACACAGGGAATAAAACTGTTTGCCAGAGCCAAATAATTCATCATTTAGTGGTCTGCCTATTAGTTGTTATGAATTTGACAGCAGTCCTTGCTGGGACCATAACTGAAGCCTTTACAAACTGGTAGAATCTTTTAATGCTTGCATCCCCTGATTGAGCCTTTGAGAACCTAAGGTCGACAAATGTTACAATAAAATATCAGGGAAGTACATTTAGGAATGCAACAAAATCAGACGGAAGGAAAACAAAAGGAACTTGAGTCTATGTCATGCCTATTGTCTGTTACTTTTGACAAGTGTGGCACAATTTAATACTGCTCAAGGAAAGGACTGAAAAAATACATGCTAGTTCGTGGTAAGTTTGATCCTTTATTCTCTAGGCCAGCGGGAACAGGGAAAACAGAGAAGAAGTACAAATCCCTGGAGGAGTAAGAATACCATTTGTTCAATTGAAGGAACAGCCTAGCAAGAATTTGAGGAAATTGGTCCCTTGTGAACAGGGCATTAAGGATGGTGACCGGAAAGAAGGAAGTGGGACAAAAGTAAGTAAATTAAAGGAGTAGGATTGGTCTGCTATAGAAAAATTACCTAGAAAGAGGTGGTTACAAAATATGGACAAGTAGAAACATTTAATTAAAAGTTGAAAGGAAGAAACATAAAAAACAAGGTAATGGAAGTCCTGTGAATCCATCCCATAGGAGGACTGTGCCTTTGTAATCACTACTGGCTAATAGATTCTTATGGTAACTACTATAAGGCACACAAAATTTGGAGTAATATAGTCATAATTTCAGGAGAGAGAATATTACATTTATTTTTATGTTTTGCTTTTCCTGGTGTTCTAAAATAGATTGAGGGGAGGCATAAAGAATTATTTGAGGAATTTAGTCCTATTGCAGGGACACAAAGTAGTTTTCATTAATCTTTGACATTTTCATCTCCATTTAATAAAAAATAATTCACCTATAGTTATAAAATAATCACTGGTAATTAAAATGTCTAACATTTCTACTTTCATTTTAAATCTAGGTAAAGCAAAATAACAGTTTTAGGTAAGGCTCTGCATATTTATGAGAGAGGAACATGGTTTTTCAGACGTTTTGAAAGATTTTTTCCTTTAGTATTTCTTTGTTTAAAGAAATCACATTAATGTCTTAAACATATCTTGGTTCACAAGTAGAAGGATTGAGTCTTTACTGTATCCTTGACTCTTCATATCTCCTCATAAGACTATGTAGGTACATTGTTAGGCTGACAGCCTTGTAGGGATAGGAGAGATACTAATGCATACTGTGCTAGGGTGGGCATTCATTCAGACAGTGAGGACTGACTTGCTTCTGAATGCTTTGATTCAACTTTCTGAGGCTTTCCCTAAGATAAATATATTCCTTTTTTAGACATATGTTGGTTAGCAAAAGTTGCAAAACAAAAAAGGAAGGAGGGAGGCTTTTTCCTTCTCTTAATGGAGAGATAGTATACAGGAAGGTGAAAAAATTTAGTAGAATAAGAGAATCATTATGAATCATTTCCCTTTTTGATGCCTTAAACCTGTCTTCTCTACCATTTGAAACAAAATTTAATTTTCCTTTGCTTTACAGTTCTTGCCTGTCTTCTTTCTCTGAAAGGAATCTGACAATAAAATATTTGCTTTTAACAAAGAAAAACAAAGTAAAATGTTATTGCCAAATGGTAGAGACTTCTGGAGGGATCCCAGAGCTGGGGAAGAATTCAGGGAAACAGTAAAACCTTTTAATGATCCATTGTCATAGATTTTTATGGGAGGAGAGTTTGGAAGAATTCCTATTTTTACAAAGGAAAACAAAATAAATTTTTTTAAAGCTAGGTGCTTTTTCTTTTGTGTACCTGATAGATCTTATTTTCTTCTATAAAAAGATTTATAGATTAATACCTGCTTCTTTAGTTTAGCCATTTGTAGAACATTTTAGCTTTTAAAAAATGTAATTCCTATCTCTTATATCCACCTGCACCCCAGGGGCCTGCTATATTAGGATTATATTTTGGGTATTTTTTTTTTTTTCATTGCATTATATTTTGTTTCTTATTTTATAAGTATTATTGAAGGATGGGAACCAGATGTTTTAGACTGCTAGAAGACTGTATGTACACACATGTTTGAATTTTAATTGTTTATTTGCATATTTTTGTACTTGAGGTATGTATTATATAAAATGCCTTCAATGTGAGCATACATTGAAGTTGCATAAGGTTTGTTTACTATTTTGTGATGGCCAGGCTTTCTGGTGATACATTTATTGAATAAAAGAATAACAGGGAGGTTTTTGTTTTTTTGTAATCTCCCAAAGAAAACCAAAGAAAACAAAGCTTTTTTTGTTGCTGTGAGTTGTGGAAAAAAATAAATGAATGCAGGCTGCCAGTACACTATCACACAAAGCAGAAGATGATTTGCTTAAGTAATGGAGTGTGTGTGTGTGTGTGAGAGAGAGAGAGACAGAAAGCGGGGAGGAGAAGAAGAGGGGAGAGAGTGCAGCAGCTAATGTAGAAAGAACATAATATTAAATGAGGTGTTGTGTCTAGATTTTAAATTTAGGAAATTTTATGGGGAAGACTTTAAAGGATTAAGGGACCAAGTAATATGGATCAGTTTAAACTTTTCCAGCTCATAATTAACATGGTAGAAATATATCCTAAAGAAATAATACAAATATAAAAGAGCACTAGAGGCTGTATAACGGTGGATTGGACAGAGAACTGGCCTTGGAGTTAAGAAAATCTTACATCAGGTCCTGCCTCTGATACATACAGGTGACTCTGGGCAATTGCCTCGGCTTCTCAGTGCTATAGACAGTTGTCTAAGACTATAAAGGCACTAAACTGCATTGGTAGAGGGAGTATGAACTGATGCAGGATAAGTAAGCAAAACTAGGGGCACAATTTATAAAGTAACAACAATATTGTGAAGACAATCAACTCTGAAAGAATTAGCAACTTTGATCAATGCAATGACCAACCATAATTCCAAAAGACTCATAATGAAACATGCTACCTACCTCCAGATAGAGCTGATGGACTCAGAGTGCAGATAGAAGCATATCTTCTTTTTTGGATATTTGCATGATTATACATATTTGCAGCGGGTGTTGTTTTTCTTGCCTTCTCGATAAAGGGATGGAAGAGAGAGCAGAATTTAGTAAAAATGAGATAAAATTGGAAGAAATTTTTAAATCAGTTTAAAAAGAAGGAACCTAAGAAAGAAAAGAACATCAATTTTAAAAAATTTAAATTCACGGAAGTTCAGAAAAGGACATAAACAGGACAATTTTGTTACTAACTTGTTTAATATATTCTTTAAAAAAAACTTGTGCATAGAAAGGTCCTATTTAATATACAATTCTGTTTTTGTTCATCTTATCTATATAAGTGTTTGTATTTGATTAAATTCATCCCACATTTTTATGTATTGTAAAATATAAAAATAACTCACATTATATAACACCTGCAATATTTATTAAGTGTTTTCCTCATAACAGTCTTGGGAAGTAGGTAGTTTAAGTGATGTTTTTATTTTAACCAATGAGGAAAATGAAGGTAAAGGAACTTACTCGTTTAAGATAACTGTCAAAATCGGAAGAGGGTAGTAGAAAATACTGGATTTGTAGTGGGAAGATATGAGCTAAAATCCTACCTTTCTTCTTTACTATCTGTTTGACCCTGAACAAGTCACTTAACATCTCTTAGTCTGCCTTACCTTGTCTACAATGGGTATAATAATAGTTTCTGTACCTACATCAAAGGATTGCTATGAGGATAGCACTATATAAATGTAAATATGTTCATTACAATTATTTTTAATAAATGAGGTCTCTTGGCTACAAATTCACAATTTTCCATCATACCATGTTGATTCCTATTTATACATACATACACATAAATCTCTTCATAAATCTTTATTTCCAATGTTACAATCCATGTAAAATTGCAAGTGGAAGAATCCAACACCATTACAGTTTCCTAGAAGAGCTCTGTCCTTATTCAAAAGAATTTGACCTGTCCATCTACACATGAAGACTAAATGGATGAAGTTAATCTATTGCTCAGATTTCAGAATGCATGTGAATGAACATCCTATGTCCAGCATCATATATATCTGGGCCAGACAATATAGATAGACAGTGAAGTAGGTCCAGAGTTAAAAAAGAAGAGAACAATCTAGAAATTAACTGCAAAGCACTTTTACTGATCCCAGGTTGCCATAACTGCAAAGAATTGTCTTTTTAATTTAAAAAAAAAATTTTTTTTGGTGGTGTTGCTATATGGCCGCAAGATATGAGATGATATGACCTCCGGAGAACTCAAAATGAGCAAGGTGAGAAAGATGAGAAAAGTTCATGGTGGGTGTGAGCAAACTGCAATATACATGAAACATTCCAATAAAAAACAAAAGTGAAGGATGTCATTGAGGATTTGTATGACGGAAAGAGAAAATGAGCTGGTCACGTAGCAGTGATGACAGTTGCACAGCCAGAATGCTCCACTAGTTCCAACTTAATGTCAGGAGAAGGTGAAGGTGGACCCCTTGTGTTTGACTTTTGGGAAGAAAATGGATATGAGTCACACAGAATGGTCAGGCATTGGAGGAAGCCTCTGGACTGATGAGATCATAGATCCATTTGAGTATATGAGGATGGTGGGAAATAGGAAAAGTATTGCTTTGTGAAACAAGGGAAAACAGGTTCCCTAGAAAGCATGGTAGGAGGTCTAAATAAACAAGATCTCAAAAGATTTATATACGAAACTGGAAAGACAACAGTTAGATACTCAAACAGATTTGCTGTCATTTCTACAGTGAACTTTAGTACCATATGTAGTATATGAAGAAGTAAAAATGTCACTTGACAAGATGAAGTTACAGAGAATGTCTGAATATGACAAAATATTTACAAAAGAAATCTAAGCTAGAGGTGACCATTTTTGAAGGTACTCAGATTAATTTTTAATATATCAGGAATATTCCTAAGGAATAAAAAAATCAATGATTCCATTACCAAAAAAAAAAGGAAATTCACAAGATACCATCTTATGAGTTATGTTTTCTCATCTTTCTCAAGTCCTTAGGAGAAAAGTATATGTACATGTCAAGGTTGTTCTTGGTCAAAATACAAAAAGAACAAGGAGATTTTCACAGAGTTTATGGTAGCAGATTATATCTTCATAATGACACAATTAACTGAAAGGTACAGAATATACAAAATCTCACTGTTTATTGAATACAACAACATTTAGTTCAGTACTACAAAATAAAACTTTTATGGTTTTCATTCAATAAAATATCTACCATGTATATATTAATATAATAAAATATTCCTTGATGGTTGCAGCCACAGAAAATTTTTTCACTGATTCCCTCATGATCAGGCATGACTTAGAAGAAGAGATGTATACTTGTCAGAGGTGTTTGTACAGGACATCCACTATGATAGTGGTAGAGTCCCAATGGAATGGGGATTCCATATCCATGGTAATATTATCCACTTCAGTGGTTTTTAACCTTTTTTGGGTCATGGACCATTTTGTAGGTCTCCTGAAATTTTGGTTCCCATCTCAGAATAATAGTTTTAAATGCATAAAATATAAAATACATAAGATTTCAAAGGGAATCAGCTATGTTGAAATAGTTATCAAAACAAATTTTTTAGAGTTCATGGACTCCAAGTTAAAAAATCCCTGGTCTAGATTCATGTTCATGGATAATACTGTGTCAGTAAAATCGTCCTCCCTGCACAGAATTACAGAATTTGAAAGTGTGAACATACCTTACTGGCCTTCTAGTCCAATCCATATCATAGGGCCTCCTCCAAAGAGAGTTACCTAGGAATCCGTGTAGGAAAAATTAAGAAGAGTATTTTCGAGATTATGACATGATGAATAACTCATTGAGTCATCTGGCAGCACATGTACAATGGACAGGCAGTGAAGAATCACAATGAATTGGACCCCGAGCCAAGTAAGAGAATAATAGGTTGGAATAATTTTTGGAAAAGTGTGTATGACTTTGAGCCCTCCCAGAATGCTCCCAGAATACAAGCCCATCTTTGCAACATTATTCTTATACCCCACCTAGCTACTCCCCGCTTTTTTTATCTCCTTTTTATGTCTTACCTTCTCCCAGTAGACTGTGAGCTTCTTGAGAGCTGGGACTTTCTTTTGCCTTTCTTTGTATTTTCAGCACTTAGCACAGTATGTAACAGGTACTTCATAATATTTAGTGATTGTAGTACTCTGTGTATTCTTCATCTTTAAGTCTAAATGTGATACCTGTTCAAATATACTGCATTCATTTGAAGCAGGTGAATCAGGTTTTGTCATTATTATTAAATTAAACTTGTATGATTATTATTACTGTTATTACATTAAACTGGCTATCCTTTGACTCAGCAATACCATTACTAGGTCTGTTTCCAAAGATTTGAAAAGGACTTATATGTTCTAAAATATTTATAGCGGCTCTCTTTGTGATGCCAAGAACTGAAAAATGCAGGGATGCCCGTCAATTTGAGAATGACTGAACAAGTTGTGGCTTATGATTGTGATGGAATGCTACTGTGCTATAAGAAATGATGAGCTCAGTGATCTTAGAAAAACGTGAATAGACTTGAACAAAATAATGAGAAATGAAATGAGCAGAACCAAGAGAATGTAACAGCAATTTTAAGAACAACTTTGAGCGAATAAGCTATTTTGACTATTATAAATACCCAAATTAACTACAAAGGACATATGAAGGAAGACACTATCTGCATCCAGAGAAAGAACTAATAAATAGAAGTATGTGTGATTTTACATATGTATATATATTTGTGTCTAATAGTAGCCATCTGTAGGGTAGTGGGAGGGTAGGAAAAAAAATTTACGTGATAACTTTATTATATATTTAAAAGGAATAGCAAGTTACACGTAATAGATTTGCAATTTCATATGTAATAATCTTTTTAAAAATTATACTGTGTTATAGAAAGACTTGTTTTATTCCATAAATTAAAAATTAAATAAATAAAAATTTAAAAAATAATGCTGTTATGAATAGTTTTACATGAATGGAACTTTTTTCATTCAATGACATTTTAGTATATAACTCAAGTAGTAGGATAATTAAGACATAGTTTCCCAACTCATATTTTATTGCTTATCAAAAGAATTTTACCACTTTGCATCTCTGCCAATAGTATAATAGTGTTCCTGTTTTTCCATAGCCTGACAGCATTGATTTTAATATTTCTAATTATTGTTAAAAATATGTTGGTATAAGGTGGTATTTAGGAATTGCTTTTAATTTGCCTTACTCTGAATATTAGAGAACTTAAACAGTTTTTCTCATAATTAATTGTTTCGTTTCCTTAAATATTTTCTTATCTTTAGGCCACGGGTACTTCAAGTGAAGAAATTAATCTGAGTCAGGTTGTACCCTTCCAACCAGTTCCTGAAGAAAATGTGAGAGTGTTACCTGAATGGAGTGAGAAAGTATCTCAGAATATTTTATCAGGTACTAGGGATAATGCCATTTAAAAAAAAATTTAATTATCTTTTCTCAATCAGTTGGAAAAATGTGTGGGAGTGTCCAAGAAACATCGTTTTTGAATGACACCTGTCAGAAGCATAAAGCTTTCCTAATAGAACAATAAAGGGTTAATATACAAATATGTATCGATGTACAAAGTTCTAGCTAAACATTATTTTCTTATATTAAAGACCTCTCTTTTCACTTCAGTTTAATGTTCTTCTAAGCTTGTCTTGTTGGTAGACTCTCTAGCTTCCTTTGAATCTCAGCTTAATCACTGTTTCCTATTTGACACTAACCTTCCCACTTAGTACTTTCTCTCTACCCTTTCCTCTCCCCTAAAAATATTACCTTCTATTTACTTTGTTTATATTTTAAATGTACTTGTAAGTGTACATATTGTTTCCCTTGATCGAATATAAGAGAAGAAACCATTTTTTTAATCTTTGTATTCTCATTGCCTTACATATTACCTGGCTTACAGTAGATACTTAATATAATCTTGCTGGTTGATTGCTTCCAGTTGACCACAGGGAGTTGAGAGGTGGTATAAAGTAAAACCTTAGCAATCTATAGAAGAATCATCTGGAACCTTCAGCCTTTCCGAATTGTTAGGAGGTATTTCTCTATGCAGAGTCCAAATCTACCTCTCTGCAACTTTCAGTCAATGAATATTATTAAACACCTACTGTGAACCACATTAATTACTCTTTCTTCAAGACTCTGAGAATAAGCAAACAAATGTAATCCTTCTTCTTTGAGATAGCCTTTCAGATACTTATTTTTATAAGCGTAGAACAAAGAAGAGAAATCATATCATTGGTTAGCGTCACAGGGATGAAGGATCATTTTTGGTTATATCAAAGAAAGTGGGCATAGCCCCCACATGAGATCTAGACTGCCTCTCTCTGTCTCTAAGGAATGCTTTTGTGAATTTAATGGGTCCCAACTACAACCTGAAGTTACTGATAGGGACTCAGGTATACACTGGCATTTGGAGGTTTCTACAGATGGTACAAGGTCAGTGAATCCAGCTTCTCAAGGATAACACACAAACCTTGCAGGAAATGCTGATTTAATGTTTTATGAAAGTAATAAGAACAGAGGTTTTCTTTAACAGTCATTGTGAGGAACTTTAGGTCTTTGGTATCTATCTTTAAAGAGAAAAGAGACCAAACTTTTGCACACATGAGCTTCTTTACTCAGAAACAGAGAAGAGACTTTATAACTTTGTTACATAGAATACAGAATATAATTACAGAATAAAATCACGGAGAAAAATCAAATATAAAATACAGGATCAAGAAATAATTCTTTCAGTGTCCATTCTAAATTGTAATATCCAGAACTTAACACAATACTTCAGATCAGGTCTAACCAAGGAATAGTTCAGCAAATCTATCACTTCCTTCACATTTGACTCTGTGCCTCTGATAATCCAACCTGAAACTGAGTTAGCCTTTTTGGCTGCCTTATCACACTATTGACTCATTGAACTAGTAGTCTACTAAAACCTCTATATCTTTTTTTACTCTAACTTGTCTCGTCATACCTATCCCATTTTGCTCTTGTGAAGTTTTTGTTTTTAATATCAAATAGGTCAGTTTGACTTGAATGTAGAATAACTGGAGGAGAGTAATGTGCAGTGAGTCAGGAAAGGTTGGCTGGAGTCAGATTGTGAAGGGCTTTAAATGCCAAATTAGAGGAGTCTACGTTTTATCTCAGAAGTAGTAGGAAGCTACTATAGCTTCTTGAGAAAGAGAGTGACAGGGTCAGGGTTATGCTTTGGGAAGATTTTTTGGCAGATGCATAGAGGATGGATTGGAGAGGGGAGAAATTGGAATTAAAGAGACCAATTAGGAGGCTATGGTAGTAGTCTAAATGACAGCTGGTGAGGATCTGAACTAAGGTGGTGACTATGTGAATAGAGAGAAAGGAACAGAAGTGGGAGTTATTACGGAGATAAAATAACGAAAACTTAGTAGCTTTTGGATATAGGGAAGTGAAAAAGAAGAAAGAATTGAGTCTGATTCTAAGGTTTTGAATCTATCCACATTGTAAACTATAATTATTTGTTATATATATATCCCTTCTTCCTATTTTCTCTCACTGCCCTTCTCACCCTATTCCTGTCCTTCCTCTCTCCTCTCCTTTTCTTCTACTCACTGCCTTGCCCTCCTATTCCTTTACCTACCTCCTTCTCCAAGAATCCCTTCCTTATCCTCTCACTCTACCCTATCCCCTTACCCTCTTGTTTCTTTGTTTTTGTTTTTTTTTGTTTTTGTTTTTGTTTTTTTTAAGGCAATTGGGGTTAAGTGACTTGCCCAGGGTCACACAGCTAGTAAGTGTCAAGTGTTTGGTCTGAGGCTGGATTTGAACTCAGGTCCTCCTGACTTCAGGGCCGGTGCTCTATCCACTGTGCCACCTAGCTGCCCCTTACCCTCTTGTTTCTTTATGAATTTAGAAGACTCTCATACCCTTCTAGATTATCTATGTTCCCTCTTTAACACATTCCCAATGAGCGTAGAGTTTCAGCACTACCTGTCCTCCCCCTACTAGCTTCTTCTTTATTTTTTTCCTTTTTCTGCTTCATTTTTATGAAATAATTGCTCTTTTTTATCTTTCACTATACCGTTTTATTTTAAGACTCCGTCATACTCAGCTCAACTCAAGCCTTTCTTTAAGACTATCCAAATAAAAATGAGTCATAAAAGAACTTATAATATTTTCATATATAAAAAATAAACAATTTGACCTTGCTGTGTCCCTTATAATTGATCCTTAATGTTTACTTTATATTTGTCCTGAATATATTGTATATTGAATTTTCCCTTCAGCTCTGTTTTGTAACAAATACCTGAAAATCTCTCAGTTGGTTAAATACTCTTTTTTTAAAAATTCAGTATTATTCTTAACTTTTCTAGGTAAGTAAGCCTTGATTGTAACCCTAGCTCTTTTTACTCTAAAAATACAGTATTCTAGGACCTATGGTCCTTCAATGTAGTAGCTGCTAGGCCTTATTGTAACTCTACAATATTTAGATTTTTTTTCTTGTTGTTTCCAGTATTTTCTCCTTAACCTGGGAACTCTGAAATTTGGCTATGATGCTCCTATTATTCCTCCTGGATCTCTTTCAGGGGGTGATTGGTGGATTTTTTCTATTTCTGCTTTGCCTTCTTGTTCTAGAACTTTAGGGCAATTTTCCTTAATTCTTATAATAATATGAAGATTTTTTTTAATCATAATTTTCAGGCAGTCTAACTATTCTTATATTATTTCTCCTTGATGTGTTCTCTAGATCAGCTGTCTTTCTGATGAGATATTTCACATTCTTGTCTATTTTTTCATTCTTTTTATTTTGCTTTATTATTTCTTTGTGTTTTAGAACGTCATTAGCTTCCCTTTGCCCAGTTCTAGTTTTCAAGTAATTATTTTCTTCCTTAAGATTTTGATTCTCTGTTTTGAGTAGGTTGCTTTTCTTTTCATAATTTTCTTGGTTTTCTTGGACTGCTCCTTTTTTTTTTTTTTTCTGATTTTTCCTTGTTCTTTCTTATTTGATTTTTAAAGTCCTTTTTAAGTTCTTCCAGGAAATCCTTTTATGCTGGGACCATTTGATGTTTCTCATTGAAAAAGGAGTAGCTTTTTTAGCTCCATTATCTTCCTCTGAATATGAACCCAGATCTTCTCTATCCCCATAGTAACTATCTGTTGTTGGGTTCTTTCTCCTTGTTCATTTTTATTTTTTTGTTTTATTATTATTATTTTAGCAGCTATTAGTGTGATCTAGTTCAAGGTATGGGGTGTAATGCCCCAAGCCTCAGTTTCTCCTTACTGTTATTTTCTGATCTCTGTCCCAGGGCTAGAGCCCCTAGTCACAATGTCTGGCAAATGATCTTACTCTCTGCCGTCCCTCCAGGGGCTGCAAACCACAGCTGTCTTCTCTGCTCTGGAACTGAAACCAGGAGCTCTGCTCTCCTGCAAGTGCCACGAGGGTCCCCGCCCCTCTGCTGCTGCACTCACCAGGTGTGTGCTAGCTCCTTCTTTCCTTCCCCCTCCTCTCAGTTGGCCACTCAGCCCCAGAGGCATCTGGGTCAGCCCAGCTGTGCTAGCATTTGTGGAAGGCTTTTCAATCTCTTTTCAATCTCCTACTCAGCTCTCAGACCCCTGACCCTATCTGGGAGATGAAAGTTCCTATGGCTGAGGCTGCTTCTGAACTCCAGCTGCCCCCAGCGCTTGTTGCTGTTGATTCTGCAGAACTGGCCTGGAGGTATTTGTACTTCAGTCCTGCTGAATCTCTGCCCCTGGGGGTCAGGTCTTTCCTGAAGTATTTGCAAGTTGTCTTAGGCCAACTACTGCTTTACCCTGGGCTTTATTTCTGCTTCTCTGAGGTGACGTCCAGTCTTTTTTTGTGGAGGAAATTTGGAGAGCCAAAAGTGTTCTGACCTACTTTGTCATCTTCCCAGAATCATCTGGAGGCTTTTAATAAGTATTGATTTAGTGAATAGAACAGTTGCCCAGTAGGGCAACAAAATTCAAGACTTGAGGACATTTTGTAATTGAATTGGTTAATCATAGAGTCAAGATTGAGATGGGAAGAAAAGTAAGAGTAAGATGGGAGTAATGGACTGGGAGAACAATGAAGGAAAGAATGGCTGAAGTCCACAGTGAGGATCAGGAATAGTTTTGGAAGGAGGGGGCATAGAAAGATATGAATGTATAGAAAGTATACTGTTTTGTTGTTGTTCAGTCATTTCAGTCATGTCCTACTCTTCATGACCTCATTTGGAGTTTTCTTGGCAAAGATACTAAGTAGAGTGGTTCGCTATTTCCTTCTCCAGTTCATTTTACAGATGATGAAACTGAGGCAAACAGGACTAAGTGACTTGACCAAGGTGACCCAGCAAGTACATGTCTGAGGCTGGATTTCAACTCAGGAAGATGAGTTTTCCTGCCTCCAGGCCTGGCACTCTATCCAGAGCACCACCTAGCTGCCCATTAAATATACTCTTGGGATGTATAAAAAAAAAAAAAAGCTAGTTATGACTGTAGAACTTTATGATATTCCAGAGAATCTCTTTCTAGCTCAGTCTGTTACTGCAGCAGTTTTATTACATTAATGGCATTGGTCTGTTTCGGTGATGCTTCCTAACTTGTTGGCTCAGGTGTCAGTGAATTAAACCCTAATAGTCTGAAACAGCAAAAGGAAAGAGTGACTATTATTGCACTTGCCAGTGTTCTCAGAAAATACCTGGCCATTTGAAAATTGTTCTAGAGCTTTCAAATGTGTAGGGGTTTTTTCCTGTTTACAGAGAACAAGAGTGAATCATTCTTCTTACTATTCTTTCATCTTTCTTGTAGTAAGATGTCCTTTGATGCTTACAATTTTTAAAATATACCAAACCTATTTTATTAATAGATGGTGGTAGTACTTAGTCTATGAAGGCAGGGGTTGATTTGAGGGAAATTTTTGCTGTCTTCTGATTGTCCACTTGTTGATTCAGCCTATGCATCAGTGTTAGTCAAAGTGATGTTACAAAAGAGAATTCATTTGCAAATAGTTTCATCATGCATCTACTGTGTAAGACTTTTAATCTTACAACATAAAATTTTTACTCAAGCCTAGATTTATGTCAAAAAATTTTCAGGAAAGAAAAACCAGTTGCAACAAAAGCAACTTAGGATGATGATAAAAAAGTTATAAATGGAAGTTATCCCCCCTCAAATAGTTTGACACAAATTTCTAAATAGAAAAGAATATCCCATCATAGCCCATGAACAAATCTAGGTTGTGCCAACTTTTGTAACTTACCTGCCCTAAAAGGTAGTTCCCTGTGTGTATTATCTTTTAGTAATACAAAAACTATTGATCATGTTTTTGAGGGGTCCTGAGGAATCAAAGAATATCAGTAGCCACAGAAAAGAAGATTATTTTTCTAGAGGGCAAATAAACCACTTGTGAAAAGACTTTATTCACCTTTTATTTATTAATTAATTTTGTATGAAAGCTATTTAGGAGATAATACTCACCTTTCCTTCTTTCCTTCAAGGTAATCTGACATTAAGTACCTTTTCAAAATAACAGAATTCAGGACCATTGAGAAAGGATGGATTTCATTCAACCTCATGTTCCATACAATCTGTATCTGCCACACAGTAAAAGAGGCTGGGCAACAGTAGTGGGAAAAGTGTTGGATTTGGAGTCACGGTAGCTGGATTGGAATCCCAGCCCTGCCACTGTTATTTTTGTCACTTTGAGCAAGTCATGTCACCCCTGTGGGTCCCAAATTTCTTCATCTTTACAAAGAAGAGGTTGAACTACAGAACATTCTAGGGTCCCCCAAAAAAAATGTTTTTTTTTTGTTTGTGTTTTTTTGGCAATTGGGGTTAAGTGAGTTGCACAGGGTCACACAGCTAGTAAGTGTCAAGTGTTTGGTCAGAGGGCAGATTTGAACTTAGGTCCTCCTGACTCCAAGGCCAGTGCTCTATCCACTGGACCACCTAGCTGCCCCTAGTGTCAAGTTTTTTGATACTAAGCTGCCCCAGTGTCAAATTTTTTGATACTGTGATAATGATCTTAATGTATCATATAGATGTCATTTATTATTAATAACTAATACTTATAATAGTGGAATAAAAATTTAATTAAGGTGTGCTTTAGCCTGCTTAAGAAAACCAGAAAGTAAGTATATATTTTAGAAAAAGTTGCATTTTTTAAAGCTATTAAAAATTTGTGTTTATATGTAAAAGGTTAGTATTTACAGATTTGGAAACTTTTGCTATTTGTAATGACACATTGCATAAGAGTTCCAAAGATCTGAAGTTTTGCTTGTATTTAATAAATTAGACCTTAACTAAGTCAACCTACTCTTAGAAGTCAAAGAAACTGAATTCCAAAGTGACCAGAAGTAAAGTGATAGATTAATAGGGAGGACTCAGATAATTTTTTTTTTCTTTTCAACAAGTTGAGAATAAAGCTCCCCTTCTGAACTTCCTTCTGCTCTATTCTGTGCCTTTTAAAAATATTTCTTCAAACCTTTTCTTTTTTAATAACCGTCTCCCTCCTCCCTACAACTCTACCCCCAAACTATAAAACCCTCTTATAACAAATAACTAAGCAAAACAAAATCACACGTCGATCATATCCAAAAATGTGTGTCAAATTCTACTCCTGTTGTCCATAACCTCTCTCCTTGGAGGTGGAAACCCTAGTGTCTGACTTGAAGTCCGGAAGACAATACATATCCTGCCTAATACAGCTGTGTGAACTTGAGCAAGTCACTTAACTTCTTACTTTCAGTTTCTTCATTTAATGAGGAAACTGCACCTATCTCACAGGATTATTAAGATAATATGTCAAGTGCTTTGCAAACCTTAAAGCCCTATATACAAATGATAGCTATTATTATTTTCATATTCTGAGTCATACTTTTTAACAAAGAATAATAAAAAGGAAAAGTCAGAACAGCAGAACTAACCAAAGCATGTACTAAGTCTAAGAGTATATGTGGCATCCCACACCTGTAGCTTCCAAACTGCCAAAAAAGGAGGGAAGTATATTCTCCTGGTTCTTACTTGGGACCAAGTTGGGTCCCAAAACAATATTCAGTTTTGATTTATTTCCATAGCAACCCTTTCAGATCCATCTCTTCTCTGATACAATTTGCTCTCCGTTAAAAAAAACACTATCTCTTTTCCAGCTTTCCAGTTTGAAGATACTGAACTATACCTTATGGGAACAGATTTTCAAGGACAGTTTTGACAATATCAGATTTTTGCTTTGTAACTAACTTTAGAACCTAACCTCTCTGTAAGATACTATATTATAATCAGACATCAGCTATATAGTCATCTCTGGTTCTTTGGGAGGCAGATATAGTGTGAGATGTTAGGGTTTACTAATACTTAAATCCAAGGAACTTATTACAATAGATTAGTAGATCTGGGGGATAATATAACTGTGTTGGCAGCTTGTAAGGGATTAGGATTGTATATGTTCTTTTAACTCCTTCGTTGTGTGTAGTATGTTGTTTATATATCCTACAGGTATTTAAACCAAAACTATCCCAAAATACCAAAATAGATTTAATTGGATTATATTGACATGTAAAGATCTGTAAAAAATAGTAACATTTTTGGATCTGGAATAGGCCTTAGATATCATTAGTCCAACCTTCTCGAATTCTAGAGAAGCCAAGTAATTTGTTTCCAAGTCATGGGGCTGCTTAGATCCATTACTAGGGCTTATCCTTTTCATAAATATCTTGAGAATTAGATTATACATTTTCTAGAATAATAAATCCAAGGTTTCTCAACTCTTTATAAACCAAGTTTCCCCTTGTACCCAATACATTGTAACTGCTACTGTTGATTCTTCTGTCTGTCTTCAGTAAATAGTAGCCACCTGTGGCCTAAGTAGCCTCCTTTCATAGAATCCTATCCTATTCCAGGATAAATAATCAATCTAATTCTTTTGGGTCTTGGTAATAATATCTAAGGAACACTTTAAAAAAAACTTATTTTTAACCATAGTAGCAAGATATATCTAAGGACTATACTCTTCTAGTATTAATAAGCATGTGCTTTGCCAATAGGATTCTTTAGTTGAAAAAAAAATATCGGAAATTACTTGGTCTTAAATTCTAGAGGTATCAGGCTATCCTGACTCTGTCTTCTGAACTTTTCTGTTTTTCTTTTGACATGTGTTCCTTGTGAGTGGGTATTTTATCATTCTTTGTACTTGCATCCCTAGCATAGGTGCCTCACACATAGTGATTGGTTGATAAGTACTTGTTGGTTGATTGGTTGGTTTTATAAAGTAAGGCTTAAACGCATAGCTGGTATCCCAGTTACATACAATGTCTTTTCTTTTTCTTTGAAAAGGTGCATCCTGGGTGAGTTGGGGTTTGGTTAAAGGAGCTGAACTTACTGGAAAGGTAATCCAAAAAGGAGCCTCCAAACTTCGTGAACATATTGAGCCTGAAGAAAAGCCACTGGAAGTTAGTCCAACTGTGTCCAAGGGACTTCATATAGCAAAGCAGGCCACAGGAGGAGCAGTGAAAGTCAGTCAGTTCCTGGGTAACTATGTTATACTCTCTTTTTTCAGTTTTAGAAAAAAAAACCAGTTATTCAAAAGCATTTCTGCAGTGATTGACTTTATTAATGAACATTTGGGATGAAGCAGCTTTGTTGAGGAAATAGGAAATGTCAAATCTGTCACTTGAAAATATTTTCTGGTATTTGCTGTTTTAAGTGTATATAACTTTTGGTAGCTGAATAACTAAAATCCTCTAACCTAAATAGTTTTTTACTTCAACAAGAACTTTATAAAGTATTTATGTATAATACCCAGTGCCAGGTTCTGGG
Organism: Vombatus ursinus; assembly: GCF_900497805.2. Lineage (NCBI taxonomy): Eukaryota > Metazoa > Chordata > Mammalia > Diprotodontia > Vombatidae > Vombatus > Vombatus ursinus. The sequence goes on from NW_020954591.1 coordinate 3,013,721, forward strand.
GATATGGACACAAAATGAAAAGTAGTCCCTGCTCTCAAGGAGTTTACGTTCTATTGGACTTACTTATTTTACTGAAATTCTAGTAAAAATTATTTTTGGAAGTTCATTGTGGCATTTTCTGATTTTTTTTTCATGTTTTATTTTTAAATAATTAAGCACAAATAAATATGTTATGTCATAGTGTGCTTGTTAATGTTTTGAAAACACTTAAACTCACTGGTTCACTATAGCAATAAAAATGAGAATGATTGTTTTTAAACAAAACTATAAAGGTGCATTAAAGAAGCAGGGTTATAAATATTAATAGACTCCCCAAAAGTTTCAAACCATACAGTGGACATTATAACCACTGTGCTCATCTGTACCTTTTATTTTCAAATAGGAAGGCTAGTCATGTATAATTGCTTAATTTTAAAATCTTTAACATGATTTCTAAATATTTATTTTTGTACACATATTAGTGGAAGGAGTATGTTCCATAGCAAACTGTGTTGGAAGAGAATTAGCCCCACATGTCAAGAAGCATGGAGGCAAACTTGTTCCAGAATCTCTTAAAAAAGACAAAGATGGGAAATCCCCTTTGGAAGGTGCCATGGTTGTAGCAGCAAGTAGTCTTCAAGGTAACAGAAAGATTCAGGTATATTTAAACTAGGAAAGCAGTCTGTTTAGTTGTGGCTAATTAAGCTTATTTAAAAATAATTCTTTCAGGGTTTTCAACTGTATGGCAAGGAATGGAATGTGCAGCTAAATGCATAGTTAAAAAAGTTACTTCAGAAACTGTACATACAGTTCAACACAAGTAAGTCTGATTTTTATTTTTATTTTTAACAACAGAAACACTTGGTTAACTTCTTATATCATTTATAATAATCTTGAATTAAAGCAACTGTCTGGCTATTTTTAAGTATTGGGGTCAGAATTTTATTTTCTACTGGTATAAGGTTGTTTTGTTTTGTTTTTTTCAAGCAATGGGGAGGCAATAACTTATTTATGATGAAAAAAACTGTGTAAACACAATTGTGTCACTTAATTTTTATGGGCCTTAGTTTCTTCATCTACAACATGAGCAGATTGGACTAGGTGATCTCTAAGATCCTTCCAGCCTTATCATTCTGTGGTTTGAATATCTTTAACTTTACCTGTGTGAATTACATGTAAAACTAGCCTCACATAATGTTGCCCTGATCATTGTCATTTTGCAGTAATAGCTATCATTATAGTATATTGTAACCAAACCCCACCATAAAATTGTTTTGGCAAATTGCCTGAGAAACAGATTTGATCATCTAAATCAGTAGTTCCCAACCAGAGCAATTTTAAGTTAAGGAAGGGGGTGCTACCAACATATACGTTGTCAAAATAAGACAAGTGTAACCATGTCATCCACACCATCACCCCATTTCCTTCTACACCCCCTCCATCTCCCTGAACCTTCAATGACTTCCTCTTACCACTAGCATAAAATATAAACCCCTCCATTGGGCATTTAAAGGCCACCACGATCTGGTTTCTGCTTGTTTCATCTCACTACTCTTCATGTGCTGTGTTACAATCCAGCTGTCCTAATTGCTGTTACCTGTATTTAGTACAACATCTCCTACCTCCATGCCTTTGCATAGGCTTAACTCCTCTGCATGGAATGCACCCCTTCCTCACCTCCTGCTCTCACAATTTGTAGCTTTCTCCCAGGCTCAGTTTATGTACCTTCTTCTACAGGTAGCTTTTCCTGATCCTCTTTTCTTCTTTTTATTTTTGACAGCGCTATTGCTAGCTCATTTCTCTACCCTAAACCCTGTACCACCATCACCACAACCCCATGAAAAAATAAAAACATAATCGGAAGTAGCTCTTCATAAAACTGCACTAATTGTATGTGTTATATGGATAATATGGAAATGTTTTGCATGACTCCACATGTATAATAGGTATCATATTGCTTGTCTTTTCAACGGGTGGGAGACGAACCAGGGGGAGGGAAAGAATTTGGAGCTCAAGATAAAAAAAATGAACATTTTAAAAATTGCATATGCATTATACCTCTAAAAAAGAGAAAAATACATAAAGTGTAGGCTTTTTTTTAATCTGATTGCCAGTGTTCTACTCAGCTAACAAACAAGATTATCTTTTATTTTTTTGACAAAAATATGACTGAAAAAGTCACCTATGTTAAAGGAAACTTTCTGTGATTTTACAGTTTTGATTATGGTATTGGACTATATTTGACTTATACAGGTTTATGATGTTATGATTATTATGTTAATCATTTCAGCTATTTTTGTTTTTTTTTACCTATTGTCTAGTATACTCAATTGTATTATAATGATGATTATTGTAACAGTTTTTCAGAGAATAATATTGAATGACTAGTTTACTTTCTCAGTTACGGTGATATTTTTGTCTTATTTTAGATATAGGAACTTGAAGATCTACAGCAACCATGAAAAGCAATAAGTAACTTAAATCTGACACAGTTAATTGTAGTACAATATCTGTCAAATAATTCACCTCAGTCTTTTGCACAGCTTCTAAATTTCTCTGTCAGGCTTCTTTTTTCCACTTAAATTCTTCAAAGAGATGCAGCCAGGCCATTTTTTTCCACTCAGTAAGATTTCATGGTAGCAAAATACATTTTTATGAAGTGTAAGTTTAATGAAAAAATACCTTTCTGTAGGAAGTATAGCGTTGTTTGATTGATTAATAAATTAATTAAGATTCTCCTTAAATTTTCATTGGATTCTCCTTAAATTTTGATTGGATTTTGTCTGAGCTGCTGTGGTATGACCAGGATGATAAGTGTTCTGGAATCCATGCTATATGAGAATCAGATGAAGGAACAGGTAAGGAGAAGACTCAGGGAGCAGATGTGATAGATGTCTTGTCTTCAGGTATCTGAAGGGCTGACTTGTGGAAGTTGTTCTGTTGGCCCTAGAAGCCAGAACAAGGAGCAACAGGTAGAAGTTTCAGAGAAACATATTTTAGCTTAATGTAAGAAAAAAAAAATCTTAATAATTAGAGCTGTTCCAGAGTAGAACAGGCTACATTGGGTGTTATCGAATTCTCCATCACTACAAATCTTTAAGCTGGGATGTCATAGAATGGATACGTTTACAAGATAATGGACTAAACTAAATTGCCTCTGAGATTCTGTAATATTTTTATAGTGCTATCTTTATTACAAGCATATGGTCATAAGAGTAATGCCATATTAATGGAGAAAGATGTGTTTAAATTATAGAATTCAGGGGGCCACTAGGTGGTACAGTGGATAGAGCACCAGCCCTGAAGTCAGGAGGACCTGTGTTGAAATCCGGCCTCAGATCAAACACTTGACATTTACTAGCTGTGTGATCCTGGGCAAGTCACTTAACCCTAATTGCCTAAAAAAAATAAAATAAATTATAGAATTCATTGAATTAACAATATTCAGATACATCTTTGCTGTTGGAGAGACCTTCAAATACTCTACCTATTACACAGTGATATTGCACAGTTTATGATAACCACTTTGTCAGATAAGTAGACTGAATCGCCTTTGGTAAATTGGCAAGTTCTAGCTGGGGAAACAAGAGTCAACCCCTATTATCACCATATTATAGACTAGGGAGTCTTTATAGTTAACTGCATACTTCCTATTTTCCACCTACTCTTTAGTATTCTGAATTCAGTTCAACAGATTTCTTTCTGAGCCCGAAGACACTCTGTCAATATTTGTAAGGGATGGAGAAGCTGTGTCCAGCTCAAGGAAGGTCCCTAGTCATCTAGACTCAGACAGTGTAGCACTTAGAAGTATCTTTGAAGAAAGAAGAAGACAGGAAACTGGAGAAGCATAGGATCTTAAAGTTGGAAAGAACCTTAGAGGTATTCTAGTCCAGTCTTCTATTAATGCTGGAATCCTAGTTAGTCATGTAATCTCTGCTAGAACATTTATAATGACAACGAACTCTGACTTTGAGGCAGCATGCTTTACTGTTTTAATGAGTGCATTGTTAGAAAGTTCTTTCCTTTGTGTAGTCCCATATTCTGCCTCTTAGTGTTTTGTCTTCCGGAGCCATATAGAATATATCCTTCTTCCACATGAGTCTTTTATGTTTGAAGGCATCTGTCTTGTTCTCCCTGTTGCTTTCTCTTCTCCAGGTTAAACATTCCTAGCCCCTACAGCACATTGGTTTTTATTCAATTAAATTGGACAGACATTTATTAAGTGCCATTTATGGACAGGGTACCACATTGGATGTTGGGAAATACAAAGATCATAAGACAGTCTCTGTTTTTAAGAAGCTTACAATATAGTAGAAGAGATTAAGTGTGAACGTGATACTGTAAAATAGAACATCATTGCAGAGGAGGGTCAGTGTAGGCAAAACATTATTAGAGATTTGTTTCTCTTGTTATATGATTTCCAGCCCCATGGTCAGTCTACTCTGGCTTTACTTCAGTGTATCAATGTGCCTACTGAATTGCCTTCTCTTTTATCAGTGACATGGATAAAGATAGTGTTGAACAAGACAGGTTCAAGGACAGAGCTTAGAGACCTCCTTCCAGGTTGGCAGTACTCTATTTGTTATCACATTTTTTTTTTTTAGCAGTTATTCAGCTTACACATTTCCCTACACATCCTTGTCCACAAAAACAAGCTTAATTAAACCAATAGTAAGTGCCTTTGTGTGAGGTACTATGTGTTACATACAAGAATGAAAATTGAGAAATAGTGACTTCTCAAACAGCATAAAGTATAAATAGGAGATAAGACACATAGACAAACAAGTATAAATTAAACCTTGATAGTGCATAAGAAAAGTTTAATGGAGGATATTAGATTCATTGAGCAAGGCAAAGAGACCAGGGAAGGAAGGCTTCTTGGAAGAGATGACACCCAAACTGAACTTAAAAGGAAGAGAAGGATTTTAGTAGGCAGATATGAGTGTCCAGTCCAGGCAGGAAATCTGTGCCAATGCATACTTGTAAGAGTAAATTCTAGGAAAGGGTAAATAGTCTAATGTGGTTACAATGATGAGTACATGATGTGGAATAGTATGAGATACGGATGGAGCCATGTTGTGGAAAGTCAAGAATGCCAGCTTAGGGGTTTATATTTTATCCTGTAAACAGTGGGGAGCCATTAAAAGCTTTTGAGTAGTAAATTAACAGTCAAGTTTGTGCACTGGAAGGACTATACTACTCTTACAGCAGAGTAAGGGATGTATTGGAGTAGAGAGATGAGGCAGGGAAACTGGTGTAGAAGCTATTTGAATAATCCAGGCAAGAGGTCATGAGAACTGAACTAGAATGGTGGCAACGTGAGTGAGAAAGAGAAGATAGATGTAAGGCATATGTAGGTAGGATTACTAGGTCTTAGCAGATAATTAGACAAAGGAGAAGGAGTGTCAGAATTGAGTAAGAGGATAGTTGGTGCTATCAAAAGTACTAAGGAAAATTGGAAGGGATGGTTATGAGTTCAGTTTTAGGCAAGTTAAGCTTAAGATGCCAATGGGAAATGTCTTTAACAACTGACTCACGTAACTTTAAAGCTTGTAAGAAAGTTAAATTTGGCAAAATGATAAAGAGCTGGTCTTGAAGTCAGGAAGACCTGGGTTCAAACCCTATCTCTGTCATATACTGATTTGCTGACTGTGGGCAAGGCACATGAGCTCAGTATCCTCAGGCAGCTCTCTAAGATTCTAAGGTGCAGTATAGGTGGTGATCTGCATTGGCAGATAGCATTCCTCACTGATAGCTCTCTATGCTAATGAAATCATGAATCTAGCTAAAAGAAAAATGTCTGCCAAATGTTTTACATTTATTATCTCATTTAGGCTTCAAAACATCCTTGTGAGGAAGATATCATTTGTAAGCAGTATCATTACTATGTTGGAGATGAAGAAATTTAAAGTCAGAGAAGTCTAATGATTGCCCATTGTCACATAGCTGGTAATTTTCAGAAACAGGATGTGAAGCTAGGTTTGCTTGAGTTTTTCCACTGTGTAGTGCTCTATCTAGAGTAGGGGCAGCAGGCAGTTATGGGATATGGGATTCTGTCTTGGGAGATGTCAGAGCTTAAGATAAAGAAACGAGTTTTACCATTTATGACATTGTTTAAAATTAAAATGCATTTTCCCAGAGAAATAAATAGTTGAACTACAGATATTTGACAGCAATTTGTAGTTGAAATTTTGCCTGTATTAGCAGGAACAAGAAGTATAAATAAAAGTTACTTCTTCCTTTTTTGAGAATGGGAGAATTCAGTAACCTGTTAGGAGAAGGAAACCAAGGAACTTCACTGATTAACATGTTTCAAAATGTAGTGAAGCTTTGTTACATTTAATGTCAGGGTAAATAACTTCACACAAAAATAAAGTGCTGTCATTTAAGAAATTAATTTTCCCAGAATGTCCTTACTCTTGGAAAAAATATGGCTTGGCTTCATATAAGTAATTTAATCCTCTTTTAAAAACAATCAAACTGAAACAAACTGAGATTTTTCTCTTCAAAGTTAACTTATCCTATTCTTTTTATTCTATTTTGTAATGCTGTAATTCAGATTTGTAGTTTAACTGTATCTTAATTTTTTCTTAAAGATATGGGGCTGATGCTGGTCATGCTACAGATAATGCAATGAATTCTGCCATCAATGTTGGTGTCACTGCATTTAATATTGACAACATTGGTATCAAAGCGGTGGTGACAAGAACAGCAAAGCAAACTGGAAAAGCCATCTTGGAGGAATATAAAGTAATTGACAAGTCAGAGAAGAAAGATGAAAAAGAAACTAATATTAAGACAGTCAAGAAGGAAGACAAATTGGGGAAGAAAAGTAAATGATACCAATGCTATGGATTAACTCCACCAAAGCCTTACTGAATGGATATAGTGTCAGTATTTAAGCAAAAATGTAATATTTCTCTCCTATAAATTAACCTGTATCATAAAAATCTAATTATTTCTAAAAGTATTTTTCACAAAATTTAAGGTATGTATAGTCTCCTTATAACAAAATAATAACGTTTTTCTTTCTCCCCTATAGAAAGATTATCAAAAAGGTTGGATAAAGTTGTTTTGTTTTATGTACTTAAAATATTTTTTCAATTGTAAAGCTGAGATTTTTGAAAACTACCTTCAATCTAACGTTAAATTTTGTAACTGATCTATTTTAGAAAACAAAGAAGTAAATTAGATGTCTATGCATAGTTTGGAGTATAGTAAACTAATTCAATTTGTAATCAGAAGGATTAACCAAGTCAGTTGCCTCCTGATTATTTTGCACTATGTATTTGTAAATTTCTCTTCTAAATTTTCAGTGGGTAAGCTAAAATCTGAAGCACCTTAATAGAATTAGTACTAAAAAAATCAAATTGTCAGGTAGCATTTTCTAAGACGTTCTATTTTTCTGACAAAGGAAATAATTATTGAAAGAAGCAAGGTTCCATGAAACTAGTTGTCAGGCTACAAGCTATATCTTTTATAGAAACTGGCATTGTCTCAATGGTTGAAAATGGTTATAAAAATGTATTTATTTTTAAAACACTTTGTGTTTTAAAAATTGATAGCTGATCAGGAGTTCAAGAAAATTATTGACAATTTGAAATGTTTGCTTATTTATTGAAACTTATTTTATATTCATTTAACTATTGACCACTTGCACTTTTATAACTTCATTTTAACCTTTCTTTCCTTTTGTTTTCTGGAAATTTAATTGTACAACAGCAGTAGATTGGGTAAAACACTGGTTTTTAGGCATTGTTACTACTGAAATTTAAATCTCTTAAATGTCTAACTCATTATTTAGAATACGTGTTATTAGAAATTGTCATCTTCATGCTCAAAATAATGGAATTTAAAGAATAGATAATTTAGTTTCTTTTATGTCAGATTGTAATTAATAGTACTGAGTTAAGTATCCATTGCCTTTTAAGATCTTTAGGTTATAAAATATATAGTTATAGAATATTTTATAATTAGCTGCTAATTTTCAGAGGTTGTTACTGGTTTTCACAACTACATTCCATTATAATCTTGACATAATCTGTGATACAAGTAAAATGACTTCAAACTACTTTGATTATTAAGCTTCACTTGAAACTGTCCAAAGATTATACTTTATGAATGAATAATATTCTCTGATTGTAGATAAATGAAACACATATCTTGTCCTCAAACACATTAACAATGCTATATGTGTTTAGAGTCTGAGAATGTGTCTGTGATGTGGTGGTTTTATATAAGGCCTATCACTACTACAATAAATGGTATGATAGATAGCAGGTTGTTAATATGGAAATTGAACTCAAGTGGCATTTTTGTGTATCATTGAAATGTAATTAATTTGAAAATAAAATTAAAGTGACTTTTTTGGTTGTGTATGATTGAATTAAAGAAAATGTAGCATAATGGCTAATGTTTGCCCAGTATGCCCATTGATAAAGAAGTTACCAAAGAAACAAATTTTTTTTTTCTACCATCCCCTCATTGTCAGTTAGGCATAAGCATGGGTATACATATATTTAGAAGTGTACATATTTTTTCTTAAGCCTTATAACATAGCATGTTTAAGTGTCCTAACTGGGTATGGGTTTCATTATGATTTAGATACAACATTTTGCATATTTCATGGGTAGCTAGTGGGAATTGAAAAAAACATGGTGAGTCTAATTAGATGATAGCTTATTATCAACTGACTTGCCAGTGTTAAGCCAAATAAAATATATCATGGATATATATGATTAAATGAATAAAGCATTTACTAAGCACTTAGTATGTGCAAAGCACTATACTAAGCTCTGGATAATAAGGTAAGACAGCCCCTGCTCTCAAAGAGCTTACATTCTAATAGGGGAAGAAAAGATATATGGAAGGATTCAGCTGTAAGTCACATGGAAAGGTCCCATAATCCTTAGGATATAGTGGCAAAGCAGATGGAAATACTTCTTTTCTAATGTCATTTCCATTGATAAAATCCTATCAGCTTCTGATACTGAACTGATTGACAGGACTTTGGTGACAAAAATTTTCTTTTTAGGAGTCTTCAATAGATCTGAGGATAAGACCTGCTGGAGCAGTTGCCTAGCTGCATCTCCCCAGGTATTTTCTAGGATGAAGGCTATGGGCACTGGAATGGAAACATTGTCATTCCCAAGTGTCATGAGTTGGGGTCCCCCATCAGAGTCTGAGGGGAGATGATGATCAAGGTGGTGGTGGATGCCTTATCTACTCAGCATATGCTGCCTCCTGTCTTTCTTCTAGGATGTCTTGCTGCTTCAGCTTATCTACACTGTGGGTGGCAGGTGGCTAGCAGTTAGTGGTGATGACTGGCCCTTTCTCCATAGGAGTTGCCTTCCTAGATAAAGGCTATGAAACCTTGTCTGGCAGCAGGATCCACCAATGGTCTGGGGCATGATCTCATGTTTTACTCTCAGAACATCTTTTCTAATAAGATATAAGTAAGAAATACCAAGTGAGTAGTCCAAATGTCGTACTTGTATCCCAGCAATACTAAAAACCAGAGGAAGGCTATTCTGGAGTTTTAGGGCTGATTTATACTTCTGGGAAGGAGTTCTCACAGCAGAGAGAGCATAGGGTTTATTGATGTGTTCATTTGGCAGATTATTTTCTTTAGTTGTGTGTTATCTGACAAAGGAAAATATATGTAAAAAGTAATTATTACCTTTAAGTGGTTTTTTTTTAAACAAGGAGATTTCATATAAATATTTTTAAAATTAGTTCCTTTGGCTACATGATTTCAGTGGAATGAAGGAATAGAATTCTATCCATTCTTCTTCATTTTACATTAAATTTTATTTATTTTTTGTTTTTACTTATCAGGCATTTCATTTCCCTCTACCACCACACCACTCCCAAAGAAAAAGAAAACCTATAAGCATAATCAAGCAAAAGAAATTTCCATAGTGGCCATATCCAAAAATATGTGTCTCTACATATTAACCCATCACCTCTACCAGGACTTTCTCCTTGCCTTTTCATACAGTGTACTTATTCTTGTTTTCTTCTTCTTGTTCAGTGGTGTCTAATTCTGTGACTTCATTTGGGGTTTTCTTGGCAAAGATACTGGAGTGGTTCGCCATTTCCTTCTCCAGCTCATTTAACAGATAAGGAAACTGAGGCAAAGTTAAGTGACTTGCCCAGAGTCACACAGCTAGTTAAATGTCTGAGCTAGATTTGAATTCAGGAAGAGTCTTCTTGACTTCAGGCTTAGCCTCCACTCTACCACCTAGCTTTGTTTTCCTACAATCTTCCATTCACAAGCTATCCAATGTGCCATCCACTTAGTCTTTTCAGTACATTTCCAATTCTCTTCTTTTCTGCACATATATTACCTTAATGATTTTGTATGGCACTTTTCATACCTGCATTACCAATAGTAACATGCTACAACCTATGTAAATTCACCAAACATTTTCCATTGCCTTTGGGTTATTTGTCATTTTGATTCTTCCAGAATCATTTTTCTGTGATACATAGCAGCATTGATGTTAGCAATAAGCAATCTAGGCTAATTGGGAAGCATTATGCTATTTCTCAAATGCAATCTAATATTTTCTACCTGCCCAATCTTGGGTCCAATTCATTGTCCCACTTTGTGCAGCCCCTGTAAAAGACAACAGTAAGCTGCCACGTATATGTTTGTTTATTTGTTTTGGCCTTGATTGTTTACATTGCTGTGGATTTCATTTAGAAGGCTTTATAGAATTCTCTGGCTCAGTGCATTTAGTAAAATCTCCTCTGTGAATAGAAGCATTTAGAGAATCTTGTCATCAATAGACTCCTTTTTTTTTTTTTGTGCAGGAAATTTTCCATGACATTGGCAGACTGTATTTCAGCCTCTATCTGCCTAGCTTATACCTTGCTCAATAGCAATACTCAGTGTATCAGTGAACAATTACCTCTGTAGTCGTATCTTTTATAGATCAATATTATGTAAGACTGTATTTAGAGGACATCTTCTCTAAGAAGAGCCTTTAAGGATGCATGTTTCTAGTGCGTGATGTGCTTTTACAAGAAAACAATATACAGTGGCATAAATACTCTCCATACCTCTCAATCAGTGGTATGAGTAAAGATGTACTCAGTTCACAAAATAAAAGAAATAGAAGGTATTAGCGCAGCCTTCAATTGTATGCTAACAAAATGACATTTAAAAGAAAGCATTATTTACAAAAATATAAAATATATTAAGTTACTGAACATGAAATAGAGATCTTAACTACTAATAATAAATGCAGATCCAATCAATCATGAGATTTCTTTTACCTCACCCTCAAAAAGTTTGGCAAAGATGGCAAAAAGTGGAAATAGTGGCAAAATAGCTGTACTAATACACTGGGTAAAACTATGATGGTCCAACCATTCTGAAAAATGGTCATGCTAAAAAATTATTAAGATGTTTATGTCCTTTGCCCAACAATCTCACTGCTAAGCATATATTTGCAAAGAGATTAAAGGTAAAAACAGCCTATCTAGGTAAATAATCAGAAACAAAGATGTCCATTGATTCACAAATGACTAAAATAAATTGTGGTTTTGCAACATTATAGCACTGTTAAGAAACTAACGGGACTTCCACAGGGTGAAGCCAAGATGGTGGTATAGAGAAAGCACTCAGCCAAACTCTCCCAATATTCCCCTCCAAACATCTTTAAAAATAACACCTCAAATAGAATTCTGGAGTAGTAGAGCCAACGAAAAGCCAAAGTAAGACATTCCTCCATCCCAAGACAACTTGGGAGATTAGAAAGAGATCTGTGATGCAGGAGTGGAGGCTTGCTTGTACCCCATATAGATGAAACCCAGTGGTGAGACTAGATGGTGGTGACAGAAGCAGCAACAGTAGCAGCTTCAGGAGCTCTCAAACCAGTGACAGTAAGGGGACATGGCAACTGGTCAGAAAGATTACAGGGGACCCTTATGCTAGCACTGGGTGCAGGACTGGATGCTCTTTGGCAGATTCACTGCCTGTAACCAGTTCTGAATCATAGTTCAAGGGCAGAGAGGTACACTTTTGGTCAAGAGGGAGCAGGAGCCCTGAGAATCAGTATTGCTTTTGCTCACAAGAGATCGGGGACCCTGAGGAATAGTATCATTTCTGGTTGTAAGGGAGCAGGAGCCCTAAAAAGCAGAATCACTTTTGGTCATAAGGGAAGAGGGGCTCTTCCTGGTTAAGGGACCAGAGTGAGACCAGGAGAGCAATGACCGCAAGTCTCCCTGTAAGCACTGAAAACATCCAACCCCCCTGAACTACCTCTGAAAACTAGTGTGAAAAAGCCTGAAGCTTAAGACAGTGCACCTCCCTGCCCCATGTTGAAAATAGAGCCCAACTTAAACATAAAAGTTAAAAAATCAAGAAATAGGGTGGGAAAATTGGCAAACAATAAAAAACGAACCTGAATATAAAAAGTTATTATGGGGGCAGCTAGGTGGCTCAGTGGATAGAGCACTGGCCCTGGAGTCAGGAGGACCTGAGTTCAAATACGGCCTCAGACACTTGACACTTACTGGCTGTGTGACTCTGGGCAAGTCACTTAACCCCATTGCTTAGCCAAAAAAAAGTTATTGTGATAGGGAAGATCAAGGCAAACTCAGAAGGAGACAATAATGTGAAAAAGCTACAAGGAAAGCCTCAAAGGGAAAAAAATGTGAATTGGACACAAGTCTAATAAGAATTTCTTGAGCTAAAGTATTATTGTCAAAATTCAATGAGTAGTAGAGGAGATTTTAGGTAAAGAAATGAGAGCAAGGGAAGAAAATTATGAAAAGACAATAGTTTAGTAAAAGAGGTACAAAAAATACTGAAGAAAAATAACACCTTAAAAAACAGAATTGGCCAAATGGTAAAAGAGATATAAAAATTCATGGATGAAAAGAACTTAAAAAGCATAACTGGCCAAATGGAAAAAGAGCTCAGTGAGGAAAAGAAGGAAATACATACACACACACACACACAAAATTGGTACTAGAAATCTATCTTACCCAATGGGGAAGTAGGAGGAGAAGGGGATAAGAGGAGGTGGAGGAGAATAAAAGGGAGAGCAGATTAAAAAAAAAGAAAAGTCAGTGGGCAGAAGCAAAACCAATTTAGAGAAGGATAAACAGAAGAAAATAGGGAAATGCACAGTTAGTAGTCAAACCATGAATGGGATGATCTCACCCATAAAACAGAAGTGGATAGAAGAATGGATTAGAAACCAGAATCCAACAATGTCATTTACAAGAAATACACTTGAAACAAAATGATACACAGAGTGTTAAAATAAGAAGCTGGAGAAGAATCTATTATGCTTCAGGTGAAGTAAAAAATGCAGGAGTAGCAATCGTGATCTCAGACAAAGCAAAAGCAAAAACAGACCTAATTAAAAGGGGTAAGTAGGGAAACTACATCTTACTAAAAGAAACTATAGACAATGAAACAATATCAATACTAAACATATGCATCAAATGATATAGCAACTAAATTCTTAAAGGAAATGTTAAAATTAATTCCAAGAGGAAATAGTAAAACTCCACTAGTGAGGGACCTCAACTTCCCCTGTCAGAGTTAGATAAATCTATCCATTAAATAAATAAGAAAAAAAGTTAAGAAGATGAATAGGATTTTAGAAAAGTTAGATATGATAGACCTCTAGAGAAAACTGAGTAGGAATAGAAAGTGTACCTTTTTCTTAGCTATACGTGGCACCTTCACAAAAACTGATCATTTATTAGGGCATAAAAACCTCACAACCAAATTCAGAAAAGCATTAATATTAAATGCACCCTTTTGAGACCATAATGTAATAAATAGAAACTATATTAAATAAAGGTCCATGGAAGCACAGATTAAAAAATTAACTAGAAACAAAATAATCTAATTCTAAAGAATGAGTGGGTAAAAGAATAAATCATGTTCAGTTGTTTCCAACTCTTCATGACCCCATGGACCATAGCACACCAGGCCCCCCTATTTTCCACTATCTCTTAAAGTCTGTCAAAGTTCATGTTCATTATTTCCATTACACTATCCATATCATCCTCTACTGTCCCCTTTATCTTTTGCCTTCAATCTCTCCCAACATCAATGTCTTTTCCAGTGAGTCCTGTCTTCTCATTATGTGGCCAAAGTACATTGGCTTCATTATTTGACTTTCCAGTGAGTAGTCTGAATTAATTTCTTTTGAAGTATTGATTGATTTGATGTCCTTGCTGTCCAAGGGACTCTCAAAAGTCTAAAAGAATAAATCATAATGAGAGAAATGATTATTTCCCTCAATAACCAATTATTAAGATTTTTTCTTTTTCATTCAGAAGTAAACCCCTGTAGGTTAGTACAGCCAGTCTTTGAAGGACATTACTGATCTTGCCCCCCAAAATTTGTCCCACCTAGACCATCTTATTTAGTGGAATTGTTACCCCATCAACTAGAAAAACCTTAAAAAGAGAATCTAATGTAGGTGAATTCCAGTCCATTGTGTTCTACTCAAGCTTGGAGGGTGAGGAGTGGGAGGTAGATCCATTGTCAAGATTGCCCAAGCTAGGATTGAGTGACATAATCAAAGTAGCATCTCCCAGCCCCTCATTAGAATAGGTCCACTTCTCATAATACTCATTCTCTCATTATGTTAATGTTAATGAATCAAAGTTGATTGCAGCCGGTTGGGAGCACCCACTCTTCCAAGGATATATAAGCATCAAGAGGCCTCCAGGAGGGGTGTTTAGTTATGAGAGAAGGCCAGATGACCATCCTTTGATTAATTATTTGCTAGACATAATTAATAAAAATTATTAATTACCCAGAAACCAAGTCCCTCGAACTTTTCATATGTCACAATAGAAACAATAATTTCATCAAGGAAAATGACAACAAGACAGCATTCCAAAATTTGTGAGATACAGCCAAAGCAGTAATTAGGGAGAAATTTATATCTCTAAATGCTTACCTCAATAAAATAGACAAAGAACAGATCAACAAATTGGGCATGCAACTAAAATAACTAGAAAAATAACAAATTCCCCAATTAAACACCAAAATAGGAGTCTTAAAAATCAAAGGAGACATTAATAAAATTAAAAGTTAAAAAAAAACCCTCAAACCAACACATAAAACTAGGAGTTAGTTTAATTGGTTAATTTGATTTAAAAAAAACAAATTACTAGTATCAAAAATGAAAAGGGTGACTGCAACACCAATGAAGAGGAAATTAAAGCAATTATTAGGAGTTATTTTGCCCAGTTATATTCCAGTAAAAACTGATAATCTAAGAGAAATGGATGAATATTTTCAAAAATATAAATTGCTCACAATAATAAAAGAGGAAATGTAATAAATAAGCCTGTTTTAGAAAAAGAAATTGAACAACCCATAAATGAGTTCCCTAAGAAAAAATCCTCAGGACAAGATGGATTCACAAGTGAATTCTACCATTCAAGAAATAATCCCAACACTTTATAAACTATTTTTTAAAAATAGGTAAAGGAGTTCTACCAAATTCCCTTTATGACACAAATATGCTTTTTGTTTTTACTTTTTTTAGGTGGGGCTAGGCAATGGGGTTAAATGACTTGCCCAGGGTCACACAGCTAGTAAGTGTTAAGTGTCTGAAGCCAGATTTGAACTTAGGTTCTCCTGACTCCAGGGTCACTGCTCTATCCACTGAGCCACCTCGCTGCCCCCACAAATAGGCTTTTGATACCTAAAACAGAGATAACAAAAACAGAAACTATAAACCAATTTCCCTAATGAATATCAATGCAAAAAATTTAAACAAATACTAGCAAGGAGATTATAGCAATATATCACAAAGATCATACACTATGATCAGGTAGGATATATACCAGGAAGGCAGGGCTGGTTTTGTATTAGGAAAACTATAGGTATAATTGACCATTTCAATATCAAATATAACAAAAATCATATAATTATCTCAATAGATGCAGAAAATGCCTTTGACAAAATATAACACCCATTTCTATTAAAAAAACACTAGAAAGCATAGGAATAAATGGAACCTTTCTTAAATTGATAAATATTATACATCTAAAACCAAGAGCAAGCATTATCTGTGATGAGGATAAACTTGAAGCCTTCCCAACAAGATAGGCAGGAAGCAAGGATATCTGTTATCACCACTATTACTCAATATTGTACTGTAAATGCTAGCTATAGCAATAAGATAAGAAAAAGAAATGGAAGGAATGAAAATAAAGCAGTGAGAAAACAAAATTATCACTCCTTGCAAACGATATGATGATATACTTAAGAGAACCCTAGAGAATCAGCTAAAAACTAGTTGAAGCAGTTAACAACTTCAGCAGTATTTCAGGACAGAAAATAAACCCACACAAATCATCAGCATTTCTATATGCTATAAACAAAGCCCAGCAGGAAGAGATAGAGAAATTCCATTGAAAATAACTGCAGACAATATAAAATACTTGGGAGTCTGCCTTCCAAGACAAACCCAGGGACACTATGAACACAATTACAAAACACTTTTCATAAAAATACAGATCCAAACCATTGGAGAAATATTAATTGCTCATGGGTAGGCTGAACCAATATAATAAAAATGACAATTCTCCCTAAGTTAATTTACTTATTCAGTGCCATACCAATCAAACTACCAAAAATTATTTTATAAAGTTAGAAAAAATAATAAAATTCATCTGGAAGAATAAAAAGTCAAGACTATTAAGGAAATCAATAAAAAAAAAATGTGAAGGAAGGCAGTCCAGCAGTACCAGATATCAAACTGTATTACCAAGCAGTAATCATCAAAGCAATCTGGTACTGGCTGAGAAACAGAGTGGTGAATCATTTGAATAATTAGACACATAATACACAGTAGTAAATGCCCATAGCAATCTAGTTTTTTATAAACTCAAAGATCTGAGCTTTTGTGGTAAGAACTCGCCATTTGACAAAAATTGCTGGGAAAATTGGAAAACATTTTGACAGAAACTAGGCATAGACCAGCATTTCACACTATATGCCAAGATAAAGTCCAAATGGATAAATGATTTAGGCATTAAGGATGACATCATAAGTAAATTAGGGGAGCGTGGAAAAAAAATCTGTCAGATCTATGGATAAAGGAAGAGTTTATGACCAAACAAGAAATAAAGAAGATCACAGGAAGTATAATGAATAATTTTGGTTATATGAAATTTAAAAACTTTTGCACAAACAAAACTCATGCAGATAAAATTAGAAGGAAAATTGGAAACTGGAACAAGTTTCTCTGATGAAGGTATCATTTCTCAAATATATAGGAAACTGAGCCAAATTTCTAAAAATAAAACCTATTCCCCAGTTGACAAATATTGAAAGGATATGAACATGCAGTTTTCAAAAGAAGAAATCAAAGCTATATTTTGCCATATGAAAAAATTATTTAAATCACTACTGATTAGAGAAATGCAAATTAAAATAACTCAGGTACCACCTCACACCTATCAGATTGGCTAACATGACAGAAAAGAAAAATGATAAATTTTGGAGGGGATATGGAAAAAATGAGACACATGCATTGTCGGTGGAGTTGTGAACTAGTCCAACCATTCTAGAGAATAATTTGGAGCTATGCCAAAGGGCTATCAGACTGTGCATACTCTTTGACCCAGCAATACCACTCCCAAAGAGATCAAAGAAACTGGAAAAGGACCTGTATGTACTAAAATAATCATAGAAGCCCTTTTTGTGGTGCCAAAGAATTGGAACTTGACAGGATACCCATCAATGGGGGAATGGTTGAACAAGTTGTGGTACATGGTTGTAATGGAATTCTTGTTGTTCAGACACTTCAGTCATGTCTGACTCTCTGTGACCTCATTTGGGGTTTTCTTGGTAAAGATACTAGAGTGTTTTGCCATTTCCTTCTCCAGCTCATTTTATAGATGAGGAACTGAAGCAAACAGGGTAAAGTGACTTGCACATGGTCACACTGCTAGTAAGTGTCTGAGGCCATATTTGAATTCAGGAAGATAAGTCTACCTGACTTCAAGCCCAGCACTCTATCCACTGTGCCACCTAGCTCCCATATGGAATACTATTGTCCTATAAAAATGATAAGCTGCATGGTTTCAGAAAAACCTGGGAAGACTTATGTAAACTAGTGCAAATTGTAGTGAGTAGAACCAGGAGAACATTGTTCACAGTAACAGCAATGTTGTTGGGAGCAGACTTAGCTACTCTGATCAAGACAGCGATCCAAGACAATTCCAAAGGACTCATGATGAAAAATGATACCCATTTCTAGAGAGAGAGAACTGACAAACTCTGAATGCAGACTGAAGCATATCTTTTTTACTTTAGTTACTTCTCTTGTTTTTTTTTCCATCTGTTTTCTTTTGCAATGTGGCTAATATGGAAATTTGCTTTGCATGACTTCACATGTAGTTTTGATGTCAAATTGCATGCCTTCTCAAGGAGGGGGGAAGGACAAAAGGGAGGGACAGAATTTGGAACTCAAAATTTTTAAAAATGAATGTTAAAATTTTACATGTAATTGGGAAATGTTTAACAAAATAAAAATGTAGTAAAAACAAACCAAAAAAAAAAAAACTAACTGAAGAAGGAAGACTTATATGAAATGGCACAAAATGAAGTTAAGTAGAAACCTACCCAGCATCTACAAGAATGTAAATGGAAAGAACAACAATAAAAAATAAAATAGAAAAAAAAATTTAATTACACATACACATATGTGTATATATTTGTCTCTGGTGAAAAGAGGAGAAAATGAACGTTCCTTTCTTCTTTGTATAGGTGGACAACTATGGGATGATGGGTGGAACATTGACTATACCATCAGACTTGATTTATGTACTGGTTCACTTTACTCAACTCCCTATTTTTCTTGCTTCTTAAATCTTTGTTGCAAGGAATGTCTTGTTATGTAGGAGAGGAGGTATAAATTTGGAAATGAATGTGATGAAAATAAAACTAAATGCACCAATAAAAATAAAAGACAAACATCAATAAAAGGTGAAATAAACATTCTCTATAGCTTGCAATCATTTTTATAGCTATAAAGATGTATTTTTTTGGAAACTCCTTTTTCACTTTTCTAAATTTTTGGAAAGCTTTTTAAAAAAACTTCATGTAATAATTTTCATAAGTATGTAATCAATTTTTATTTAAATAACTTTTACAACTATTTTCTGCTATAATACTATGCCACTATACTTTCTTTACACTGATATTTGGGAAGTCAGCTGAGGCTCTTGACTCAAACAGTGCAAAAGATTCTGTGAAGATTATTGGTTATCTGATATCAGTGAAAGTCCATGGAGACCAACTTTGTTTACAACACACTTGTCAACAGGTATCTGAAGGACAAGAAAAAAAAAAGATTGAAGATATAGTCATTGTTTGAAGGCAACCAAAACTAGAGTGCATGGTTATTCTATATATGTTCATTGTGATAGGTACTTGAGTATCTCACTGATGTGGGTAATATATCTGAAGGTGAAGAGTACAACCCATATATGCCTGATCAATCATTGTCCGTGTTCTCCCATAAATCCACTACAGTGCTCCACCCAACATTCTAAGGACCTTCCTCCAGATCTCCTGATAATATCAGGATACCAGTGGAGAATGCAGGTTGCCTAATGGATATACCACATTCTTGCTACATGCCCATCTTTTTTTTTTTTTCTGGTCATACATCCCTTATATTGCTTCCCTTTTGCAATTAATTTCTCTTCTGTAATGAGTTGCAGACTTGTTATGCCCACCACATGTATCATGTATCTCCATTAACCTTTAGTTAATTTTCAGTTTGTTTTATTTTTTGGAATCCATGGTATTTGTTTACTCAAAACCATATACTATCACTAGGATAATATTGGTGTTACAAAGATAGTCCTTTAAATCAGTGAGAAGCTTAGGGCCATTCAAAAAGAAATCTGCAAAATCTCCCAAGGACGATCTAGATCACTCTTCCTCTTCAGTCCTGGTTTCAACGCATTGTCCATTTGTACTGTTAGTACAGGAGAGGTGTCCTAGAGGACAAGCTCTGTACATTGATCATCTGAATGATATGTCATAGTGTGGACAATAGGCATTCTTGATTCACTTGGTTTTTTCCATGCAGATAGTTAAGCTGAACTCAAATAGCTGGTTCTCATTTAGGAGTCTGCATTGTTCAGGGGCTTGATGCAATCCCTACGGTGGTATCTTTAAGAACACTTTGAAGAACTCACCATCAATAAGGAATTACTCTTCCACTTGGACTATACATTTAACATCCTTTATGACACTAGCAATTATACTTAATAAGCATATGTCTCCCTGTTTTATGTCTTGCTTATTTTATCAGAGAATCATTGAACAAAATTATCTCTTTTGTTAAATTTTTTAAGGAGTTCTTTGAATGAAAAAAAAACATTTATTAAGCTCTTTCGATATGCCAGATATTGTGACAAACGTGAGGAATACAAATTCAAAAGTAATAGTATCCTTGCCCTCAAGGAGCTATGTTACAACAGGAAAAGATAACATATATAAGAGTACTGACCAAGGAAGAGAATTTTGGTTTGGTGAGTCACAAGGATGGTGACTATAGGGCAATCAATGGACAGACACATCCTTACCTGAAAGAGTGGTAGCATTGACTTGATTACAGTACCCAGAGCAAGAAATAAAAAGATGAGTGGAGTTCATATGTCAGGAAAGATGAAAGATGGCCTAAGTAAATGGCTGGATGGGGTGTGAAGCATGATCTCACGTACAGCAGCTAAACTCAGTGGCTGGATGAGTTTTCAATAACTATCAACTCATTCCTAATGTATAAAACTTTTATGAGAATGACCTACACACACATTGAAGTCATCCTTGGTGAATATATGTGAAAAGGGAAACATGCAGGTTTTCAAAAATTATTTTCTACAGCAGACCAACTCTTTACCATGACATGATTGATTGAAAGTCTTTAGAGAGTACAAGCCTCTATTGTGCTTATCATTTGGTTGACTAGCAAAAAGAAGACTTCCATATTTCAATATACAACCTTTATCTGCCTCCTGGACTCCAGTCCCAAACTACCAGCTTCCTACTAGACATCTCCAACTGAATGTCCTATAGGCATCTCAAACTCAGTATGTCCATAATAGAATGCAAATTTCTCTTCTCAACTTAGGCCAACTCTAACCTTCCCTGAGTGTGACACCTTTTTTCTAGTCATTCAGGTTCCCAACCTTTGGAGTTATCCTTTTCCTTCACTACCTATCAATTGACTAATCTTGTCAGTTTTACTTCTTTAATCTGTCCGCTTTTCTGCAGCTTGAGCAGCCTGTACTCTAGTTCTGATTTCCATCACAAGAGCTTTCTTTTGATTTCTCTACCTTCAGTTTCTCTCCTCTCCAATCCACACAGCTGCCTTACAGCTGCCTAAGTGATATTCCTAAAGGGTCTAACCATGCCGCATCTCTTTATTACTTTCTAAGATAACATACAAATTCCTCTGACAGGTACTTACACATCCTTAGATCCAGCCAAACTGACCTTCCTGCTGCTTCTAAGCAAAATCAGATGTGATTTTGTGATCTGATACCCCCCATTTCCTGTCTAGGAGTCTTTATGCAGGCCTCAAATGCCCTTTCCCCTCACAGCCATCTCTTAAAAGCCTTCGTTCCCTGCCAAGCTCAGCTCAAATATTGAGTCCTACATGAAGTCTTTTCTGATCCCTCCAGTTATTAGTGCCTTCTTATAAAAACTGCCTTTATTTATTTTGTATATACTTATATGTGTACATGCTCTCTCTCTCGACAGAAGGTAAGCTTTTTGAGGACAGGAACTGTTTTCATTTTTGTCTTTATATCCCCAGCACCTCACACATAATAGATGTTAAATAAATGCTTGTCAATTGATCAACTTCCTAATGTATCACCTTGAATATGTCACTCCACTACTCATATAGCTCCTGTACTTAGAAAATAAAATGGGATGAAATTCCCCCCCTTTACTTAGAAAACAAAATATAAGCTTATTCTGACATTCAAGACTCCAAAATCTGGCTCCAAACTACTTTTTCCAGCCATATTTCTTCCAGCTTTCCCTTATTCAGAGCTCTTAAGTCACTTGTCTTATTGCCTTAACTCTCCTAAAGATATTACATCTCTGCCTGCCCTCTCCCAAAGAGATCTCTCAATTTCTCCAATTTAGTGGTAGAAGATCAGGGGTCAGTTTGCTCCTTGCTTTTACAGTGGCCTCTGATTTTGCCTTTAACTTTGCCATTAAGCATCTGCCAGTAGGAATGTCATCTTCCTTCTCCAAATGAAACCTCCTTTACTTGTTCTCTCAAGCTGATACATTCATGAAATCTTTCCACCTATCTAGACTTTTAATTGCTCAACTCTTCCCATTTCAATCAGTCTAATAGTCATCTACTTACTAAATTGAACTCCCTACCTTATACCCACGACTAGTTAATTTCAGCTGCCCATATCAAACTTCTAGATTCTTTTGCTCCCTCCCATAGTACTAATTCCCTAACCCTGAATTACCTACAGTCTATTTCTTCTGGCCCTACTCCTTGGCTGTAGAATACTGCTGGAGAAATACACAAAGTTAAAGTGTGAGACATGTAATAGACAAACAATGAACTGTCAAGTGAGTAAGTGGTACAGGCAATAAATTAAATAGGTCAGAATGAGAAGAGACCAATTTGAATTGTAGTAATTGGGGAAAAGTTCATAAAAGAGGTGTGACTTGAGCACCTGAACACAATGGAATAGTTTTTGGAACAAATTTAAATTAGTTTCCTTGCAACCTTTGATTAACATTTACTTATATGGATTCTAGCTTCATATTTATTTCTTCCTTTCTTCTCTCTATTTTCTGTGTATGTCTCTTCCATTCTCTATGTATGTCTTTTCTTTCCTTTTGTAAAATGTCTCTTCTCCACTTTGCAGTCTCACTCTCAACTCTCATCACCTCGCTTGACTTTAACTAAAATGGAGTAAATCTTTTGAGTATCTTACATTTATTGTTCCACGTATTTTGAATATGTCATATTAATATTCAATTATAAACATTGCTTTGCCAATGCATCCTAAGGGCAATGGGACTTTTCTGACTTGCAGTTGAAACCTTTCATATATGTGTTATCTTCCTCCATTAGAATATGAACTCTTTGAGAGTAGGGATTTGCCTTACTTGTTCTATTTGTATCCCCAGTGCTTAGCACATAGCAAGCACTTAATGAATGCTTCATTACTTCATTCTCTAATCCCAGTCCCAAAGCAAATTAGCATGGCACTCTCTCCTAACTGGTGGAGATGAATACCCTGCCATGCATGAGAGGTGGAGTGGAGTTAATGAGAGAGATAATTTCAGTCTTCAAATAATCCTTGAGTCATTCCAAGCTTGGAATTGCTTTGGGTGCTTCGAGCTTTGAGAGAGAAGAGACTTCAGGTTACTGAAGGAAGACTCTGGAAAGACATGAGCGAAAACTGGTAGTCTCTGAGTCATCCCTATCCCCAGCTGGTTACTCTAGAGACTTTGGGAAGTTTCCCCTTGGATACGATCTCGAACTCTCTTTCTTGCTTGAGCTGAGTAACCTCAATCTCATTGTGAGAGCTCCTTCACTCTGTGTTGTCTGGTATATATTTTCTCCTATGTATACCTTCTTTGATTTCTGTTTTGCTACCTGTCTTGATATGTGGGTTTTCTTTGATAACTCCTTCATGTTTGTTGATTGTGGAACTAGTATTTGTTGGAGGGAGAGTTGGTGCATGATTTTTTGTTTGCAGATGATTGTGCACTCAATGCAACCTCTGAGGCTGAGATGCAACAGCCTATGGACTGGCGCTTTGCACTTTGCACTAACTTTGGCCTGACAGTTAACATCAAGAAAACAGGTTTTACACCAGCCAGCACCTCACCATCCATATGTGGAATGATGAGTTACAGCAAATGGAGAAAATTAAATGCTATGAATAAGTTAACTTGCCTTGGCAGTATACTTTCCAGGGATGCACACATAGATGATAAGGT
Organism: Vombatus ursinus; assembly: GCF_900497805.2. NCBI lineage: Eukaryota > Metazoa > Chordata > Mammalia > Diprotodontia > Vombatidae > Vombatus > Vombatus ursinus. The sequence continues at coordinate 3,037,704 of NW_020954591.1, forward strand.
TGACACATGCATTGTCATTGCTCTGTATTTGGGAGTCTCTGAAGGAAAGTATGGGAAAGAAGAGACATTAGACTGCCTACCAAAGTGAAGGTCTTAGAGTTATTGTGCTGACCTTATTGTTGTGTGCCTGTGAAACTTGGACAGTATACCAGCACCCTGCCAAGAAACAGAATCCCTTCCATTTGAATTGCCTACGGAAGATTCTGAAGATCACCTGGCAAGATAATGTAGCAGACACTGAGGTCCTTTCTTGAGCTGAACTGTCAAACATTCAGACCAGAGAGTGCAAATCTGATGGGCTGACCATGTTATTCAAATGCCAGAAGTAACATTAGCCTAAACAACTGTTTTACAGAGAACTCACACAAGGCAAGCACTCATATGGAGGTCAGAAAAAGCAATACAAGGATACCCTCAAGGTCTCTCTGATGAACTTTGGAATCAATTGTGAGACATGGGAGACAATGGCACAGGACAAACCCACATCAAAGAAGGTGCTGTGCTTTATGGGCAAAGCAGGATTTCAGTAGCTCAAAAGAAATGTGAGATGTGCAAACTTAGAGACATCTCTACTCTAAATATTCACATGGACTATTTGTGCCCAACCTGTAGTAGAGCCTTCCAAGCTCATACTGGTCTGATTAGCCACAGTTGGACACACTAACTCTAACACTTGACTCTAACATAGTAATGTCATTTTGGTCCTCTTTGAGCATGAAGGACAATAGCTAAACAATTCTAGCCTGGTATACCCTCTTTTTGAAGAGAACAGAGTGGCCTCCAGGCCCCAACTTCTTGTTCCTCCTCCTTCTGGCAGGAGAAGAGGAGAGGGGAAAAGAGTCTAGACATGTCTGTTCTGCCTCCCTTCCATGCTAGATGTGGTGGATAGCCCTCCTTATAATTCACTGAAAGTCTCTGAAACAATAAGGCCCATATGCTCTCAGGAATGAAAGGTGAGCCATATACTAGAAAGATCACTTGATTCGGAATCTGAAGACCTGGACTACCTGTCTGAGCTTCAGTTTCCTTGCCAGCAAAAAAGGGAAGCACTGCTCTCTGCCTGCCTCCCACTTGTGTGAGCACCAAGCACTGAAATGTACAACTCATACCAAGTATCAACTGATCTCCATATTAGTATACATTTGTTAATTCTGTATCTGGTGTGCAAGCTGCTTGTGGCCAAGACTTACCCATCTCCTTCCCCCACCTTCCCAGGTTGCCAAAGGATCAGTTAACACAAACTGGAGTCAGGAGTTGGGGAAAAGCAGGAGGCTGGACTGTATGAAGTTGGTCTTTGGGCTACAGAAAGTCCCAATCTTAAGGAAACTTAAGGATGAAGGAAAATGACCTTTGCTCTATGATAAGACCTAGGAAGGGAACAGTCTTTTTCCCACTCCTTTCTTAAAGGCAGTTAAGTAACTAGACCAAGATCACTCAGCAGCTGAGTGACACCCATAGAGCCGGGTGGGAGTGAGGGGAGGGACCCTCAGAAAGGAAAGAACGCTCCTGGCGCAATTTCTCTAAGCCAGTCAAGGAGGTACCGGAGCTCGCCAATCACGGAGCCGAAAGGCGGGGCCGTATTGTTCTACTTCACCAATCAGCGGGAGCTATCGAAGGTTCACGAGCCCAGAAGTCCAGGGTTCTCGCGTCCTTGCCTCAGACCTTGGGGGTCCTCATGGGCACGTAGCGGGACAGCTTGGAGCTCCTGTGGTATTTCTCGGTGTGCCCGGAATCCCCGCTTGTCTTCTGCCTACGAACCCCCTTCTCTGCCGCCCTTGTCCAGTACTTCCCATCGTTCAGACTTCTGCGTCCTCGGGGGAGTTTCTACGCGGGCTGGGGGCCGGGGTCTGCCGGTCTTCGGGTCACTCCAGCGGGGGCTGGGAGAGTCCGGGCTACGTTACTATGGAGTCGGGGGCTCGCCATAGTGACGGCACCGCTTCAGCGGAGGGGCTTCCCAGGACTTGGTCCTGCGCTCGCCTTTCCAAGTCAGTCCCTGGACCAAAAAGGTGCGGGAGCTTAGTGAGCTCAAAATTATGGGGGAAGGAAGAGGGGACACCTTGGGCAGTTGGACCACAGACCGCCTTAGACTGGAGTTACTGGAGGAAACTCGATTGAAGTGAGTTGGAAAGAAACGAGGACGAAGTGCCGGATGGAGTGCATAGAGAGATACTCCTCCCAAGCCACTTGTGCCTTGGAGGTAGCTGGGGTGGCTGATGCTTGCAGAGCTCCCTTAAGCTTTATTCCTGGTGAAAATACCTAAGCCCCTCCTATCTCCCCTTTCCCCATCCCCCACCCCAAGCCCTGGCTGATGGCAAAGAGTCTGCTGAAGACCCCGGTCCAAATCCCAAAGTCGCCCGAGCTGCAGATCTTGAGAAATTCGCTTTACCCACTCTGGGACCCAGTTTCCCCATCCGAAAAGTGAGAGCTTTAGACGAAGATGATCTTTAGGGTTCCCCACTAGCCTTGAATCTTGAAACGCCTATGCGAATGTCTCCTTTCTACCAAGGGAATAATAGGTTGAGATGACCCAGTATGAAACCGGCGAACTTAGCGTAAATCCTTTGGATTAGTAGTATTTCCACAGTTCTGAAACTAATGGCCCTATTTTACACTATTGCAACTTTGAATACGAGAATTTCGGGGAATTCATTCGAACTAATGGGGATTGGGCTGTTTTATAGCCTACAACCAACTGCTGTATCTCACACAATTCTAACTTTATGTAGGGGGAATTTCAGTACATGTATTCACTTGGGGGATTCATGCTCACTAACCAGGATCGGGGTATATATGGCCTGGAACTAATTGCCATAACACAGTTAGGATGTCTAATAGTACTAATGTCAATACATGTAGACAGGGGCTTCATTATTCTTACTAATCTTAATCAGGATCAGAATAGATATAGATACCTATATCTCACATATATACTGGATATATATCCTGTATATAACATATATTTGTATACACATTTGTGTGTGTGTGTATATGTGTGTGTGTGTGTATATATGTGTGTGTGTGTATATATGTGTGTGCATATATGTGTGTATGTGTATATATATGTGTGTGTAGGTATGTATGTATTTCTGCTTAGGGGAATTGACAAGAGCATCAAGTGAAATAGTATAGAGGGAGAAGAAGCTTAGGACTGAGCCTTGGGGGACACCTACCATTAGTAGGCAAAACCTGGATGAAAATTTAGCAAAGGAGCAAAGTAAGACAAGAAAAGAACCAGGCTAGAGGAGTGTCCTGGAAACCTAGGAAGAAGGTAGTATCAAGGAAAAGAGAGTAATTGACAGTGTCAGAGGCTGCAAAAGAAGTCAAGAAGGCTGAAGATTGAGGAAAAGAACATTAGATTTGGCAATTAAGAAGTCACTGGTAGCTTTGGAGAGAGCAGTTTGGGTTGAGTGATGAGTTTGGAAGCCAGACAGTAGAGAATTGAGAAGAGAATGAGAGGAAAAGAAGTAGAATCACTGAATGTAAATGGCCTTCTTTAGAAAAAAGAGAACAGACATATGAAATGATAGCAAGGATGGATGGATGAAGTGGAAGGGTTTTGGAAGGTGGAGAAGATACTCATGTTTGCAGGCAGTAGGGAAGCGGTCAGTAGACAGGGAGAGGGGGAAGATAAATGGTACTGGGGATAATAGTGCTTATTATCTAATGGACAAGACAGTCTGGAATGGGATCACATAGGTGGGGGGTAGGGGATGGAGTTTGCCTTGGCAAGGAGAAGGGCCACCTCTTCATGGCAAACAGAAGTGAAGGAGAAAATAGTGCCGGAAGACATCTGGAAGATGTGATATAACTGGGAAGGCAGGAACTCTTGGTGAATGACCTCATTTTTTTTTCAGTGAAATATGAGGCAAGGTTCTTATCTGAGAGGGGGAAGGGAAGAGGAGCAATAGGTCTTTTAAGGAGGGATGAAAAGCTTTAGAAGAGCTGCTGTCCTGAATGGGATAGTGTTAATTAGGGTGGTAAAAAAGGATTGCCCTGCCACATCGAAGGCCCAGTTGAGATTATGTAATGTGAATTTGTAGTGGATCTAGTAAGCACAATTTAGTGTGCTTATTTTTCTCCATCTTCATTCATCAGCATGTAAAATAGCACTGAAGGCAGCAGATGGTGGAAATAGTCCAAGGCTAGGTCATGGCAAGGTAAGAAGAGAGGCCACCAAAGGGTCAAGATGGTAAAGGGAAGAAAAAGTAGCTAGTGCAAGGGTGATGGTTCAGGTTAAATTACAATACTATGCTATGTCTACTACAGATTCCTATCATCTAATCTCAACTGCCCCTCATTGGTACATGGCCATTTTTTTTTATTATTCTTTGATTCTATTATCACTCTCCTCAGCAGCCTTTCTGCTCCTTTCCTTTTCTCCTAATGTCTCCTCTATCACTATTTCAGTGCAGATGTCCTCATCTTCTAGTTTACTGAGAAAATAGAAGCTGCCATGAACTCCTTCTGCTCTCCTATTCTATACCTCAAAACTTTCATATATATAGATATATACATATAATATCCTCTCTTCCTTCACTACTCCTAACTCTGAGGAAGACATAGCCCTTCTTCTTTCCATGAACAACACTTCTATCTGTGTCTTCAAATGCCAGAAGTAACATCAGGCACTGTTTGCATTACATAGTCCACCACAGGATGTGCCAAAGTGATATGCCTAAAGAATGTATCCAGTATGTCTCTTCCCTGATCAAGAAACCCAGTTGGCTAGCTAGTGCCTGTGGGAACAAATACAAACCATTGCTTAGTTTTGTATCTAAAACATCTGGTACCCAATATGGTTATCAAATTCCTACCACCTACTTCATACTTTCATAGTCACTGTGATGTTTGATTACTGACTGTTGTTCAGTTTTTTTCAGTCATGTCCAACTCTTCATGACCGCATTTGAGGTTTTCTTGGCAGAGATACTAGAGTGGTTTGCCATTTCCTTCTCCAGCTCATTTTACAGATGAGGAAACAGATGAAGCAAATAGGGATACAGTGACTTGCCCAGGGTCACACAGCTACTAAAGTGTCTGGTGCCAGATTTGAACTCGGGAAGATGAGTCTTCTGATTTCAGGCCCAGTACTCTATCAACTGCATTACTTAAGAGTCAACTACTCTTCCCTACCCCCGTGCCACCCCCCCTCACCCCCAGCCCCTCATTGCTTGTTCTCACCCTCATCTTCCTTGACCCTATCCCTCTCATATCTACAGCTCAGTTCATCCTGTCCCTCCCATTATATGCCCACTAGGATTCCCAAACCGTACCAGACTTCATCCTTTATTTTGAATCTTTTCCTTTCATGTTCTTTCCATCTTATAGTACTCATTGATACCTGGCTTCTCCTGAATGATAGTACATCCTTGACCATCCTCTCCAGGACTCTGCTTTCTCTGATACCCTGATCACAGCAACTGAGGAGTTGGAGGAGGGAGTCAGAATACTTCTTGCTTGCCACTGGCAATTCCAGGCTCTCCCTCTACCGTCATCACTGCGCAACTTCTTTGAAGTTCAAAATCACTCCCATCAAAATTTATCCCCCAGTTGAGATAGCAGAATGGAGGTCAGTTTCTCTCTTTGCTCAAGGCTATTAGTGCCTGGTTCACTGTCTTTCTCCGATTTCTGTCCTTCAACATTTATGTCGAAGTTCTATCATACAATCTAACCTCTCAAGTCTAAAATTTCACATTTCAGATTCTACTCAACCTAAAAACATGCTGAAGAATGATTATACCCTAGTTCTTGCCATGACCCATTATCCATGATAAAAAACTGACATTCCTCTATATCTGATCATAATTTCCTATCATTCCATCTCTCCCTATGCCCTATGCTCCTAAATCTATTCTTCATCATCATTGTGACCTCCAGTCCCTCCAAACCTCAGCCTTTTTTCAAGGCCAGTCCTGCTGCTCTGAATTTCCTTTCCTTTTACAGACTTAGGACCCTGAGCAGTGCACCACCACACTGTACTCTATTCTCAAATCGCTTCTGCCTTGTCCTCTGGCTGCTCATGTTTTGCCAAACCCCAATCTTGAATTATTCCCACCACCTACTTCTTCTTGGGGGCAGCTAGGTGGTGGGCCTGGAGTCAGGAAGATTCATCTTCCTGAGTTCACATTTGGCCTCAAACAAGAGCTATGTGACCCTAGGCAAGGCACTTAACTCTGTCTCAGTTTTCTCCTCTGTGAAATCAGCTGAAGAAGGAAATGAATGGTAAACCATTCCAGTATCTTTGCCAAAAAAAAAAAACCCAAATGGAGTCACAAAGAAGCAAACACGACTGAAAAACAACTCAACAAATTCTTCTGCTCCTATTCATGTGCTTCTGATAGGAGTTGTTGGAATTCATGCAAATGAACTGACTAGATTCACTGCAGATGTATCCAATCTAACCTCAACTCGGCCCTTACTGAAGTTGAATCAAGGAAATTCTTTTAATACTCTCTAATTCCCTATCCTGCTCATCACAGAGGTGATTTTGAAATGTCTCCTCTCTTCTTAAATCCCCACATCTTTTCCTTCCCCCAACTTTTTAGCTGAGTACTTTGCCTCATAATTTACCAAAAAAACAAAACAAAACAAAACAAACAAACCTGAGGCAATAGCTGCCTTACTCTTTATCTTAAAACCTCTTTCCATCATTCCCTACTCTCCCCTCTTTTATTCCAGTCTGTGATAATGACATGGGCTCTTCTTACCAGGGCTAGACCCACTTCCCTCAGACACCAGTTGTATGACTTTAGGTAAGTCACTTAATCTTTCTCAGCCTCAGTTTACATATCGGTAAAATGAGGGGGGTTTGGATTCTATGGCCTCTTCCATCCCTAAATCTATGGAAACAGGTGTCCTTGATCCTTCCCCCTCCTGTCTGCTTCAGCAGATTGTTCCTTCAATCATCCCCTCTAGTTATAATCTTAAATCTTACCCTACCTACTGGTTCTTTCCCAGATGCTTTTAAATATGCCTGTCCCTCTCCTCTCTCCTTAAAAATATCTTAACTGATTTCTGTCATGCCTTCAAACTATCACTGTAATATCTCTCCTCCATTTCTCAGCCAAACTCCTAGAAAAACCTATTTATTCTTCATTTTCTTTCCTCCCATTCATTTCTCAAACCTCTGCAAATCTGGCTTGCTACCTCATCACTCAACTGAAACTGCTCACTCCAAAGTCATCTCTCCAATAAACTTCCCTTGCACTATCCCTCCTGGCCCCCCTCAAAGAACTCATAATTGCCAAATCAGATTGTTTTTCTCACTCCTAATCCTCCTTGAGCTCTCTGCTGCATTTGAAGTTGTTGGCTACCATCTTCCTCCATATACTTTCTCCTCTGGATTTTCCAGACACTATCCTCTCCCAGTTCTTCTCCTACCTGTCTGTCCTCAGTTTATTTTGCTCTTTTTGGAGCCCATTTCTCTTTTTATAGAGGTCATCTCCCCTGGGTTTTACTATGATCTCTCTTCAGATGACTCTCAGATCTCTACATCCAGCCACAGTCTCTATTCTGATCCCCAGTCCTGCATCACCGGCTGCCTATTGCACATATCGAATAGGATGTCCCAGAGACACTTCAAACCCAACACTTTCAAACAGAACTCGTTATCTTTCCCCTTCAAGCCCAACCTTCTTCCAAAGTTAAATATTTCTGTCAAGTGCATCACCATTTTCCTAGTCTCCCAAGAGTTGGCAGCTTTAGCATTATTCTCACTCTTCCCAATTCCATCAATCTCAGCAGCTGCCAAATATCACCATTTCTGTCTTATGTCTGTCCCTTTTCACAACTCTCATAACACCCACTTTAGTTCAGGTCCCTGTCACCTCTCCTGGATTATTTCAATGGCCTAATTGGTCTTCCTGTCCCAAGTCCCTCCTAATTTCATTCTGTTCTCCACATAGCTCCCAGCTCAAGTCTTCCTCTCTCCAAGTCTAGCTCTGTATTCACTATGCTAACTACAATGCATTCCCTCCTCACTCTCCCTTGTGGATTCTCTTAACTTCAAGGGAAGAACCACTTTCTACAGGAATTCTTTACTGATTCTCCCAGCTGCTAGTGCCCTTCCTTCTTAAGATAACATTCCTTTTGTATTCGGTGTGTATGTATAGATAGATATATATGTGTGTGTATAACTATCTAGGTAGATATTATATGTATAAAGAGATTTGTCTATAGATATCTAAGTCAATATTTATAGACATATCTATATCTAGGTATCTAGCTGTATATCTATATGTATATCTATACACACACACACACACACGCACACACACACACGATGTAATAGTGTAGACTGATAGAATGTAAACTCCTTGAGAATAGAAACTATTCCATATTTGTCTTTGTATCCCAACACCTACCACAGTGACTGACACATAATAGATACTGAATAAATGCTTATTGATCGATTGGTTGACTTGTATACCTTGTGAATTGCCTCAGGAAATTATAAGCTCTTGTAGAGTTTTATTTTTGTATTTGAATCAATCCCTAGCATCTAGAACAGTGCTTCAAATATAATGGGTTCTTAAGATCTTTAATTTAATTGAGTTGGATTGAAACAGAAATGTGGGTCTATTTGTTATAGAGACCTAGTTCCATCTGATATTAGGGACACATTTCCTATTAAGGAGTGAGGAAAATCTATATAGGTGAATTTTTCAAATAACTAAAGCTTATGTCCTTAAACACCCAAACTTTTCATTTTAACTGTTCTGGTTAGAAATCTTTCTAAAATACATTTCATACTGACTTGTCTTAAATTATGCTAGATATATTTTGACCTTTTATATTTGACTTATGATTATCATGAGCATTGGGCAACATAGTGGGAAGAGCACTGAATTTTGAGTCTAAAAACCTGGGTTCAAATCCTGATCCTGCTATATATGTATATATATATATGTATATATATAAATATATATGTATATATATTATATATGTGTATATATATTAATATATATGTATATATATTATATATATATAAAACATTGGAAATTTTTGTTTCTTTATCTGTAAATTTAGGGAATTGAACTAGATGCTCTCTGAAAGTTTTTCCAACTCTTGATCCTATGATGGTTCTCATTATTAAGTGCACTACAGTAATATTTTAATGAATATTAAGGTATTTTGGACAAGCCACCCCCACCACCCACAGTGACCCTGGCTGCTCTTGTTTTTGTAGTTTGTTAGTCTACTTTTTACAGTTTCCTCAGTTGCTTCCTTTCCTGTAGAGTTGTCATTTCTTGTACTTTGAATTTTCTTGCTCCTAGCAACAATCCCGTTCCATTTTCTGATTTCTTGCTTAAAAATCTTCTGTGGGGGGAGCAGCTAGGTGGTGCAATGAATAGAGCTCTGGCCTTGGAGTCAGGAGGACCTGAGTTCAAATCCAGCCTCAGATACTTACTAGCTGTGTGACCCTGGGCAAGTCACTTAACCCTGATAGCCTCAGCAAAAAGTTAAAAAAAAAAAACTTCTGTGGCATGGTAAACCAGATATCCAGACTTTTTAGAATCTTTTACAAAATAAATAGTAAATAGGTGCTTAATGGTTGCCTTCCAGACTATCCTATGAAATGCTTTACTTTCAGTGGATTAGCTTTGGGACTATTTTGGTTGTGCAGAATTTATTTTTCCCCTTGGTTTTCATATGCACATTATCCAGTCAAAGGGTTAGGATAAATGTGCCCTGGATAAGTAAAATGTTATTGTATATTAATTACTATTATTACAGTATTTTTCTTCCACTGATAAACATTATTTAACCAATTTCTTTAATTAAACAGGGATATAGTGCAACTCACAACGATTGAAATCAGGAACAAGATAGTAGAATTGGAAGAAGGATTAAAAAATGTTGATGATGAAGGTATAGTTTTTCTACATATTAATGTTTTTCTTACTAGGAAAAATATTAGAGAAGATTGTACAACCAATATTACAGTAAGTCTATGTTTTTGGTGGTTAATAATAGTATATAAATAATAGTGCAATAAAATCCAACCTCAAAAAAAAATTCAACCTCAGTAGTCCTGTTAGTATTTCTATCAATGTGGAAGTATTTTCTTTCATCATAAGAGGTTGATACCTTTCTGTACTTTTTCATCATGGATTGTTTTTATATTCTAGGTCATTTTACATTCTGTGAATACCACTTCTGTGCTTTTGTCTATTTGTTTGTGTGTGTGTGTGTGTGTGTCTGTGTGTGTATGTAAGATAAATTATCATTTGCCATTGCCATAGTCTTCTTTTTTTAACATTTCAATTTATTATTTATTTTTAACATTCTTTTCTTTGTAATTTTGAATTCCAAATTCTCTCCCTTCCAGTCCCTCTCCCACCCACTGATCACATAAACAATATGATGTCATTTATATATGTGAAACCATGAAAAACATTTCTATATTAGCCATATTTCAACACAAGAAAAATAAAATTAGAAAATTATACTTCAATTTACAATTCAGAGTTCATCAGTTCTGTCTCTGGAGGTGGATAGCATTTTTTCATTATGAGTCCTTTGAAATTGTCTTGGATCATTGAATTGATCAGAGTAGCCAAAACTTTCACAATTATCATCATTACAACATTGCTGTTACTGTGCACAGTGATCTTCCAGTTGTCATTTCACTTTTCATCAGTTCATACAGGTCTTGCCATGTTTTTCTGAAACTTCTCCCATCATCATTTCCCATAGCACAGTAGTACTCCATCACAATCATATGCCGTAACTTGTTCAGCCATTGCTCAATCGATGAACATTCTCTCAATTTCCAGTTCTTTACCACCACAAAAAGAGCTTCTATAAATGTTTTTGTACATATAGGTCCTTTTCCTTTTTCTTTGTTCTCTTTGAGATACAGACTCAGTTCTATACTTAGTAAATATTTGAGAAATGAGGCCTTTATCAGATAAACTTACTGGAAAATTTTTTTATATTACTTCATTGTCTGTGGTACCTTTTAGCATAATGTAGTTTCCCTGATTATCTCTGTTAATTAGGTCTATTTTTGCTTTTGCTTTGAGATCATGATTGCTACCCCTGATTTTTTTTTTTTAGTTGAAGCATATTATATTCTGCTCCATCCTTTTATTTTAACCCTGTGTGTCTTTCTGTTTCAAGTGTGTCTCTCCTAAACATATTGTTGGATTATCCATTCTGCTATCTGCTTCCATTTTATGGGTGAGCTCATCCTAGTCATATTCACAGTTATGATTACTGTGTATTTTCTTCCTTCCCATTTTCTTCTGTTTCTTCCTCTTTCTCTCTTTTTATGCTGTCCTTCCTCAAAAGTCAATTTTGCTTCTAACCACTGCCTCCCCTAATTGGCCATCCCTTTTATCATCTCTCTCATTTCTCTCATCTCCTTCCCCTGTTGTTTCCCTATTGGGTAAGTTGCATTTCTATACACACCTGAGTATGTGTATATCCCTCTTTCAACCAATTCCTATGAGAGTGAGGTTTAAGGCCACCATACCACCATTTTCCTCTCCATTGTAAAAGCTCTTCTGCACACCTCTTTTATGTGAGGAAAATATCTCCATTCTACCTCTTCCCTCCCCCTTCTTCCACTGACTCCTTTCTCAGTCCTTGTTTTTTTGGAGAGCATTCTAACATAATTGACTCATACCCATGTCCTCTGTTTATGTAAATTCATTTTAACTGTCTTAATAATGATAAAGTTCTTACAAGTTACATGTATCATTTTCTCATATAGGAATGTAAACAATTTAACTTTATTGTTTACTTTTTATGCTTCTCTCAAGTCTTGCATCTGATTGTCACATTTTCTATTCAGCGCTGATCTTTTCATCAGAAAGTTGTGTTTATTTGTTATCCCTCATTTTCAATGTGTGACCAGCTTCCCTCCTTTTCTGATCACATATTTACTCAATTATACATGTCTTGTGCCACTTCTTATGAATCACAGTTTAAAATATGTAGTAGTTGTTTTCATAGTTGTTTAAATTAAGTATAACAATAGTTCATTCTCATGAAGAATGTTATTTCGGAGTGACATACTAGATATTTTGTAATTGTTCATATAGACAATTCATACAATTAATTAGGAACATTCATCTTCCCCAATGTCAAGGAACTCTCATTTTATCTTTTAATTCAGGGTCAATCAGGAGTAACATAACTCTGTGTGTGTGTGTGTGTGTGTGTGTGTGTGTGTGTGTGTGTGTACACTCAAGAGTTGACTGGTAGCCGTTTGAAAAATGTCAGGGAGTCAGGGAGTAGACAAGGAAGCTTTTTTATGAAGTTATTACAATAATCCATGGAAGTGATAAAAGAGCCTGATGGGAGGATATATTGCAGAGGTAGAATTTATAGGACTAGCAAGATTGCTGAATTTGGGATATGACTAAAGAGAAGATTTCCAGTGGAGTCTTTTGTCCTTTGTACAGTGAGGAAGATAGGGAGAGTATGAGGACTCAAAGTTTATACTTTATTTGCCATTCAATCTAATATATTAACAATGTAATTGTAACAATGTAATCAACATACAGTTATAGACTTATCATAGAGCCTCAGTTATATACATCAAAATTTCCATCCCTCTAATGGGTTTCCAGTTCATGACTCTTGATAGTGGGAACACATAACTTCCCTCTGACCTTCACTAGAGGTAGTGTTTTCCTCCATTTACTACAGTTCTTTAAGTGAAAGCTGTATGGTCACTTTTGAGAAATGTTAAAGGTGCAAGTTGTGCTAGATAAGCCCCAAGGTCTTCCCATTTATGAGATTCTGAGATTTCTTTGGAGGCCATTTTATATCACTAGAAAGAAAACCATACATATACGTATATATATATATATGTGTGTGTGTGTGTGTGTGTGTGTGTGAGTATGTATATGAGGCTTTATATACATGTGTGTATGTGTATGTGTGTATACATATACACATACATATATACATGCACAAAGATGCACATACATATATACATATATACATGTGCATGTATATGTGTGTGTGTGTGTGTGTGTGTGTGTATATACACACACATATATGTTAAGGATCAGGGCTGTCCCAAAATACAATAGTTTGTATTTTGAAGGTAATGACTTTGCTTCCACTGAAATGTTACATCAAAAGGTAAATACATCATTTATGTTTCATGGGGAACATGTTCATGGAATAGTAACTTAATTTAAAAGCCATCTAAGGACACTCTCAGATTTGAGATATAATTTTAAATATTTGATGATTTTAAATATAAAAGTATTTTTGGAAGAAAAGAAAGATTGTGATTCTAAAAATATAATAGTGCTTTAGAAGGGTTATAGTAGTATATTTAAAATATTTTTCATTCTAAATACATTGGAGTACTTTTAAATATAAATTGAATAAGATGCCAGCATTGATATATGAAACTGGTAATTTTGCTTTTGTCCTTTTTCCTTATAAAGGTAATGAATGGAAAATTCGTTATGAAGCACAAATTGAAATTAATAAACAGTTAGAAAAGCAAATATTAAGTCTTCGAGAGAAAATGGCCAAAGTTTATGGGAATTCTTCAGGTAAAGGAGTGATTATGTGAATGTCTTATGAATGTAGTGAGATTTGATTTTATATCAATTACTGATGTTTGCTTTCTTTTAGATAGATTATCTTCTATTCGTGTCTATGAACGGATGTCATTGGTGAGTAAAATTTTAATTTCTCTACATAATTAAGAAAAGGGAAAATTGGAAGTAAATGATTTTGAATTACTTCACAAAGAACAAAAGATTTTTTTTCCATAAGCAGTTATCCTAAATATAGCTTCAATTACATATATATTGCACAGAATCCCCTTATTTTCAGTACACAAAAGTCTATACTTTTCTTCCCTAAGAGTTTGGAAAGTTAGACTTGGTACTGAAGCAAATAATTTTTCTTGGAGCAATATCCCCATCTTGTGTAGCTTTTGGAAATAGCTATTAGAGCCATTTTAAGTTTGAGATTTTTTTGTACCTAGAGGCAGACATTTATGCAGATTTCTCCAATCTTAACTTGCAATACCATATTTTATCATGCCAACTGTAGAATAACTTTTACAACATTATAAAATATTCACATGGATTGCTTTGGGGCCCAATGGTGTTTAAATACTTTAGTTCATTCTAATGAACAAAATAGGGTTTGGTTTTTTTGTTTGTTTGTAAATTGATGCTAAAATAAAAAAGGAGTATCCAGCATGTTGGAGAATCAGAATTAAAATTATCTCAGAAAATTTAAGAAGTAGTTAGAATTAAATGAAATGCATTAAGGACATGTTAATTTGGGGCCTGGAGATAAATTCAGAATTATAAGGTGGGTAAGTAAGAGTGACTATTGGTAACATGGCTAAAAATCTCAGTGACAGGAACATTGGTAGAAAACTAGTCATAAACTCAGGATGAGACCACTGTAACAGGAGCAAGGGATGAATGGGCCAAATTTGGGTCCCCCAAAATCACTGGTCAGGATTTAGAGAGGGGTATTGAAATAAATGAGCTAGAGGAAAATATCTAATAGTTCGCTAATGTCAGAACCAGGCATGTCATTAGAACCAATCAGTATGCACTATATTTTCTTCTAATCATCTTTGCCCTCCAAATTTTCCTGTTTCTCTTGAGGATGCTACCATTCTTCCAGGCACCTAGATGTGCAACGTTGTAGTCAACCTTAACTCTTTCCTCTCCCTCAACTCTAATATCCAATTTTCAAGTCTTTTTGATTGTACCTTCCCAAAATCTATGGAACCCATCCCCCTTCACTTGTGCAGCATCTTCCCTAGCTTATGTCGCCATCACTATTTGTCTCTGTTGTGGTAATAGTCTTCTCTGATATCTCTGATTCCAGTCTTTCCCTCTTTCCAATCTACCCAAGCATAGATCTGACTATGTGATTCCTTACTTAGAAATCTTCAGGGGCTCTCAATTGCTTCTGTGATGAATACAAACTCTTCAGTTTGGCATTTGGCATAATCTAATTCCCACTTACTTCTTATAGTTTTATTTAAAATTAATCTTCTTCATTCCTACACTTTACATTCCAGTCTGCATGGCTTTCTTGCTCTTCCCCAAAGAAGCCATTTTATTTCCTTCCTCTGGCCTTTTGCCCAGATGGACTTCAGTGTCTTCACATCTGCCTCGTAGAATCCATTTCTCCCTTCAGCTTAAGTCATTCCTCCTCCACAAGGCCTATCCCAATTTCTTCAGTTTTCAATATTCTCTACTTGTAATTATTTTGTGTTGTTGTTAAGTTGTTTTCAGTCATGTCCACTTTTTTGTGACCCCATTTTGGGGTTTGTTTGGCAAAGATATTGTAGTGATTTACCATTTTCTTCTCTAGCTCATTTTACGGATGAGGAAACTGAGGCAAAAAGGGTTAAGGGACTTGCCCAAGGTCACACAGCTAGTAAGTGTCTAAGGCCAGATTTGAATTCAGAAGGTGAGTCTTCCTGACTCCAGGCCTGGCACTTTATCCACTATACCACCTAGCTATCCAATTATTTCATATAAGTCTGTAATCAGTGAAGTAGAAAGACAGCTGGAAAGGAAGTCATTGGACCTAGGTTCACATCGTGACTGCCCTGCATGATCTCTATGACCTCAGCAAGGCTCCTGAACTCTCTAAGCCTTAGCTTCTTCATCTGTAAAATTATGTGGTTGATCTGGATGTCCTCTTCAGTCCCTTCCAATCCTACATTTATGATGTTGTGGTCCTCTCTGTCTGTTTTACATATACTTATATATGTACACACATACACTCTAACATCTATAATATATAGTATATGTATATATACACATGTTTATGTATGTGTGTATATATACATATATACACATATATATGTATGTGTATATATATACACATAAATGTGTGTATATATATATATATACACATAAATGTGTATATATGTATATATACACATATACACATAAATCATAAGCTCTTCCAGGGCACACATTGGCTTATTTTTATTGTACCTCTACCCCATATGCATAACAGGTACTTGTACACAAGAGGTATTTGTATCTATAACAGGTACTTAATAAATATTGGTTGAATTGAATCTTCAGTGGGGTCTCCTAGCCCACCAGGAGAAGAACCTTTTAGGTCTGATCAAGGATATGTCACAGAAGTAATTCAGGAGTAGCACAGAACCAATGCCAGGAAACAGGAAGTGAATGGAGAGCTTCTAAGGCCTTGCTGTTGACCTCATGCTCCTTCTATATGTACCCCAAAGTTATAATACTCAAGTGTTTATAGATGCTGCATAGCTAGTTTTGCGGATGGTAGGGTAGGGGAGCTCTTTCAAAGAGAGAGAGACATGATCTCTGACTTTGTGTTACAGTTGGAAAGGCTACTCTGGAGAGGGGAAATCAAAGGAACAGTGTCATTAGAGTGGGTGGAAAACACTTAATGTAAGTGATAAAGGAGTTGGTGTATAATGAAACACTATGGTTTCACCTATCAATGTGAATCAGCAGCAAGAAGAGTCTCTCAATTACTTAGCTGATATGACTGGTCAGGAAAATAGAGGCACTGTCTCTAGAGAACGATTGGTCATAAGGGGCAAAACATGACACCCCGTGGGCCCAGGATACCTCCTCAGGTTTGAGCCATCAAGACCAAAAGAGAGGCTACTTCAGATCTTAGTGTGGAAACTTAAGCCAAGAATATGAGCCAAGAAGCAGAGCTACTCCTGGAAGTCGACTTACATGTAACTCCCCAAAGGGGACTTACTTAGGAACAAGTGACTGAAGTAAAGCTATGCAAGTAGTTCTGGGCAGCTAGGGGGTGCAGTGGTTAGAGTGTCAGGCTTGGAGTCAGGAATATTCCTATCTGAATTCAAATCTGGCCTCAGACACTTACTAGCTGTGTGACCCTGGGCAAGTCACTTAACCCAGTTTGCCTCAGTTTCCTCATCTGTAAAATGAGCTGGGGAAATGGCAAACCACTCCAGTATCTTTGCCAAGAAAACCCCAATAGGGTCACAAAGAGTCAGACACGACTGAAAAATGATTGAACAACAACAATTATAGTTCTGGATCAGAATATAGCTTGCTATGGAGACAAAAGAATTAAGCAGATGCTATCTCAATGTTTGCCAATTGATGACACATTTGAACTTGGATTTCTGAGGCTATCTGGAAGAGAGAAACCAGAAGAGGTTCTTTTTCCATCTTAAAGGCAGAGTTCAAAAGTGTGCCTAATCTTTGGTAGCCCTCTCCTCTATTCCTTCTTTCTGCCAACTAGGCAACTGGGTAGTATAGTGGTTAGAGTGCTGGGCTTGGAGTCAGGAAGTCTTGAATTCAAATTCAGCCTCAGAGCTGTGTGACCCTGGGCAAGTCTTAAACTTCCATTTGCCTCAGTTTCCTCAACTGTAAAATGAGGGTGATAATAGCATCTAACTTGCAGGATTGTTGTGGTGATCAAGTGAGATGATATTTGTAAAGCACTTAATACAGTACCTGGCCCATAGTAGGCCTTATGTAAATGCTAGCTATCACTATTATCTTCACCATCATCATCATCGTTTCTTCTGAGACTTTCATGGGCTGTTGCTGCAGCTAGATGGAGTAGTCAGACAGATGAGGTGCAAAGAAACTGCAGAGAACTGAGAGCACCAGTTGGTGAGATAAGGGAAGAACTTGCCTCATCTTTGCACCAGGATTGGGAGCAGATCCCTAATGGGAGCTAATTGTACAGCCTCTCCAAGTTTTGTTTCTCTTTTCTTCCTAAAAGAGGAAGGCATTAAAAGAATCTGTTTCTCTTCCAAAGAGAAGAGAAAAATTAGTAACTTACTTGTAAATATACCCCTAGACCTCATAGAGATAAGACCTTCAGGCACCAAACCTGGGAAAGGTGGTTCTGAGTTACTGGTGAGATAGATACTCTTAAGGACTACTTTTTAAAGAAAATACACCTATCTGAACCGTGTATGTAGGACCCTCTCGATATGGCGACTTCCCTATGTCGTTTTGGGGTTGCCTGCCAAGATTTCCCTGGTCTAAGGGAGACGTCTATCCAGATGGAAGGAGGGTTGAATCCAGAGGCCTCTCCATTTTTACCTAGTACTCATGCTGTGTACAGTGACAAAATCCTTATGGTCAGGAAACAGTAAGAGATAGCTTGGCCTATTGTCCTTGTCTGTTAGAACTGGGACTTTGCTGAAGAATTAGATCAGCCAGTAATATAAAGCTACAGGACATTATTTAGCACATTTTAACTCATGGAATGGGAAGCTACACGGTCTAACCTGAGACACAAGTTAGTAGGATCATCAAAGGGGGGAGATAGGTGCAACCTAGTAATTCTACTATGATAGGGCAACAGTGAAAATTTGCCATATTTGGGCAGTGCTCATCTCTCAAATTAGAGCAGACCCAAACAGCCACAAAGTGGGATAGGGAAGGGATACAACCAGAGATGTTGCCTGAAACTCAGGTTTGATGATCTTCAAGACATGGCAGGAAGGAGTGCACAATGGTGTTTTGAGGAAAGGTGAACTCCTGGACTTGGTCCATGTTTAAACCAAAATCTTACCAATTCTTCTCGTTCTATGGGCAAGACTTCTGGGGCTATTATCACTCATGCCTCATATCAGCTCAGTGCTTCAGATAAGGGTTAGAGGACGTTTGTTAGAGGAAGGGCAGGGTCTGAACTGATTAGTGTAATGAGGGTCTGTTAGATGCTCATGCAGCCTCTCTCTGCAGAGGGTACTAGGGAGCTTGCTAGTGAGAGAATCATGATGACATGTAAGAAATGCGCCTTGTAGAGACTGTGGAGCCTTTGTGGACATTCCATACCTGATTCCAACTGATGAGCCATGTATTGAAGAGGAAACTCTTTGGCTTCTGAGACATTCAGAAAGGCCTGTCATCTTCTGTTGCTTCCTTTCTTTACCTCATTTACTCATTTGGCTTCATTTGGTGTCTCCATTACTCAGAGCATCTGGTGAGAAACCATGCTTTGTCTCTTTTGAGGTCATGTGGTCCTGATAAGCCCAAATCATTGGCTTTTGTTGTTGTTGTTTTCCATTCTGAGTGAAGGTAGTAGAGCCTCACAATCTAGTGAAGTCATTAGAATGGCATACTGGCACCCCCATGTTCCAGAGTCTGGGTTCTACAACCAGGGCAGCATCAATATCCTGAGGAATCAGGAGTGATCTTCACAACCTCTGCCAAACAGGAGGACTCATCTAGCAATCAGGGTACATCTGGACAAGAATTTAAAAAGATCAATGCTAATAGGAAGTGAGATAAGTTTTGAACCTACTCCCCTAGAGACTGAGGTAGTGCAGAGTAGAATATGCCCTGGAGATACTGGGGAAAATTTTTGTGTGTTTGCTCTCTATATTTTTGAAGTAAATATCCCTTTAAAAAGCTACTTGATGTTCAGTAATTAAATGGAATTGGAGTGCTGTCACAGGCTTTTAACAGTGGAGAGTACATTGAAGGCTTGAACCAGTAGAATGGCGGAAAGAGGCACTCCAACCCCTCAGGGCACCCTGGGCTGGTATCCTTGATTCTTGAGGGGAAGATGTCACTGGCCTTAGCCTGAGAGTGTGGGATCAGAGATATCGGCTACAAGCTGGAATTTTCTCGTGAGAATGATTTTGGGCATTCAGAACTTCGTAAAAAGAATGGGGTGGAAAAAACCTGTCCAAAATATCTGTGTTCAGAAAGCCAGAGATTTTCAGTCATTTTCAGACTTTCATGACCTCAGGACTGGGGCTGCCAGGAAGCTGAGAAGACCTATGGTAGAAAATTGACAGCATGCTACTGCCAAAGTGTCGGGCCTAGTGACCAGATTCACATATAATGCTCTAGGAGCAATAGTTGAAGATATAACTTGTTACTAGCCCTTGCCCACTGGTAGTGTATATAATTCATGTTCTGTGTGTAACAGCAACATAAAATGTTATATATTGCTGGTGACCTGTATATTTGGTCTACTGTATTTGATTAACAACTTATGATGCTTTGTGTTATATACTGCATGTGACCTCTGAATTTGGTCTACTCTATATCTACATCTTTCTCATGTGATGCTTTGTCCTGTGTATTTGCACTTGTACTGTGTGTTTGCCATATTGCCCCCTCGGATTTCAGCTGTGGGGAACACCTAGTGTAGGAACTTCTTGCAGTGACGCATATTAGAAACTTGTTTGTAGGGCAGAGTCTTAGAGAGCTGCCTGAGACACTTCAAGGTTAGGTCCTTTGCTCTTGGTTCCACATTTAGTGGCAGTGGCAGAACAGGAACATGGTTCTTCTTCTCTCCCAGGTTGGTCCTGTATTCACTATGTCTCTGCACCTCTAGACATAGTTGATGCAATGCTTTCTTGTGCATTAGGTTGCATAGCTAGATGTGGCCTCTGTACTTGTTGTCTTATGCATGTAACCCTACTGTATGCAAATTCATGGGTATTTAGATGTTACCTAGGTGGCAGAGTGGAGAGAGTGCTGGGCCTGGAGTCAGGAAAATTTGTCTTCCTGAGTTCAAATCTGGCCTCAGACACTTACTACCTGGGCAAGTCACTTAACCCTGTTTGCCTCAGTTTCCTTATCTGTAAAATGAGCTGGGGAAGGATATTGCAAACCATGCTAGTATCTTTGCCAAGATAACTCCAGTGGGATCACAAAGAGTTGGACATGACTGAAAAATGACTGAACAACAATTGAAAGATGTTAGCTATAAACATTTCTGTAAGTGTGGTGTACTGTGCAAGGACAGTACACATTTTTTTCCTCAATAATTAATTAATTGTTAGTTTTCAACATTCACTTCCATAAGATTTTGATTTTTAAATTTTCTCCCCCCAGTCCTCCCCCACCCCAAGACAGTATGCAATCTGATATAAGCTCTACTTATACATTCATATTAAGCATATTGTCCCATTAGTCATGATGTAAAGAACAATTAGAACTAATGGGAGGAACCATGAGGATGAAGCAATAAAACAAAACAACAAAGGAAAAGGAGAGCAAATAGTATGCTTCCATCTGCATTCAACTCCATAGTTCTTTCTCTGGATGTGGATAGCATTTTACATTGTGAGTCTTTTGGAGTTGTCTTAGATTCTTGCATTGCTGTGAAGAGTCAAGTCTATCAAAGTCAGTCATCGCACAATGTGGCTGTTACTATGTACAATGTTTTCCTAGTTCTGCTCATTTCACTCTGGATTAGTTCAGGTAAGTCTTTCTAGGTTTTTTTGAAGTCTGCCTGCTTATCATTTCTTATAGTACAATAGTATTCCATTACATTCATATACCATAACTTGTTCAGCCATTCCCAACAGTACACATTTTCCACAGGAGGAAGACTGTAAAGGATAGAAAAGCTTTGCCATGTTGGCAGGACCATGGCAGAGTTTACCTCTGACCCCATGTGCAGTATTTCTGGTGTCTTCTTGAGAATTATTTAAGTTTCAGGACAATTTGCTCAGTCAAGGATTAGTTTTCAGGTGGATTTAAAGAGTATAAGAAAATGGGTGCATGTTTACCCCAGTCCTCAGAAACACTGTGGAGGAAGTGCTGACCATGGGAATAGGGTAGAATCAGTTCAGCATTCTGAGCTAGAAATGGATTCAGCTGCCTTAACTCAGCTAAAGACCTGGGCACCTTCCATTGAAAAGGAGATCTCTAAATTCTTACAGCCAGCCGCTTGAGCAACTCTTTTGTCTACCAGACAAATTAAAGTTTTGAGGCTAACTAACAATAGGTCCCTGAGGCATGTTGGCTTGAGAAATATCACTGTAAGAGAAATGACAATCTCTGAAGCAGTAGCATGGCAGAGAAGAAGCAACTGTTTCTCAGGCACAGAGAAGTTGCCAATCAATGGATGACCTTCAGAAGTAGAGTAGATTGGTCTATGTTTTGGAAATGTAGAAGGTGGAACCGACATCCAGTCTGAGGCATAACCTAGTTGCCAGGAGACAGAGCCTAGCTGGACATGTGATGCTGAAGCCCAAACTTCTCTATTTTGGAATCTCTACTATGTATTTGTAGCCTTCCCTGAAAAGTGGTGAAGTCTGTAGGAGAGCAAGAACATTTGTATATGGAGGCTGAAAATGATTCTGTTGCATGTGTTTTGCTGTTATTTATTTTTCTGTTTTGTTGCAGTTAAAGTCTTTGATATTTGATGTATGTTTTCTTCCTAGTCTGTGAGGAGAAGAGGTTGCCAAACTCGAACCATTCTCCTGCACACTGAGGTCAGTCACAGTGAGATTCCAGAATTGAGTGAGATACGTGTTATACTCCATTCTTGTGGACAGGATAAAGACATGTAGGCTAGCATAGCTTAGGTAGATTCAGCACTGGATCAATGTCTGGACAAAAAGTACTTAGTCATTAATGGTTCCATTTCAGCTTGAGAGGCTTCCATTTGAGTACCTCAAGGATCTCTGCTCAGCCTTATGCTGTTTAACATTTTTTTCCCATTACTTGGATTAAGACTTGGTTGATATGTTTATCAGATTTCCAGATGACATGAAACTCATAGGAGTATATAGCTTTAGTGTTGGGGCAGGGGAGCAGGGGAAATCCCAGATTTCATCTCCCTTATCTAGCCAAGTGGACTTTTCCAGCCCTTTCTACTCATATCCATTAAAGAAAAGAACCAGATCATCTGCAAATTTCACAGAACAAATCACCTTAATAAAAGGATTTGTTCTGTGAAGTTTGGATTCATTCAAAGGGCCTCCAGGCTGCAGGTTTCCCCCCCACCCCCGGACCAGAACTTATTTAATGGCCAGGGTTGTGAAACCAAGTCTGCTAATTCCAAATCTAACCTTCTCTCTCTTACAGCAAGAAGCACCAGACTGAGCCCTAAGCCAGAACCTAGTCATGGTTGCTATTATAATTCTCTAGTCAGGGCTCAGAAAAAATATTGGCTTAATATTATTTGCTATGATTTATATTTCCCCACCTTCAGCCTAGCCTGATTAGCTACACTGGGGACTACTCCTCTGTGACTTTTTGAAATGTTGCCAATCCTTAGTTTATAGGATTTATAAAGTAGAAACTATTTGTGCATTTACATTTTATAACACAAAGCAATTCATTGCAATATTTTCTCTTGTGTTCTGTTCTAGCAGGAAAGTTTTTCATGATCTGTTCTGGATTCAGAAAAATTCTATTTTCAATTGTAGCTATATTTCCTTGAAACATGATAACTAGGGCTAGAAACTTGTGTTCTCTCTCTTTTTTTTTAGGCAATTGGGGTTAAGTGACTTGCCCAGGGTCACACAGCTAGTAAGTGGCAAGTGTTTGGTCTGAGGCTGGACTTGAACTCAGGTCCTCCTGACTTCAGGGCTGGTCCTCTATCCACTGCGCCACTTAGCTGCCCCTGAAACTTGTGTTCTCTTAAATACCACTGGTTTGACTAAATTTATTCCTAATGATGAGAATAAGGGTTCTTTTGCCACTGTGCCAGTCATTTGTTGCCAGAGAGGGTCACCTTGCACATGCCCTATATTTCCAAGTATGAGGCATACCCAGAGACAACAGACATAGCGTAACACCCACCTGTCAGTTGACAGGTGGCAGATGTAGCAACATCCTGAGCTTTCCTCATGGGGCATTGTGTCTCAGGAGCCTCTGGATTCGGGTTCTTTTCAGATGTCACCAATCAGCTGGAAGGCAATTGCACCCTCAACAGCCAATACACCCATTGTCCTAGTGAATAAATATCTAGGTACATTTTCATTTTTCATTAGTTTTTAAGTATAAAATTTTAAAAATCATTATTTACCACAAGGGGGCACTAGATGTTTATGTAAGGTGAATTTTAATTCTTCATATAGATCACTTGTAATGGACATTATTCCATGCTTTCATTGCTATGTTTGAATATTTAGAACTCATAGTTTCTGTAATATAAAACTGGTCAATTTTTTTGCTTGTTTCTCTAAAAGAAATCTATTTTAAAGAAGTGCTCAACTTCGCTTTAGTTATTAACTCTTGTGTAATAATATTGTATTCTTCAATTTAACCATCTGGAAGTTTATTGTTTGTCTGTAAGTGAAAATACTGTACACCTAGGAACAGTAATGATAGTCTCATTTTTTTTCTTATTGTCTGAAAGTGAGTAGTGCCTTATGCAGAATAGTGATTTAGTAAAAGTCAGGATTTTTTATTTGATTTGATTTCATTTCATTTCATTTGCCACTTTGAGATAAATTCCCTTGCCATTTAGAACATAAGCTCATTTGAAAAATGAAAAGGATGGTAAAAAAAATGCCCTCACAAAATAACAAGAGGCAAGTGGAGAGGAAAACAAACTGCCAGTTCCAGAAAGTCAGTGACCAGGCCCCTGGCCCTCAGCATAAGAAGCTTGGGATAGTGCCCCCTGTGCCCCAGGAGCAGAAGTCAACTTTAAAAACCATAAAATAGGGGCAGCTAGGTGGTGCAGTAGATACAGCACTGGCCCTGAAGTCAGGAGGACCTGAGTTCAAATCTGGACTGAGACCAAACATTTGACACTATCTGTGTGACCCTGGGCAAGTCACTTAACCCCAATTACCAAAAAAAAAACAAAAACAAAAACAAGAACCATGAAATAGTTGAAAAATGAACAAAAAGAAAAAAAAAGCCCCAACCATTGAAAGCTACTGTGATGATAGGGAAGATCAAAACACGAACTTAGAAGAGGACAACAGTGTTAACATGCCTACACATGAAGCCTCAAAGAGAGCTATGAATTGGTCTCAAGCCCAAAAGGTCTTCCTGGAAAAGCTAAAAAATCATTTAAGAGATATAGAAGAAAAATTGAGAAAAGAAATGAGAGTGATTCAAGAAAATCATGAAAAAAGAGTCAACAACTTGTAAAAAGAAAACAACTCCTTAAAAAGTAGAATTGGCCAAATGGAAAAGGGGGTACAAAAGGTAACTGAAGAAAATAATTTCTTAAAAATTAGAATGAGGCAAGTGGAAGTTAATGACTCTATGAGATATTAAGAATCAAACAAAATTTTAAAAATGAAAAAAAAGGAAGAAAATGTAAAATACCTCATTGAAGGAGCAGAAGGATTATCTTGCTATAGAGAGGGTCCAGTTAAGATTTGATAACACAAATTTGTATTGGCCCAAGTCAACATAGTTTTTGTGTCTTCCTCTAGCTTCTTTCAGTAGAATAAGAGTAGAAGCATGGGAGGTTGATGGTAGGAGTCAAGATATGACAAGGTAAAATCAATGATAAGACAAAGGAATAAGAGATTTAATGAAACAGCTAGTGTAGAACTGAACTGGCTCTCCAAGAAGACGAAGACTAGAAAAGGAGGACGTAGTAATTAGCACAAAGGTAGTGCCCAGCTAAGCATCTGGGGGTAGATTGTAGGTTATAGTTAGGACAAAGCATATGATTAGGATAATAAGGCATTGGAAGAAATGGAATAATAAAGGCGAGAACACGGGGAAGGCCCCAAAGCATTTAATCGCTCCCTTTTACTGAAAATCTATCTTTTCCCATTGAAAGCTCAACTTTTCATGATAAATTATTTTGAAGTGAAAACTAATTACTTTTGCTTCTATGGTCTGTCATGGTTTAGTTTTTGGTTGTTTTTTTTTTTTTAAATTTCTCTTGAATAAGGAATAGCCTTGTATGATTTGGACCATTTTTCTTAGATATATGGAGGCCTTCCTACAAAAAAAAAAGTCATTCATGGTTAGGCCTATAAAAATGACTAACTAAATTAGCTCACAAATTTAGTGCTATACCAATCCAACTATTACTCCCTGCCTTCCTTTCCCTCTCAACTCTCCCCCTTTAGAAAGAAGCTATATTCCCAGTGTTTACCACAGTGCTTAGCACACAGTAGGTCCTTAATCAATGTTTGTTGTATTGTATTGTAAGAGGTGGTAAAAGAGAAGAAATTTGAACAACATTAGGGTCCAAAATTAAAATGGTCTGCTTTCATTCCATTGTAACTCCTCTCTTCCCTTTGTGTGGACCCCAATCACTTATTCTTATCCTTTACTGCTTTCCTTTTATTCTCTCATTAGTGATTTACCCTCAAAAGTTGAAATTTGTCTTGGTTGTGGCTATTTTGTTCCCACTTGTACTGTCTTATAGTGCCATTCTTTCTCTTACTATCTTTGACTATTTCTCTGTTGAGTTGAAAATATTTCTGACAAAACTCTTTGTGTCTGTGCTTGTGTATGCAAGCTTCATTTGTCTGGTTCAGATAAGAGTAAAGTTCATGTGATATCTGCTGCCCCCATACCTTTCTCTATGTTTATATAGTCATCTCCTACACCCCAATAGTTCTACCCTCTTCTTCCTCTCTTCTTCCCTAATATATTCCTTTTTCTCTCTCTTTTCCTTCCTCTTAAAACCATTTAAGCAGAACAAAATCAATTCCTATGCCTTCTGTCTTATTCAACTCCTAGTGTTACCCTTAAAGACATTAAGGTTCTGAAAAGATACTTGTCTGTTTTCCCCACATTAGAATGTAAGTACTCCATCATTTAGCCCCTTCCAATTGCTCAAATGTATTTACCTTTCTAGATTTCTCTTAATTCTGGTGTTTGCATTTCAGAGTTTCTACTCAGCATTTACCTTTTCACCAGGAATAATTGAAAGCCTTCTAGTCATTAAGTTTCCATTTTTTTTCTCATGTAGAATTATACTCAGTCTTGCAAGTTTGGTTATTTTTTATTGTAAACCTTCATTTTTCCTTTTGTAATGCCATATTCTAAGATTTTCTTCTCTTTATAATCATTACTGGAAAGTCTTATGTAATTATGACTATGGTTGCTTGGTACTTAAACTCTTTCCTTTTCTGGATTCTTGAAATATTTTTCTTTGACCTAGAATTTCCGTATTTTGGCAATGATATTCTTGGATATTTTAATTTTGAGGTTACTTTCAGGAGGTGACTCATCAATTTTATTTTAGTTTGTCTTCTGTTTTTATAGATCTGAGTAGTTTTCATTTTATTATTTCTTGAAATAGTATGGTATCCAAGTTTTTTGTTTTGTCAGATGATTCCTATATTGTCATTTATTTTTCCAGGTTTTTTGTTTTTGTTGTTTTTTAAATAAGGTCCTTTATATTTGTTTCCATTTTTTTCAATCTTTTGCCTTTGTTCTAACCTTTTTTTTTCTGTCATGGGGTCATGAAGTTGAGGTCTCTGCTTCTATTTTCAGGAAGTTGTTATTTGGGTAATTTCCTGCTTCTGTTCCAAGCTATTCTCTTTCTAATTCCTTCATCTCTTGTGTATGTCTTTCTATGTAGGCTTGTAGCCTTTGTCCAAGCAATTTCTGTTCTTCTTATAATTAATGTGGAGTTATACTCTTTTGGTTTTCAAACCTCTTGAGCATCATATGATTCATAATATTTCTTCACAGTGTTCACTGTATTTTTGTGTTTACCCCTATCTCCAGCCTCAGTTTATTTGTGGACATTAGGCCAGTGCCAGGGCTAGGCTCTGCCCTCTTCTATAGTCTGGAATGGGAGTTAGGAAATATCAGTATTATTTGGTCCTGAACTCAATTTCTTGGGTTCCTATCATTGGTTTCCATCTCCAATGGTGTGTTTGTATTCAGAACTCTGACAGGTTTCAAGTCCCTCTGCATCCTATAGGTTCTAAGTGTATCAGTTTTCAGGGACCTCTATAGCACCTCAGGTCAGAGTACTGCAGATTTCTGGCCCCTCTAGGGTGTCCTGGTCAGAGCACTGCCAGTTTTTGGTCCTATGTTAGTGGTCAGAGTATCAAAGGATTTGGAATTTTTGACCCATCTGAAGCTTCCTTGTCTGAGTACTCTGGTCAGGTTTCAGGTGTCTCTGGAATTTATCTGATCAGAATGCTAGCAGACTTCTGAATTGTTTGCCTATACTCCCACTGGCTTCCCAGGCAGAAGAGTCCCACAAGCTACTGGCATATGGGGTGTGTGTGTGTGTGAGTGTGTGTGTGTGTGTGTGTGTGTGTGTGTGTGTGTGTGTGTGTGTGCCTGCCATCATAGGCTGGATGAGAGAGCTTACTATTATTCTTCTTTGAATTTTTCAATCATTATTTGATCAAGTGGCCTTCATAGATTTTTGTTAGAGAACATGTAGAAGAGCTGGATTTCTGTTATAATCTTTCATGCTGCCACCTTAAGAAGGAATCCTGATTTGTAAATTATTTTTCCTTGACCGGTTTTCCAGGTCAGTTATTTTGATCATCAGTACTTTACATTTTCTTTTTTTTTTTTTAGTCTTTTGACTTTCTTTTAATATTTCTTGTCTCATGAAGTTGAGTTATGTTTACTCCATTTTATTTTTTGTGGAATCTGCCACTTAAGTAAAAGTTTCCA
The DNA here is from genome assembly GCF_900497805.2 of Vombatus ursinus. Classification (NCBI taxonomy): domain Eukaryota; kingdom Metazoa; phylum Chordata; class Mammalia; order Diprotodontia; family Vombatidae; genus Vombatus; species Vombatus ursinus. Next base: position 3,065,978 of record NW_020954591.1, read on the forward strand.
CTTTTTATTCTATTTTTCTTTCAATTTTTTCCTCTTGAACTTTAATTTCATTTATAATTTCATTTTTTAAAAATCTCTTCATTTTTTCAGGTATTTGTATAGACTTTATAGCCCAATCCATTTTTTTCCCCTCTGAAACTCTGGTTATAGTTGTTATGGGATTGCTCTCTTCCAGATTTGCCCTTTTGGCTTCTCTTAGCCTATGCAATTTCTTCGTTGTTTTTGGTATTTTCTTCTGTTTACTCATATTTCCACCCTCATTTCTTGGATTGGGGACTTTGTGCTCAGACCAGCCCACTCTTGCATTATTGGATGAATTTGACAAGACTTTTTTTTTTTTTTAATTCTGTCCCTTTATATTCTGGGTCTGCTATCAGTTCCTGTCTGGATGAGATGGCTGGTACTGGGCTCCAATTTTTGCCTTAGTTCTTGATTTCTACCACAGTCTTCTAGTGATCCCCTACAGTTTCTGACTTCAGTAAGTCTCTCCATCTTCCTGAATAGGAAGCCAGAATTGGTAGTTGGTTCCATTTTCTCTGTGGCTCTGACAAGAACCAGTCAGATGTTGGCAATCATGCTGGTCTTAGACTTCTTGCACAACACCCCTAGCATCAGTCCTTAAGTCCTTAGCTGTCCTTATCTACTGCTGTTGCTCATAGTGCTCCAGAGAGCGCACAGTTTAAATGTCTCCCTGCCCAATTGCCTATTAGGGTCAGGTCTGTCCCTTGATTCTATTCTGCTCTGACTTCAGGTCTCTGGTTACTGGAGCTCATAATGTCTTGCAACACTCCAATTCAGGTTATTTACAATGTCTCATTCTGTCTACTCTGGACTGACTCATTTTTTCCCAGCCTACACCTGCCAAGCCCATTTTATTGTAGGAGTTTGTGCTGGTTTCCCAGCCTCTACATTCAATTATATTAGCTGGAGTTTTGCTCAGAATTTCTGTTGTGTGACCCTTCTAATAGCCTCTGCCAGCTTCAAACTGTCTTTTGTACAGTTTTTAGGTTGGGTCGAGGAGTTTGCTTTTGTCTCTCTTTGGTTTTCTTTATGATTGTTCGTTCTAGGTTCTTTTTGAGATATTATTCCTATTGATAGGAATTAGGCTCCTCTACTCTCTTTCAAATTGCCTTTTAACCATAAGTTTCTTGAGAAATCTCTTAAAGAAAGAAAGTCTATGAGAAGGTTAAGGTTATAATGTGAAGTATGTGACTAAAAATACTATTTATTCTTTGAATGCCTGTCCCTGTATTTCTTTTGAATATAGTGTCAGCATTGAAAAAAATTCCTATACAGAATTTGAAGCATATAATTTAAGATCTAGATTGTATGAAATTCTGTAATTATTGATGAATATATGTGATAAATTTGTTTTGTATAATTCCAGAATTCTTTAAATCAATTACTTAAACAGCTAGAAAAAGAAAAACGAAGTCTTGAGTATCAAGTGAAAGAGTATGAGCTTAGACTGGAACAAGCATCAAAGGTTTGTTTTTATTCTGTTCAACAAACAACTCTTTTTAGAAATTACTATGCCATTTAATGTCTTGTATATATGTAGTATATGTAGTATATGTAAAGTATGTAGTATAATGAAAGCCTTGTAAGAAATATGTAACTTAAGAAGTTCCTAGATAATTCAAATTTATTAATATTATTATTAACATTATTTAATGTTGAATTAATATGTATCTTTAATTTAGGCTTTCCGTAAGACCAATGATGAACGACGTGCCTATTTAGCAGAAATATCTGAGGTAAACCAATTATTCACATTAGAATACTATGTTTATTCAGATTTTCCCTTGTTTTTAGTTTTCTTTTTTTCCTAGGATACTGTTTTCCTAGGCAAACATATTAAAACTGAGGAAAAACAGAGATTTAAGTATAGAAGAAGGTGGGAAGGGAGGCAGAAGTATTTACCCAACTAAAAGAATCTTTATGTATTGAACTTAGTTGAAGTACTTGCCCTCAAGGAGCTCACATTCGAACGGGGAAGACAATAAGCCAACAAATAAGCGAAATATGTACAAACAAGCTATATACAGGATAAATAGGAAATAACAGAAGGGAGGTACTAGAATTAAGAGAGGCTGAGAAAAGCTTCCTGTAGAAGGTGGGATATTCGTTAGGACTTGGGGGAAGCTAGGGAAGCTGGGAGGGAGAGATTAGGAGGGATAGCATTCCAGGCATGAGGGACAATTAGATAAAATTCCCAGAACTGAGAGTTAGAGTGTCTTCTTTGTGAAACAGGGAGGCACTGGAGTTTATTGAGTAAGAGAGTGATGTTTGCAGACCTGTGCCTTAGGTAAAACACTTTGACCAATGAATGGAAGATGGAATAGAATAAGGAGAGACTTGAGACAGGCTGACTCACCACAGACTCATTCGATATTATCCATGGATGAGGTAATGAAGACCTACACCGGGGTGGTAGCAGTATTAGAGGACAGAAAGGAGCATGTTTAAGAGATGTTGCACAGTCAAAATCTACAGATCTTGGCCACTGATTGGATACGGGAGGTAAGAGATAATGAAGAGCTGAGGATAACACCTAGGTTGCAAGCCTGATGGACTGAGAGAATGGTGGTACCCTCTATAGTAATAGGGAAGTTTAGAAGGGGCAAATTTTAGTGGGAAAGATAATGAGTTCAGTTTTAGGCATGTTAAATTTAAGGCGTCAACTGGACATCCAATTTAAGATGTTTGAGAGGCAGTTGGAGATGTGATACTGGAGGTCATCAGAGAACTTAGAGCAGGATAGGAAGATTTAGACATAGAAATGATAATTAAATCCATGGGAGCTGATGTGATCACCAAGTGAAATTGCATAGAGGGAGAAAGAGCAGTGAGGCCAGGATAAAACCCTGAAGGACTACTATGCTTAGAGGGCATAACCTAGATAAGAATCTAGCAAAGGAGACTGAGAAGGAGCAGGTAAGTAGGAGGAGAATCAGGAAAGAGTGATGTTCCAAAAATCTAGAAAGAGAAGAGAGGATCAAAGAGAAGCAGGTGATAAGTGGTGCCAAGTCTGCATAGAAATCAAGAAGAATGAGGATTGAGAAAAGGCTTTTAGATTTGACAATTAAAAGATCATTGGCAGCTTTTGGAAAAAGCAGTTTCAGTGGAATGATGAGGTTGAAAGCCAGGATCTAAGGGGTTAAGAGAGAGAGAGGAGAGAAAGTGGAGGCACCTCTTGTTAGATAGCTTTCTCAATAAGTTTAGCTTCACAGGGCAAAGGAGATACTGGATGATGGTTTGTGGAGATGGGAGGATCAGGTGAGGGTTTTTGAAGATGGGAGAGACATGAGCATGTTTATAGGCAGGAGAGAAGGTTCTTATAGATAAGAAGAGATTGAAGATGAATGATACAGTAGGGATAACAGAGGAGGTGTCTGTCAAAAGAGATGGTTTGGAATGGGATTGCTTGTGCAGGTAGAGGGGTTTGCCTTGGTAATGAGTGAGGTCACGTGAGACAGGAGTGAAGGGGATAGTGGCAGAAGGCATGTAAGTGATATGAGGTGGGGAAGAGGAGAGAAAATGGAACTCACAGTAAATGGCCTCAATTTTTTTTCTATAATATATGAGGTAGGGTTCTCAGATGAAGAGGTAGCAGGAGGGAGAGCTATGGAATGTTTGAGGAGGGATGAAAAGGTTTGGAAGAGCTGCTGTGGAGTGGGATAATGAATTTATAAGGAAGATATAGAAGGATTGCCTAGCAGCAATGAAGGATCCAGTTGAGGCTGTGTAATATAAATTTGTAGTGGACCCAGTCAGAGCAGTTCTGTGATTTGCTCTATCTTTATTCAGCAGCATATGTGTAGAAATAAAAGCAGATGATAGGAGTGATCCAAGGCTGAGGCTTGGCCACGCACAATAAATGATATGACAAGGGGGCCAAAGACTCAAGAGAAGACAACAGTGTAGAATTGAACTGATTCATCAAATGGTCAAGATGAGGAAAAGAGGAAAGAGTCACTAATGCAGGGGTGAGGGCCTGGGAAAGAATTGAGGGGTCAAGAGATTAGAGGTCATGGTGCACTCAAAGAGTGGGGTTTTATAAGGGAAGGCAGAGGGAGAAAAAAAGGTAACAGATTATGGTCAGATAAGGTGTCAGACTCCTTGAATATGGAGAGTGATGCAGTTGTAGGTGATGGCAAGATCAAGTCTATGACTACTTTCGTATATGGCTTAGGTGGAGTGGAAGAGTAACTCATGGGAAATGAGTGGGTTGAGAAATTTAGTGGTTAGTGTGTTTGAAGGAGAGTAGGTGTGTATGTTGAAGTCCCCTAGTATGAGCGCAGAAGTTGGGGAAGAGAGAAAATTTGTGAGTCAGGTATTAAACTCATTGAGGAAGGAAAGGCAGTGACCTAGAGGTCTATAGACAAGAGCTACTAAGTTTTTGATTGGATGGTAGATATGGATATTTTGAACCTGAAAGGAGGAGAGATTATTGAGTGATGGAAGTGGTGGGGAGAGGACCTAGAAGTGGCAAAGGAGTATTAAAAACTGTTGTATAATTTTGCTAGGCCTAGTTTCTTTTAATTCTTTTCTGTTCTTGGTAAAGTTGAGTCTCAGAACTGTCAATTCCTGGAATGTGCCTTCATGCTATTTAAGATCTATAATAGGCAGAATTGTGATCAGATAGATAGAGGCCTGCCCTTTTCAGGAAGGAAATCAATAGGATCTTCAAAAAAGTCCTGCTACTACATACATGAAGTTGCTCTCTAATTTTTCCCATTTCTAGATATCCACCTGAGAATGAGTCAATTGTCAGATATCACTTATGTATAGTCATAGTCAATAGTTAGTATGCCTTTATTAAGTGTCTACTATGTGCCAGGCAGTGTGCTAAGCACTGGGGATACAAAGAAAGGCAAAAAACAGTCCTGGCCCTCAAGGTGCTCACAATCTAGTGGGGGAGACAACAAGCAATCAAACATATACAAACGAGGCATATAGAGGAGAAATAGGAAATAATTAGCCAAGGGACTAATCAAGAGGAACTGGAAAAGAAGATGGGATATTAGTTGGGACTTGAAGGAAATCAAGATGAAGAGAGAAAGCATTCTAGGCATGAGGGACAGCTAGAGAAAATGCCCAGGGTCAAGAGGTGGAGTGTCTTGTTCACAGAACCACAAGGTGGCCAATGTCACTGTATTGAAAAGTATATGTGGGGTAGGGGGTGGGATCTAAAGTATAAGAAGACTGGAAAGGTAGGGGGGAGGGCTAGATTATGAAGGTCTTTTCACATTTAACAGAGGATTTTGTATTTGATTGTAGAGCTGATAGGAAGCCATTGGAGTTTATTGAGTAGGAGGGTAACATTTTCAAACCTGTTTTTTGAGGAAGATCACTTTGGTGGCTGAGTAGAGGATGGATGGGAGTGGGGAGAGATTTGTGGCAGGCAGACCAACCTTATGAGGTTATTACAACAGTCCAGGTGTGAGATGATGAGGGCCTATACCAAAGTGGTGGCAGTAGTAGAGGAGAGAAAGGGTCATGTTCAAGAAATGTTAAAAAGGTGAAATCTATCAGCCTTGGCAACATATTGGATATAGGGGGTGAGAGATAGTGAGGAGTTAAGGATAACACCTAGGTTGCAAGCCTGGGAGACTGGGAGGATGGTGGTGTCCTCTACAGTAACAGGGAAGTTTGGAGGGGTGCAAGTTTTAAGGGAAAGATGAGTTCAGTTTTGGATATGTTGAATTTAAGATGTTCTAATGGACATCCAATTTGCTATATCTGAAAGGTACTTGGAGATGTGAGACTAGAGGTCAGCAGAGAGGTTGGGGCAGGATAGGTAGATGTAAGAATAATCAGCATAGAGATGATAATTAAATCCATAGGAGGTGATGAAAGCAAATAAAGTAGTATAGAGGGAGAAGGACAGAGGGCCCAGGACAAAGCCCTGTGGAATACCTATGGTTAGAGGCTGTGATTTGGATGAGAACTTAGCAAAGGAGACTGAGAAGGAATAGCAAGATAGGTAAGGAGGAGAACCAGTAGGGAATGGTGTCCCTGAAATACATAAAACAAAAAAGCCCTTTGGGTACTGCTGGAAAACAATTGCAAATAAGATTTTAAAGATGGTCACCTGCCTCAGGTATGTGCCAGTATTGGTTCTGTCTGGCATTAACAAGTCTAGGACAACATACTCACCCTGATGGGGACACACAGCTTAAACATTTCCACTGTATCCTGCTGAATGTGTTAAAGACACTGAGACTAGTTCAAAACTTTTCTTGTGTATACATCCAAGAATGATGTTAGTGGCTCCTACCTGCTGGTGTTTGGGCATGAGCCACACTTACCTGTCATCCTTTGTTTTGGAGTCTCTGAAGATAGCGACTGCATATACTCGTGACCATTTTGTTTCTCAATTGAGAAACTGAAAGAAGCTTTTTTTGTTGTTATTGTTCAGTCATTCAGTTGTGTCAGACTCTTCATGACCCCATATAGGTTTTCTCGGCAAAGACACTGGAGTGGTTTGCCATTTCCTTCTCTAGTGGATCATCTTTTGTCAGAACTCACCATGACCTGTTCATCTTGGGCAATTCTGCACAGCACAACTCGTAGTTTCATTGAGCTATGCAAGCTCCTCTACCATGACAAGAAAGTGACCCAGGAGGGGGAAAGAAGCCTACCATTTAGCTAAATCTTAAAACAGGAAGGATCCTAAAAGAAATAAATGGTGATATGGTTCTTATATTCATTCTCAGGACCTTCAACAAGATGACAGAGTCCTGCTAAGAAATCTTGGCATTCATGGGACACACAAGTTAGCAGATCAGTGGAAAACTACTCTATACGTAGTTGTGGAGAGGTTAGGCAACTTCCCTATTTTAAAAATAGCCCATGATTGTTAGGAGGCCTAGTAAAGACAGTAGAAATTAAGGAAATGGTTACGTATATAGCCACTTGATATCTATTTTTACCCTTGTCCTTGCTGGTCCCTCTGGGATGTCTAAAGGATCCTGTAGACAAGATATTTTATCAGCTTCGTATCTTGTCAAGGTGGACACTCTTCCATGCTTACCATGTGGACTTGTAGCCCAAGCCAATAAGTCCCTCCTAGACCTCACCTTCTATATCTGTACTCCATGGCTGTTCCCTCCAAATTAATCTACACAGATAAGCTTACCTCTAGCTCTTGACTATTGGTCAAGTTAAAATGATGGGCATAGCAAAAGACAAGTAGAAACCAGGTACCTTATTTCACCATTTCAGATTCATTTGTCACCAATATCATGAGGGCATTTGGTATATCAAAAGGAAGAACTACAGACAAACTTCAGACTTAAGATGAATTTAGAACAGAGGTTCCTAACCTTTTTTTTTTATATCACAGACCCTTTTGGCAGTCTGATAAATCCTATGAACCCCTTCTCAGTATAATGTTTCTAAAAGCATAAAATACATAAGATTACAAAGGAAACCATTATGTTGAAATATAGTTATCAATATATGTTTTAAAAAATGATAAGCTCATAGACCCCAGGCTAAAAATACCTGGCTAGAAAATGAAATTTGCAAAGGGACAAAATAAGACACATAAGATATCCTGAATAGCATCATGATTTGTCTTATTTCAGTGGATCAATTACATGTCTTATAAGGGATCCTTGGGTCCTTTTAATCCTATGCAAATTTGAGAAGCAAACAGAATTTGTCATGGTACATATCTGCTGTCCAGGTGTCTTCCCTTTGCCCTCCTGGGTGAGCAATACCTACCTTTTATTTTTTAAATGTAGAATGTATATCCAAAAATGCGAGGTGGGATGGCATATTGAATAGAGCAGGACTTCTTAAACTTTTTCCGTTCGTGCCCCCTTTTTGTGTTTCAGCAGCATTGGTTGGCGATGTGTGGCCTGAGGACATGTGCAGTGCAAGGTATACATGTCGTGTTCAGAACCAAGGCTGCAGTGAAGTTGCGAGATGCAATACGGGCAATCACTGCCAGAAACACCTCAGATTCATTACGTGTTTAATTTTGAATTAATTTTTTGGTTGTTGCTCAGAAACTTTTTGCTTTTGCCAAATTTTTCATTAGCCCACAGTTTAAGAAGTGCTGGAATAGAGGATGCTCCTTAGAATCAGAAAGACCAGGGATGATAGAGAACGAAAGTGGTGGTTCTACTGTCCTAATTTGTTATAAAAAATTTTTGCTGATTTTATTCCATCTTTCATCTATTTCTTGACCTGCCATTTTCATCATTAAATGCCTTAAAAATGGCTGCTCAATTTGGTCGGTCACTAAACTTTCTTTAAACTTTTTCCTATTTTCTGATACTGAAAAATATGTAGGCTTTGAAGTAAATACCTGTCTAAATACTCTAACTTCCTGAAATAGTGCAGAATATTTCTCCTCCAGAATGAATCAACTAATTTTACTAGAAATAAAAGGGACAAGTTTGAGTTGACAAGAGATGCTAACATAGTGGATATAATAGTTTTGAGTGAATAATGAACTGTTGAGTCTGATGATAGCAACAGGAAAGAAGAGACTTTCCAAGAAAGCAAGAAAACCACTTGACGGAAGGTTATGGTAGCCTTTGAATCAACAATTCATTTTATAGAATTTTTTTTCTATTTCAATTTTCTATTTCAATTCTATTTCAATTCATTTTATAGAAAAACTGCCCTGTTGGGCATATAGCTAATTACATACCCATTACTCCATCTTTATGAAAAAGTGATACATAACCAAAAAGAATCAATATTTATTTAAGAAAGCAAGTTTTGTGAAGCCAAGATGGCAGAGTAAAAGTGGTGACTTGCTTGACCTCTCCCCCAAAGCCCTCCAAATACCTATAAAAATTGGCTCTAAACAAATTATAGAACAGCAGAACCCACAAAAAGAGTGAAACAAATTTTCAGCCCAAGAAAACCTGGATGGATAATTGGAAAGGTCTGTTGTGCCAGGCTGAGAGAGCAACATAGATCAAGATGGGCATGCAGGCAAAGACCAGGCCCCAGCAAACCTGGAGCAGGCCTCAGGGGACTGAATCACAGATAGCTGTGGCAGTTTACAGACTTCTCAACCCACAAACACCAAAAACAAATTAGAAAGTCAGTAGGAAAGGTCTGTGACCATGGTGAGAGAGAAGCTTGGTCTCAGCCCCAGTCCTGGCACATCTCTGGGGTGGTGGCTGCTTCCAAAGCTCTTAGCCCACAGACTGAGGGGGACATTGAGTGGCTGATCAGAGGGGGATTGCAGTCATCTCTTTGCTGGTGCTGAGGAAGGATTCTCTTACTTTGCCCTTGCTTAGATCTGGGTCACAGTTCTAAGTGGTGGTCCTAGGGTGAGGAGGAGTGCTAACATGGTAGAGCTTGTGGTGGCAGTGGAGAGGGAATCCTCCTCACAGTTCCAAGGCAAAAAAGAGTGCTTGTGGTCACTCATAGACCAGAGCACAGGCCAGGAAAGGAGTAAACACCTCACCCTTGATCATACCACTTTGGAAGAACTGAAAATTTACAGGTCCCTAGAAGTATGTCTGAAAACAGCTGCACACAACTTCTGAATCTTGGGACAGTACATCTTCCACACTTGAAGCAGACCCCTACCTTAACAAATAGTTTAAAACTCAAGTAATTACCTGAAATCATGAACAAACCATGCAAAAAAAAGTCAGACCATAGAATCTTTCTTTGGTGACAAAGAAGATCAAAACATACAACCAGAAGAAGACAAAGGTCCTACATCCAAAGCCTCCAAGAAAAACATGAATCAGTCCCAGGCCATGGAAGAGCTCAAAAAGGATTTTGAGAAGCAAGTAAGAGGCGTAGAGGAAAACCTGCAAAGAGAAATGAGAGTGATGCAAGAAAATCATGAAAAACAAATCAACAGCTTGCTAAAGGAGACTCCAAAAAATACTGAAGAAAATAACACCTTCCAAAAATAGCCTAACCCAAATGGCAAAAGAGGTCCAAAAAGCCAATGAGGAGAAGAATGCCTTAAAAAGCAGAATTGGCCAAATGGAAAAGGAAATCCAAAAGCTCACTGAAGAAAATACTTCCTTAAAACTAAAATGGAGCAATTGGAAGCTAGTGACTTTATGAGAAATCAAGACATTGTAAAACAAAACCAAAAGAATGAAAAAATAGAAGACAATGTAAAATATCTCATTAGAAAAACAACTGACCTGGAAAATAGATCCAGGAGAGAAAATTTAAAAATTATTGGACTATCTGAAAGCCATGATCACAAAAAGAACCTAGACATCATCTTTCAAGAAATTATCAATGAAAACTGCCCTGATATTCTAGAACCGGAGGGTAAAATAGAAATGGAAAGAATCCACTGAACGCTTCCTGAAAGAGATCCCCCAAAGGAAAACTCCTAGGAATATTATAGCCAAATTCCAGAGTTCCCAGGTCAAAAAGAAAATATTGCAAGCAGTCAGAAAGAAACAATTCAAGTATTGTGGAAACACAATCAGGATAAAACAAGATTTAGTAGCTTCTACATTAAGGGACCAGAGGGCTTGCAATATGATATTCCAGAGGTCAAAGGAGATAGGATTACAATCTAGAATCACCTATCCAGCAAAACTGAGTATAATCCTTCAGGGGGAAAAATGGACATTCAGTGAAATAGAGGACTTTCAAGAATTCTTAATGAAAAGACCAGAGCTGAATAGAAAATTTGACTTTCAAATACAAGACTCAAGAGAAGCATGAAGAGGTAAACAGGAAAGAGAAATCATAAGGGACTTATTGAAGTAGAACTATTTACCTTCCTGCATGGAAAGATGATATTTGTAACTCATGAGACCTTTGTCAGTATTAGGGTAGTTGGAGGGGAAAAAATTATATGGATGGATGGATGGATAGATAGATAGATAGATAGATAGAGGGTATAGGGTGAGTTGAAGATGAAGGGGTGATCTGGAGAATAAAATTAAGAAGTGAAAGGATTATACTGGGAGAAGGAGAGAGGGAGAGGGAGAATGGGGTAATTATCTCACACAAAACAGACAAGAAAAGGCTTTTGCGGTGGAGGGGAATTGGGGAAAGGTGAGAAGGAATGAGTGAATCTTATTCTCATTGGATTTGGCTTAAGGAGGGAATAACCCACACACTTAATTGGGTATGGAAATCTATCTTACCCTACAGGAAAATAGGGGGAAAGGGGAGAACAGGGGTATAATAAAGGGGAGGGCAGATTGTGGGAGGGGATAATCAGAAGCAAACACTTCTGAGGAGGGACAGGGTCAAAAGAGAAAATAGAATAAACATGGGCAAGATAGGATGAAGGGAAATATAGTTTTTCACAACATGACTACTATGGAAGTGTTTTGCATGACTATACGTGTATAACCTGAATTGAGTTGCTTGCCTTCTCAATGAGGGTGGGTGGGGAGGGAGAGAGGGAGAAAATTTGGAACCCAAAGTTTTAAAAACAAATGTTAAAAAATTGTTTTCACATGCAACTGGGAAATAAGATATACAGGCAATAGGGTATAGAAATCTATCCTGCCCTACAGGAAAATAGAAGGGGAAGGGGATAAGAGAAGGGGCAGGGGGGAGACAGAAGAGAGGGCAGATTAGGGGCAGGAGTATTCAGAATGCATGCTGGATTGGGGTGGGAGGAAGGACAAAATGGGGAGAAAATTTGGAACTCAAAATCTTGTGGAAGTGAATGTTGAAAACCAAAAATTAAAAAATTAATAAAAAATAATAAAAAAGAAAGTTCCTTGGTTAGTACCCATTTATTCATATGTTGCATACCATATATGTTTTCACCTATGGAAGAGCAAAATGACCATTACTCATAATAATGACTAAAAGAAGGCATCAGTGGAAGCAAATTGTGTGATACATTTTTTAAAGTTTTCTATTTAAAAAAAAGTTAAAGTCTTAGTACACAAAGTCTGAATTTTATCTGGAAAATTCTGTCATGTGGAACAATAGATAACAAAATATGTGCCATTAATGTTTCATATAACATTTTATTAGATTGTTCCTTGATACTACTTTTAAAAGGGAGTTTCATCGTAGAGTAAATATGCTAGCAAGCAGCAATGTTTAATGAACTAATACCTTCTAACTGCAGATCCAACTCTCTTTGTACCTTGATGGCTCCAGTTGTCAGATTATTTCTTCCCTTGTATATGTAGTAGGCGTATGCTTGATGGGAAAAGTCCCCAGAACTTCATTTCCCACAACTCTTGCAGCACAATCTTAGCCTCGTGATACAATGAGCTAAAGATGCAGTTTTATTTGTGTATTGGAAATGTTATTCAATTTCATTAAAAATCAATAGCTTCCACAGACTGAGGAAATACTGAATACCTGTATACTACCAGTGCCAGTATTTTCCATAAACACAATAGTATCAACTCCTTATTAACTATATTTAGTCTGTTTCTTCTAGTGTAAAAATCATTCTCCTTGGAAGCATAAACAAAAACAAAATAAGAATTGAATGTCTCTGTATCCTCCCTGTTGTCTGTTGTTATTGTCCTATCTGCCACAAACAGTAGTCCTATCACCTTCTTTAGTTATGCTCTTTTCCTTATTTTAGTTTAGAAAAATACTCCCAACCCTTTTGGTTGTCTTTAGCTTTTCTTGCCAGCCTCTAGTCATTCTGAGCTTTAGCACTTCTGAAATTATTTTTACTAAATCATACTTTTTAAACTCATCTTCTGCTACTTTCCCCAGTTTCTATATCCTATAAGTTACTTAAAAAAAAATTACATTACTTGATAAGTTCTCTGTCCAGGATCATGTATTTAAAGCTGGAAGGGATCTTAAAGGTGGTGGTCTAGTCCATCTCTCTCACTTTGAAAAGAGGAATTGAGGGCCAGAAATTAAGTGACTTGCCCAAGGTCATACAGGTAGAAGAAGAAGGATTTGAACCCAAGTTCTCTGACTCCAGAACCAGTACTATTCACACTGTACCACACAGTCTTCCTTTTAATTCTCTTGAGTACATTCCTCCTAAACTGCTTTGAATTTGTTTTGTCTTCAGAATCACATTTTTGAGAGTGTCCCTATAGAATTTTAGGCCATGGGACCCTACCGATCCTTGCTCTGAATGATTTGAAATGTTCTCTCTCAAAATCTAGGGTACATTTTAAGAGTATATGGTATTTACTTTTGTCCTTTATCAAAAACTCTAATATGGAATAGGAATTTCTCTGTAAGGTTTCCATTCCTTTTTAGTGGAGAATCAGATCCAGAGCAGTTTGCCTTTGATCATTAAACAAATCAAAAAGTTATTAGCTATTCTATTTTTGGCAGAGAAAGAGTTCCAGATAACATCTAAATAACTGAAGTTCCCTATCACTATTATATCATAACTCGGTACCATCATAAGGTTTAAGATATATTTCCCAAACTCATCTATTTCATCATTCTATCCTAGTAATCTGCAGTATGCGCTAAATTAATTGATCAACTCATAATGGAATAGGAGTAGAACTGACCTGACCTTCCCCAAGCCACTTCCAGGGATACATGTGCTCAGGAATGAAATCCTTTGGGATGATGCAGCAATCCTCAAAGAGCACTGGCCACAGAGCCAGGAAGAGCCACGCAGTCCTTGGATTTAAAGGGAGAGAATTTCTATTCTTACTCTTTTTTTTCCTCTCCTAAACAATCAGCTTGGCATGCTCTCTTGGACTTTCTCTTAGAGGAAGTAGTTGTATCTCTCCCCACCCACCCCTCCTTAGTACCAATCACCCTCGCTCGCGAAATATGGCAACAAACACAAGATTACCCCTTTTGTATGCATACTCAGTTCTGGCTTAATAATCCTTGTGCCATCAGTTTTTGCTCCATAGTCAATTAGATAGCTATTCACTACATGTTACCGGCTCCTGAATCATTGTGGCCAGGAGTAGGCTCACCTCAAGCTTCCATGTAGTCTCGGGCTACACCCAGGCAAGGAATATCTCTGCATGCTCCAAGTACTGGCTGCCTAATGGCCAGTCCATCCCTATTGCCAACAAAGTGCATCAGTGTTCCTTTTAGATTGTAAACATGAGCCATCTTTCCTTAGGCATAATGGTATCTGGACTAACTTCTCAAGTTTTATGAACAGAAAGAATAATTAGGAGGAACTAGTGTTATTATTAGGATGTACTAGTAAGTAAACCACTTACTCTACCAAAGACATGAAGACCTGAGTTCTAAGTTCTCAGACACTTCCTACCTGTGTGACCTTGGGAAAGTTTTAACCTCTTTTTGACTCAGTTTCCTCAGCTGTAAAATGGTGATAAAAACAGCACTTATATCCCCTAGTTGAGGGGAGAAACAAATGAGATATTTCTGAATTATTTAGCACAATTCCTGGAACATAGAACATACTTAACAAATGCCTATTCCCCCTTCCATTAATATGGTATGGAAGAACTACACCTGGTCATTTTAAGTTGCTAATTAAGGGTTCTTATATATGAATAAAATGTGAAAGGCTCTCTGAAGCTTATAGCACTGGTCTTCAAAGTGAGGTGGTACGAGTTTATCCATTGAGTTCCAGAGAGAAAATGTTACTCAATGATTCAATAAACATTGTGTCCAGAGAGTATGGGAGGCACTGGGACACAAAGACAAAAATAAAGTAGTTACTGCCCTCAAGTATTTTACATTCTTTTGGAGGAGATAAAATGTACATATATAATTAACTACAAAAATGTTAAAAATACAAGTTAAAGTTTTAGGGAAGATATTAGAAGTAGGGATGGGGTGGGGAGGTGATCTGGAAACGCTTCATGTAGTACAAGAATTCTTAACTTTTTTAGGTTATGGACCTCTTTGGCAGTCTGGTAAAACTTACGGACCCTTTCTCAGGATAATGTTTTTAAACACATAAAATAAAATACATAGGGTTTCAAAGGAAACCAAAGTTTAATAAAAAATAAAAAGAGTTGATAATATGTGGTGAATAGCTGTCTAATTGACTATGGAACAACAACTGATGGGACAACGATTATTAAGCCAGAATTGAGTGTTCATACAAAAGGGGATAACCTTGTGCTTGATGCCATGTTTGAGCAATCATGATTGCTACTAAGGAGGGGTGGGTGGGGAGAGATGCAACTACTTCCTCTAAGTTTAATATAAAATTTAAAAAAAGTTCATGTACCCCTGGAAATTAATCTACCATCTACCCTTAGGGGACCAAGAACTCCAGATTATGAACCCTGCTGTCAAAAGTGGTTCTTGGGATGAGTTTTAAAAGAAGCAAAGGATTCAAAGAAGCAGCAGTGAGGAGGGAGTGCAGTCCAAACATGGGTGACAGCCAGGAAGTAAACAGAGGGATAGAAAATAGCAACTACAAGAACAGTGTGACTAGATCTTAAAGTGTAGCAATGGGATTAATGTATCAGCTAGAAAGGTTTATTGGAGCCAAGTTGTGAAGGGCTTTTAAAAATACTAGACAAAGAAATTTATATTTGATAGTCCTAGAGTTAATATGGAGACATTGGAGTTTATGGAGTCAGGGAATGACATGATCAGACTTAGGCTTTGGGAAAACCACTTAGGCAACTACATAGGGAATGGATCCAAGTAGAGTGATAAGAGGCAGGGACACCAACCAGGAGGCTATTACAGCAGCTCAGGCAAGACGCAATGAGGACCTGAACTAGGGTAGTGGCATAAGGGAATGAAGGATTAGATACAAAGCTGTTGTGTGAAGGTAGAATTATTTCTTTTTTTAAAGCCTAAGCAAAACTAAATTTAAGTATAGGTTGATGCTGGCACTCTCTTGGTCTATGTTTCAGACCCAGTCATATGTCGTATACAATACCCTGAGGGAAGAATAGGAGCTACACTTTCAGTGACTCCAAGTGTACTGTATTTCAGTGTATTTTGATCTATTGTTGTTTATGTGCACTTGGTTAAGTGGATTTATGGTTTATATTGTCTAATTTTAACTAAACTAACTTTCATAAAATGGACAAGTGCATTAACAAGACTCCTGCAGAGAAACTAGAGATTTGAAGAAAATAAAAGTGCAAGCAAAAAACCCCAAGAAAATGGCAGAACTGGCACTTCCACAACTATTACAACCTCATAATCAGCCAAATTACAGAGGTAAAAGCAATGACATTCTAATAAAATCTGACAAGAAATTGATCAAAACCCTCCAAAATTATCAAGATACTTGAAATTTGGACTTAGATCCACTGTAATTAACAAGGAACCTTTCCCTAAGTGTATATTTTACCTTAAGATATTAGCTAATTATAGTATGAAACCATCATGATTGACAAGATATTTAAAACTAAGCATTTGTTGCCAAAAAAGATATTATCTATAAAAACATTAACATCTGCACCTTTAAAAACTTGGAAAAAGAATTTTCTAACTTATTTTAAGTCTCCCCAAAAGCTTCCTGGGCTTTGAACTCATTTGTTAAAAATGTAACACTTTCTAATTAATTTGCACAAATAATTGATTGACAGGAAAGATGGAAGTTTCCTAGTTGAATGTCAAAAAGAATTTTCGCATCATCAGTGAACAGGATTGAAAAATGAACACGTGATTAAGTAAACCTAGCTAGTGATGCACTTCTTCAATCTGAATCTGTGTCTTTGTGGAGTATCTTGTTCACCTAAACACCAAGTAGCAAAACAAACTAGATTCAGAACCAGAGCTTTGAATCATTATATCACAAAGTGTTAAGGCAAGCTTTTAAAAAATAATGAACCATATGCAATTATGTTACTTTCTAAAATATTATTAATAATGAAAATATTTAGTGAGCAAAAATGTTTTGTACCATTAAGAAATAAAATAATTGTTTTTAAATGTTGTTTAATTCTTGATTATATCCTTCTAAATTATTTTTGCGTATGTTTTATAATATACCTAATGTATTAGTATAATATTGTGTGTATAATTTATGAGTAAATTATACATATATACAGACTGTCCCAGAAATCTTAGTGCAGTTTTAAGCTGTTAAGACCTTTAAAGACAGATAAGACTTTTGGCATGCCCCATATTAGGGATGTGTGCTTAAAAAACTTTACTGATGGGGTACACGATAAAAAAAAAATCAGGAGTCCACTGGTGTAGAAGATGTATATTTTTAGATTTTGCCTGGGAGGGAGGGAGGAAGAGGTTGTATGACCAAGAAAAGCTTGGCTCACAGATCTGATGCAAATTAGGCTTTCTTGTTCTTTGCCCCCTCCCTGCTCACACCCCCTGCCCCCCCAAATTAGCTGTTTTAAAATAAGCTGATAATATAATGATAAGCCCACTTTTCCCTTTTGCTCTCAGGGTTGCATAAGGAAGAGACCCTCTGCAGTCCAGAGGAAAGGAAAATCTTACTTTGTTTCATCTCACATTCTTCATTCAAATAAGGCTTTTTCCCGGTTTGAAACAAAAATTTGATCCCCCTAGAACCAGCAGTGTCCACAGTCGCCAGCAGCAGTCTTTTCTCCATTACAAGAAATGATCCTAACAGGATGCAGTAGTGGCTGCTGCCCCCCCATGTAAGTTGCCAACCCCAGCTTTATCTTGCCTGAAGCCAAGACCGTTTGAGAGCTGCAGCCAAGTTACCCTTAGTCACAGGGCTGCATCACATCAAAGGTCACTTTTCCTTGTGTAAACCTATGGGGGGTTCCTTCCATGGGCTTATGGGAGCCTTTGCTCTTCTCCATAAAGATAAGAATCAGACTCATTAACTGTTATATTTTGTATTCACCTACATGTTAGTCTTGGAAGAAAATTATATTATTTCTTACAGAAGGTTACTGGAGGAATGTTTTTTCATCAAGTATAATTGCTTTTAAGTAAAATGGCCTCTTACTGAAAAATAAAAATTAAAAGTACAAAAATGAAGCAATACCCAACCTAAAGCATATTTTGAATGTATTTTTTGGGAGACTTTTTGGTGAGGCAATCAGGGTTAAGTGACTTGCCCAGGGTCACACAGCTAGTAAATGTCAAGTATCTGAGGCTGGATTTGAACTCAGGGCCTCCTGACTCCAAGACCAGAGCTCCATCATAAAGCATATTTTGAAACAAACTCTAATATGTCAAAGATCTTGGTGCTGTTAAAAATAAAAACACTCAGATCATATCTGAATACACAAACCACTATTATATAATATATATAAAATAACAGGCTCTATTTTCCCAATGTTTATTTCTATGGCTGCATTTTGCGTGGTCATATCCACTAACTGGTACAGTAGTATGTCAATGTCAGAATTTAAGTGTTTGGGTGTTTTTGACCTTCATTATTAAGGTCAGTTGACAGTGGCAGAGTTTATACTTAAATAATAATTCAGCCAATTCAATTTAACCAATAAATAAAGAGTCCCAAAAGTCTTAATGCAGTTTTAAGCTTTAATGGCTTGAAATCACACTAAGACTTTTGGGATTCTGTATATTAAAAATAGTTTTCATTTTTATAGGACTTTTAAAAGTTTGTACATCAGTTTTTTCACAGGCCTGTAATGTAGTTGTTAAGCACTTAGTAAGTGTAAAACATTGAACTGGATGCTGGAGATAACACAAAATTCTGCACAAGACATCAATCCCAGGCCTCTTAAACCTTACTGTCTGCTGGAGAAATAAGACACATGAAGTTTTTATGCACCATAATCCATGACAATCTGCCAAATTCATAAGAATTGTGTGAAACTAAAGTGAGGTCTAAGGTATGAAAAGACATTACCCAATGCAATCAAGGTTTCATGAAGGAAGTGGCCTTTTAATTATACTTTAAAGATGGGTAGTAATTCCACAAATATTGTGGGGGAGAGGGGGAATTCAGGCATAGGAAACTGTGAGCCAAAGCTTGAAAATGCAAAACTGGGTTTGTTAAGACGACAGAGTATTCCATTGTGGCCAAAGTACAGAGTGGATGGAGGGCAGAAATATAAGATTGGAAAGGTAAGGTGGCACCAGATCATTAGCATCCTGAATTGACAGGCAAAGAAATATTCAATTCACATACACATAAATGGCTGAACAGACTGAAACACTTATTTTCCACATGTTGAACCACATTATGCCTAATAGAAAGGTACTTTGCTTTGGTTAGAAAGGCATTTTTTTTAAACTGGAAGAAAAAATTAACTTATTTTGTATTAGATACAAATTAAATAGATTTAAAAGATTCTTCCTCATGGAAATTTCTTTCCTCCCCCTTAATCTCCTCCAATAATCATTTTGGAGACTTCCCAACTTAAAGTTATGAGATACTAAAATACAATACTAAGGAACTCTGAATCTTATTTGAAGATTTTTCAAGGCCAAAATTTGCTATATTCCCTAAATGGCATTCCCAAGCCTAAAGTGTGTGTCATGATATAATAATTTGTCCTCTAGAATTCCTAGGGGATTAAAAAGAGAGTATGCTAACAAAACAAATTTATTATGCAAAAGATTTACATGGATAATATTTGTAAAGTTTATATAAATCACTTTATAAATATTTTATATTGTAGTCATTTTCAAATAATTCCTGATAAATTCCAGTGCAATAGTGAAGAACATTCTAGACTTAGAGTCAGAAGGACCTGAGTGTCTTCTTACTTGGTCACTGTGGGACCGCTGTGGGTCACTTAAACTTTTTGACCCTTGGTTTTCTCATTTATAAAATGGGGATAATAATACCTGTAAGTAGCCACCACACAGAGTTGGGATAAGTTCTTTTAAAACCTTAAGGTACTATAGAACTTTTAGCAATTACTATTCAGTCTTGCTGAGTATGTGTTCTCCAGCAGCTCAGTTGGTCACTCAAAGACTACAGTAGCTTGAAGGTCAAAGATTTTACCAGATACCACCATGAGAATTGGAATAAGTTAACCTCAGTCTGTACCAATTTATACTTTCTTTGTGAGTCTGATACCAGAAAAGATCTCCTATTTTGGTTGCCTGAAAATAGGAAGATGAAAGGAATAAATCAACCTAATCGGCAACCAGCCACATTAAAAGGGGTGGGGAAAGGGCTATAACTACATTTGAATAGCACCTAAGTAAATCTGTGGTGGGATTCTGACTCAGTACCTACAGAACATTAGTGAAAAATAGTTAATCTTGAAGCTGTGGAGTGATTTCCAGACCTTTTCCAATATGTCTGAAGCAACTCAGACTTTTAGGGGTGAGATGGGAGGGATTAGAGTCAGAAGTAGTATGCAGGGACTATGACATTGTCCTAGGATACCAACTAGGATATGCTTTTCCCTCAGGGTACTTACCTGGTGTGTGGGGATACTGAGGAGGCACACTCAGATCCAGATAGGAGGAGAACCAGAAGAGACTAGTGTCACAAAAATGTAGAGAGGAGAGAGTAGCTAGGAGAAAATGGTGGTCAGTAATGTCAAAGGCTAAAGAGAGGTCAAGAAGAATGAGTTCTGAAAAGAAGCCATTGCATTTGGTAGAAAAAATGAGATATTCGTAAAGCCCTTTGCAGACCTTAAAGCACTATATAAATACTTGCTATTATTATCATTGGTAACTTTGGAGAGAGCAATTTCAGTTGACCGTTGAGATCGGAAGTAATAGTTGTAGATTAAAGCTTGGAAACGTGGGAGAAAGATTCATCTTAGCATTTTAATCAGTGATTAGAGTGAAAGAAAAAAAGGCAAGATAATAGATACCAGGGAGGAATTTCTAACAACTTCAAAAAAGGAAGTGGAAAGTAAAAACATAAAAACATTAAATTAGGTGGAGGGATGGGAGGGCCTTAGTTATCTATGAGTATCACCTAACTGTTCTATAATAAGATTCTGACTCACCCTAAATGTTGAACATCAGTGAGAACTACAGAAAATCCTGAAGCTGGTTCCAAGATTTTTGTTTTTTATTTTTCCGAGGCTCCCCTCGGACCAGTGGAGTTACTTTCTTCTTCTAGGTTTCTACTTCTTGGGCTTATCTCAGTTTATAGTACTTCTTCAATGTGTGTCTGGTTTGTTTTTTTGTTTTTTCCTTCTGGCATTTTCTTTTTCTTTTTTTTTTTTAACTCATATATCCAGCTTCAGTTTTTGTACTGGGGCTTTCTTTGGTCAGACTCACGTAGTTTCCCAAACTCTTGGATGGAGTGGGAAAACCTTGATTGGTCATGGATGCAGTGGTTAAGACTAGGCCCCAGCCCATGAAGGAATTCTTGGGTTTTGGTTCAGTCTCCTGATGGCTCCAATTAGGTTCTGGCCACGGTCCATTCTCTGTCTCCTCTTTGCACCACCACGAATCTATAGTTGGCTTCTTTCCTTGCCAAGATCCTATCAGGCCTTAGTGCAATCTTGTTGATTATGTTAGTAGCTGGCCTTCTGAAAGAACTCCAGTGTTTTGCATCCCAAATGATGCCCTGGCCCTTTCTGCTATTATAGCTTAAGCCACAATGTGGACTGGTCCAGATCTTTTCCATACTCTTTAAGCAAGTCAGGGATTAGGTAGTGGGGTTCAGAGCCAGAACTAGCGTGAAAAAACTAGAATTTTGTACCAAGGCACCAACACAGGGCTTCTCTCACCTCCCAGGCTGCTGATTTGGTGAATGAAGGCATTGAGAAGGAATCAGACAAATTTGTGAATGGTATGAATGTGGAAAGGATAGTTAATATGTTAGATGACAGAATCAAGATCTCTAAAACCCTTTATAGACTAGAACCATAGGCTAAATCTAATAAGATTAAATTCCATAGGAATAAATAAAACCCTACATTTGGGTTATCAGTGAGCCAAACAAATGCAGAATGGAGCAAGTATAGGTTTGGGAAATGTGAAAACCGCAGTTCATATGAAAAAGATCTGGGGATTTTAGTGGGCTGGAACTCATCATAAGCCAAATGTCAGACTTAGTAGCTCAAAAAAGCGGCTAAGGTCTTAGGGCTAATAAGATATCAAGTTCTCTAGGGGAGCTACTAGCAAGAATGAGAAAAGATTGAGGATCTCACTTCAAATAAGAACGTAAAGCTCATATTTCTGCCACAGCCAATCTAAGCTTAAAGTGTAGATTGGTCTCCTTCCTAGAAGTGTGATATTGGGATTTCAATAATGCCTACTCACTGTCTGGATCAGCAAAGAGAATAAAGTGTCGCTTAAACATAAAAGGGAGATCCACTTCCAGTGGAAACAAAGAAGATAAAGTTTCTAAAGAGGCAGAGAAAAATGCTGATTTCTGTGAGGAGGTAGGAGCACGAATGAATGTAACAGGAAGAAATTGCAAAGAAAAATCACGGAACCTAAGAGATATGAGACTTCCACAAGAGGCAGCTGGTCCCTCTAAGGAGGAAGTAACTGATTTCTAAAAAATGATAATGTGAATCCGTACGTGCTGTTGGAGGAGAGAACTTCTAGGAAGGGACAGAAGAAGTAGGCTAGAATAGTTAGGGGAAATAACTCCCTACTGTGGGCTCCCAAGGCATCTATTTGTCAATTTAATAACAGTGATAGAGAAGTCTGTTGTCTTACCAGGCCATGAGAGAATCTCCCAAGACTTGATAATCACTTTGACATAAACTCACTTCTTGTGATTCGTGTGAGCACATGTAATATTGCCAAAAGAAATCTCAGAAATGTTGCTAAAGTAGATGAAATGTTTTGCAAGGAGAAGAAGAGGGGAAAGAAGTAATGTGTTTAATCACTATTGTTCATCATAGGTAAAAGCTTTAGAAGGGAAAAAAAAGCAGATTTGGGAAGTGGTGAACAACAGGTTAAAAAGATGGAATCTGAGAATAAGATTTGGATTTCCAAACTATGGTTTAAAATATAGGAGTGACAGGCTACTGGACAAGAATAGAGTACATCTAGTAGGGGCTATTAAGACAAAAGGAGAGTAAAGGAGAAAATTACTTCTTTATATGCACCAAACTAGATACCATGGAAGGTAGCTACAATGTAGGTAGAAGACTAGCAGTAGAAAAAGCCAGAAGTTCACAGAAGACAAAGATGGCAGACAAAGATTGGCAAATGCAGAAGTTGCAAAAAAAAAAGGGGGGGGTAGGGGCAAATTTAGGTTTTATGTAAGGAAAAGATTATTCACAGACTATCCAAAAGCAGAATAGGCTGCCTTGGGAGGTGGTGGGATTCTCTGTACTAGAAGTCTTCCAACAAAGTTTGGTTGACTACTTCTCTCTCTCTCTCTCTCTCTCTCTCTTTTGAGTGAGGCAATTGGGGTTAAGTGACTTGCCTAGAGTCACACAGCTAGTGAGTGTTATGTGTCTGAGGCCAGATTTGAACTCAGGTCCTCTTGACTCCAGGGTTGGTGTTCTATCCACTGTGCCACCTAGCTACCCAATTGGTTGGCTACTTCTTGGGCATATTTTAGAGGAAATTATTCAGGTAGTAGCTGAACTAGATAGCCTCTGATGTCCTTTCTAATTCTGAGAGTTTGTCATTTTGATTCTGTATTAATAAAATTATAGTATCCAGAACAAGGCCATTACTTTGCCCTGGTCAGATCACATTTGGACAATAGTGCTAAGCTCTGTTTAGCTCTGCCTTTTGGGAAGATATTAGCAAGCTGCAGTATGTACAGAGGAGGAAAGTCAAATGATAAGATGATGTTATCCTTTAAAAGAATTGGGAGTTGTTATCTTGAAGAAAAGATAACTTTAGAGGCATGTAATAGCTATCTTCCCATGTTTGGGGAGTTTTCCCAGGGAAGAGATTATATTTGTTAATGCTTGACCCCAAAGAGAAGATTTTTTTAAAGCAGATTTCAGGTCTATATATATATATATATATATATATATATATATATATATAACCCAACAAACTCTTAATTAGAGTTGTCCAAAAATGGAATGGGCTACCTGGTGATATATTGACTTCCTCCTTTACTGACAGTCTTTAAGATAGTTTGGATGACTGTTTATCCAGAACGTGTAGAAAACATTCTCAGTAAATTTATGGATTGAATTAAATTGTCTCTAAAGTCCCTTCCCACTATGAGATTTTCTAACCTGTGGACAGGGTCACAGTTTCCCCTATGTATTGGAAGGGTTTAGAATCTTTCCAATACATAGAAAGCCAAATATAACTCATGAATTAATAGTCTCCTAGTGACTTTAGGACTCTACTTTGGCTACATAGCTAGTTGAGTCGTCATTTTTTTTTTCATTTACTCATGAAAGTAAAGAATAAATTACTTACAAATTTTCTTTTAGTTAACAATTTCACAAGCCTCTAAGAAACAACCTATGGATTCTTTGGCTAAGATGAAAGAAAATCTCCTTAAAAGGTAAGTAATGTCTCTAATCTCAGCTCAAGATCTAGTTTGAATTTTGTGGATGAATCAATGAATGAATGTGAATGAACAAGTATTTAAGCAGTGTACTTGAGCACTGTGCTTAGTGCAAGGGATGTCAATATAAAAGTGATATAGTCTTTTTCCTTGAGAAGGGAAGAAACTGCACATCGAGGAAGCTGCAACAACAGGACAGATGGCAAAGCTTGGTGGTCTAGAGAGCACACCTTCACAGGGCACAGTGCAAGAACTAATAGTCTGGAGAGTACAATGGATAAGGCAAATGGGGCAAGACTTGGTGAGCTGGAGAGCAAAGCAAAAGAAGTCAGAGTCCAGAAGGCACATCAGCAGGGTGAATGGAAAGGCCTAGTCATCTGCCAGGCAGATGATTTTTACCCACCTCTAGTAATTATCTCTACAGGCAAATGCTCCCAACAAATATTGATATCTATTTTATTTCAAGAATTGAATTTCCAGATTTTGACACATTATCATTTATGAAAAAGAGAACGTGAATAAGATGGATTCCCATTACTCAGAATACTTATACATTTTTGTAATGCTACAAGTGTTTTAGTAGTCAAACCTCAGATAAAATTAGTCCGTAATCTAAAACTGCATAATGTTCAAGGTGATATTTTCAAATTATATCACAAAAGTATGTAATTATTCAGTTTTAGCATTTTTTCTTTGCTATATATTTATTTTTCTTCAATTACATGTAAAAACAATTTTTAACATTCTTTTTTAAAAATATTGAGTTCCAAATTCTGTCCATCACTCCCCTTCCTCCTTATTTAGAAGGCAAGAAATTTGATATAGGTTATACATGTATAGTCATGCAAAACATATTTCCATATTATTCATGTTGTGAAAGAAAACACAGACCAAAAATAAAGTTAAAAAAAAAAGTATGTTCGATCTGCATTCAGACTCTATCAGTTTTTTCCCTGGAGATGGACAAAATTTTTCATCTAAGTCTTTCAGAGTTGTGTTGGATCATTGTATTGCTGAGAACAGCTAAGTCATTCACAGTTGATCATTGTATAATATTGTTGTTACTGTATATAATGTTCTTCTGCTTCTGTTCCCTTCACTTTGCATAAGTTCATGTAAATCTTAACAGGTTTTTCTCAGAACATCCTGTTTGTCATTTCTTATAGCATGATAGTAATCCATCACAATCACATACCACAACTTGTTCAGCCATTCCCCAATTTCCACCATCAAAAGAGCTGCTACAAATATTTTTTGTATATATAGGTCTCCCTCTCCATTTTTTCTCATCTCTTTGGGGTGCAGATCTAATAGGAAAAAAGGTATGCAAAGGTATCCATAGCTTTTTGGGCATAGTTCTAAACTGTTCCACAGAATGATTGGATCAGTTCATAGATCTACCAACAGTGCACGAGTGTCTTAATTTTCCCGTATCCCTTCCAACATTTGCCATCCTCCTTTTCCGTCATATTCACCACTCTGATAGGGATGGTGGCACTTCAAAGGTGTTCCAACTTGAATTTCTCCAGTCAATAATGATCCCAAGCATCTTTTCATTTGACCATGGATAGATTACTTTGTCCAAAAAATGGCCTGTTCATATCCCCTGGCTATTTACCAACTGGAGAATAGCTCTTATTTTCATAAATTTGATTCAGTTCTCTAAATATTTGAGAAATGAGGCCTTTATAAGAGAAATTTGCTGTAAAAAATTTTTCAGTTATTATAACTAACTGTATTTCACTCCATCTTATTTTCCCCCTATGTATCCTACTACTCCCTCCTTTCATCCTGTACATCCTCAAAACTGTTTTGCTTCTAAATTCTGCCTCCCCCAATCTACCCTCAACCCCTTCCTTTCTCTTATTCCCTTCCTTTCCTACTTTCTTGTATGGTAAGATAAATTTCTATACCAAACTGAGTGTATATGTTACTCTCTCTTTGAGCCAATTCTTCTGAGAATAAGGTTCACATGCTCCCCTCTACCTTCCCCATTTCCTCTCCACTCTAACAGTGCTTCTTTCATGTGAGACAGTTTACCCCATTCTGCCTCTCACTTTTCCCTTCTCACAATGCATTCCTTTTTCTCACTCCTTAATTTTATTTTTTTACATAATCATCTCATTGTATTCAACTCACACCTGCCTTGTATCTATACTCCTAACTACCTTAATGAGAAAGTTTTTAAGGAGTTAAAAATATCATTTTCCCATGTAGGAATGTAAATAGTTCAGCCTTATTGAATCCCTTATCATTTCTCTTTCCTGTTAATCTTTTTATGCTTCTCTTGAGTGTTGTATTTGAAAGTCAGATTTTTCTATTCAGCTCTGGTTTTTTCAACAGGAATGCTTGAAAGTCCTCTATCTCATTGAATATCCATTTTTTCCCCTGAAGAATTTTACTCAGTTTTGCTGGGCAGGTGATTCTTGGTTGTAATCCTAGCTTCTTTACCCTCAAGAATATCATATTCCAACCTGCCAATCCTTTAAATTTTGTGTTATCCTGATTGTGGCTCCATGATATTTGAATTGTTTCTTTTTGGTTGCTTGCAATATTTTCTCCTTGACTTGGGAGGGCTGGAATTTGGCTATAATATTCCTGGGAGTTTTTATTTTGGGATTTTTTCTGGAGATGATCAGTGGAGTCTTTGAATTTCTATTTTACCCTCTGGTTCTAGAATATCAGGGCAGTTTTCCTTGATAATTTCTTGAAAAATGCTGTCTAGGCTCTTGTTTTTTTTTCATGGCTTTCAGGTAGTCCAATAATTCTTAAATTATTTCTCCTGGATCTATTTTCCAGGTCAATTATTTTTCCAGTGAGATATTCCACATTTTCTTTTATTTTTTTTCATTCTTTTGATTTTATTTTTATTGCTTCTTGATG
Organism: Vombatus ursinus; assembly: GCF_900497805.2. NCBI lineage: Eukaryota > Metazoa > Chordata > Mammalia > Diprotodontia > Vombatidae > Vombatus > Vombatus ursinus. The sequence goes on from NW_020954591.1 coordinate 3,093,018, forward strand.
TCTCATGGAATCATTAGTTTCCACTTACCCAATTCTATTTTTTTTTTTTGCTAAGCACTGGGGTTAAGTGACTTGCCCAGGGTCACACAGCTAATAAGTGTCAAGTGTCTGAAGCCAGATTTGAACTCAGGTCCTCCTGACACTAGAGTTGGTGTTCTATCCACTGTGGCACCTAGCTGCCCCCCCAATTCTAATTTTTAAGGAATTATTTTCTTTATTGAATTTTTGTATCTCATTTTCCATTTGGTCAATTATACTTTTATTTATTTATTTATTTTTTGCGGAGGTAATCAGGGTTAAGTGACTTGCGCAGGGTCAGACAGCTAGTAAGTGTCAAGTGTCTGAGGCCAGATTTGAAGTCAGGTCCTCCTGACTCCAAGGCCAGAGCTCTATCCACTGAGCCACCTAGCTGCCCCAACCAATTCTACTTTTTAAGGAGTTGTTTTCTTCAGTGAATTTTTCTACATTTTTTTCCATTTGGCCAATTCTGACTTTTAAGGTATTCTTCTCTTCATTGGATTTTTGTGCCTCTTTTACCATTTGGCCAATTGTGGTTTTTAATTAAGGTGTTATTTTCTTTCTCTTTCTTTTTTTAAAATATTTAACATTTCTTAATTTATTTATTTTGTTTTCAACATTCACTTCCACAAGATTTTGAGTTCCAGATTTTCTTCCCATCTGTCCCCTCCCCCCACCCCAAGACTGCATGCCTTCCGAATAACCCTTCCCCTAAACTGCCCTCCCTTCTATCAACCCCTTCTTCTCTTATCCCTTTCCCCTTCTATTTTCCTGTAGGCAGGATAGATTTCTATAACCCATTGCCTGTATATCTTGTTTACCAGTTGCATGTGAAAACAATTTTTAACATTTGTTTTTAAAACTTTGGGTTCCAAATTTTCTCCCTTCCTCTCTCCCCACCCACCCTCATTAAGAAGGCAAGCAACTCAATCCAGGTTATATATGTGTACTTATGCAAAACACTTCCATAGTAGTCATGTTGTGAAAAACTATATTTCCCTTCATCCTTTCTCACCCCGTACTTATTCTATTCTCTCTTTTGACCCTGTCCCTCCTCAGAAGTGTTTGCTTCTTATTACCCTGTCTCCCAATCTGCCCTCCCCTCTATCATCTCCCTGCTCTCTTATCCCCTTCTTCCCTATTTTCCTGTAAGGTAAGATAGATTTTCATACCCAATTGAGTGTGTATGCTATTCCCTCCTTAAGCCAAATCCAATGAGAAAAAAATTCACTCATTCCCTCTCACCTTCCCCTACTTCCCCTCCACTATAAAAGCCTTTTATTGTTTGTTTTATGTGAGATAATTTATCCCATTCTACCTCTCCCTTTCTCCTCCCAGTGTAATTCTCTCTCACCCCTTAATTTTATTTTTTAGATATCACCCCTTCATCTTCAACTCACCCTGTGCCCTCTATCTATCTATCTCGTGTCTGTCTGTCTATACATATAATTTTTTTCTCTCCAACTACCCTAATACTGACAAAGGACTCATGAGTTACAAATATCTTCTTTCCATGTAGGAATATAAACAGTTCAACTTTAATAAGTCCCTTATGATTTCTCTTTCCTGTTTACCTTGTCATGCTTCTCTTAAGTCTTGTATCTGAAAGTCAAATTTTCTATTTCAGCTCTGGTCTTTTCATCAAGAATGCTTGAATGTCCTCTATTTAACTGAGTGTCCATTTTGCCCCCTTGAAGGATTATACTCAATTTTGCTGGGTAGGTGATTCTTGGTTGTAATCCTATCTCCTTTGATATCTGGAATATCATATCGCAAGCCCTCTAGTCCCTTAATGTAGAAGCTACTAAATCTTGTGTTATCCTGATTGTATTTCCACAGTACTTTGAATTGTCTCTTTCTGACTGCTTGCAATATTTTCTTCTTGACCTGGGAACTCTGGAATTTGGCTATAATATTCCTAGGAGTTTTCCTTTGGGGGATCTCTTTCACGAAGTGTTCAGTGGATTCTTTCCATTTCTATTTTACCCTCTGGTTCTAGAATATCAGGGCAGTTTTCCTTGATCATTTCTTGAAAGATGATGTCTAGGCTCTTTTTGTGATCATGGCTTTCAGATAGTCCAATAATTTTTAAGTTTTCTCTCCTGGATCTATTTTCCAGGTCAGTTGTTTTTCTAATGAGATATTTTACGTTGTCTTCTATTTTTTCGTTCTTTTGGTTTTGTTTTACAATGTCTTGATTTCTCATAAAGTCACTAGCTTCCAATTGCTCAATTCTAATTTTTAAGGAAGTATTTTCTTCAGTGAGCTTTTGGACTTCCTTTTCCATTTGGCCAATTCTGCTTTTTAAGGCATTCTTCTCCTCATTGGCTTTTTGAACCTCTTTTGCCATTTGGGTTAGGCTATTTTTTAAGATATTATTTTCTTCAGTATTTTTTGGAGTCTCCTTTAGCAAGCTGTTGACTAGTTTTTCATGATTTTCTTACATCACTGTCATTTCTCTTCCCAGTACTTGCTTCTCAAAATCCTTTTTGAGCTCTTCCATGGCCTGGGACTGATTCATGTTTTTCTTGGAGGCTTTGGATGTGGGACCTTTGACTTTATTGTCTTCTTCTGGTTGTGTGTTTTGATCTTCTTTGTCACCAAAGAAAGATTCTATGGTCTGCCTTATTTTTTTTTTCTTAGTTTGCTCATGTTCCCAGCCAATTACTTGAGTTTTAAACTCTTTGTTAGGGTAGGGGTCTGCTTCCAGTGTGGAGAAGGTACTGTCCCAAACTTCAGGGTTTTGTGCAGCTGTTTTCAGAGATACTTCTAGGGACCTGTAAGTTTTTGGTTCTTCCAAGGTTGTATGATCAAGGGTGAGGTGTTTACTCCTTTCCTGGCCTATACTCTTGTCTGTGAGTGACCACAAGCACTCTTTTCTGCCTTGGAACTGTGAGGAGGGTTCCCTCTCCACCCCCACCACAAGCTCCACCACATTAGCACTCCTCCTCACCCTAGGACCACCACCCAGAACCGTGACCCAGATCCAAGCATGGGCAAAGCAAGAGAATCCTGCCTCAGTACCAGCAAAAATATCCCTGCAATCTCCCTCTGATCAGCCACTAAATTTTCCCCTCAGTCTGTGGACTGAGAGCTCTGGAAACAGCCGTCAACCCAGGGCTGTGCCAGGACCGGATCTGGGACTGAACTTTTCTCTCACCATGGTCACAAACCTTTCCTACTGACTTTCTAAGTTGTCTTTGGCATTTGTGGGTTGAGAAGTCTGCCCATGATTCAGTCCCCTGAGGCCTGTTCCAGATTCGCTAAGGCCTGGTCTTTACTGGCACAGCCCATGCTGAACTGCGCGCAATAGACCTTTCCAATCAACCATTCAGGTTGTCTTGGGCTGGAAATTTGTTTCACTTTGTCTTTTTATGGGTTCTGCTGTTCTAGAATTTGTTTAGAGTCATTTTTATAAGTATTTGGAGGGGTTTGAGGGAGAGCTCAAGCAAGTCAATGCTTTTACTCCACCATCTTGGCTCCACCTGAACTTGCTTTCTTAAATAAATATTGATGCCTTTTGGTTATGTATCACTTTTTCATAAAGATGAAGTAACAGTATGTAATTAGTTATGTGCCCAATAGGGCAGTATAGCATGGCTGTTTTTCTACAAAATGAATTATTGATTCAAAGGCTACTACAACCTTCTGTCAAGTAGTTCTCTTGCTAGCATCAGACTCATCAGTTCATTACTCATTCAGAACTATTATATCCACTACGTTAGTATCTCCATGTCAACTCAAACTTGCCCCTCTTATTTCTAGTAAATTAGTTGATTCATTCCGAAGGAGAAATATTCCGCACTATTTCAAGAAGTTAGAGTATTTAGGGTTCTGCTGTTCTAGAATTTGTTTAAAGCCATTTTTACAGGTATTTGGAGAGGTTTGGGGGAGAGCTCAAGCAAGTCAATGCTTTTACTCCACCATCTTGACTCTGTCCTGCCAAAGTGTTGTTTTCTTTAGTTTTTTTTGTCCCTTCTTTAACAAGTTATTGAGTCTTTTTTTCATGATTTCTCGCATCACTGCTATTTTTTCCCCAATTTTTTTCCTCTACCGTTCTTATTTGATTTTTAAAATTCTTTTTGAGCTGTTCCAAGAATTCTTTTTGGGCCTGAGACCAATTCATATTTTTCTTTTAGGCTTTGGATATGTGGCAGCTTTGACTTTGTTGTCTCCTTCTGAGTTTATGATTTGATCTACCCTGTCACCATAGCAACTTCCTATGGTCAGGATCTTTTTTTTGCTGTTTGTTCATTTTTCCAGCCTATTTCTAAACTTTTAACTTAATATTGAAGTTTTACTTTGCTCCCAGGGTGGAGGGGGCACTGTCCACAGCTTCAGGTTTTTTGTGCAACTATTTTCAGAACTTGTTCTTGGGGGTCTGTAAGCTTTCAGTTCTTCCAACATGGTATGATCTAAGGAGAGGTGTGTTTACCACTCTTCTGGTCTGTGCTCTGGTCTATGAGTGACCACAAGCACTCTCTTCTGCTCTGGAACTGTGACCAGGGTCCCCACTCCCCTGCAAGCTTTGGTGTGCTAGTGCCCCTCCTCACCCTAAAACTGTGACCTGGATCCGAGAATGGGCAGTGCAACAGAGTCCTGCACCCAGTACCAGAAAAGCAATCCCTGTAATATCCTTCTAAACAATTGTCCAACACCTTTACCTTCTGGGCTGAGAGCTCCCAGAGTAGATGCTACCACTATTGATTCAGTCACCTCCAAGGACTACTGCTTGTTTGCTAGTGTACTGCATGTGCTGGACTTTGCTCCACTCTTACCCTGTTGCAATAGACCTTTTCTGCAATTTTTGTAAGTTGTCTCAGGCTGGAAAATTGCTTCAGTCCATCCTTTTGTGGGTTCTTCCACTCTAGAATTTACATTGAGGTATTATTGTTTAGAAGGGAATCTGGGAGAGTTCAGATGAGTCCCTGTCTTTTCTCTGTCATCTTGGCTCTAACTCTTCAAGCTCCTTGTTATATAGTTCAGTGGTTGTTGAGAAGATAGTAATTCTGGCTGGCATGCCATTGATTTAAAAAAAAACCCGGCAAATCTTCTTTGAACCAAACTATTAGGTTGTACAGATTTAATTTCCATGAAATTAGGCATAGGAACTAGACTTCTGATTTTATAGGTACAGGAAACTCCAAATTAAGGAAACTCCCTCTACCAATGCACCTTGCTTGCAGCGTAGTCACCTAGAGTACTGAGAGCTTAAATAACTTACCCAGGATCACACATCCAGCACGGATCAGAGATGGGCCTTGAAACCAGAGGCTTCTCAATTCAAGGCCAGCTTTCTACCCACTTATACTAAATTGTCTCTAATAAAATTGACATTTAATAAGGTTCTTCATCTAACTTTTTTTATTAAATTTCAGCTCTGAAAACAAAATCTTAGGTGTAATAGGAGGAAAAGAGCATTAAAAAGTTCTTAATAAAAGTATGGGTAGTACAAATTATTTAAGTATCTGCCTGTAGATGGCAAGATTTTAATCCAGTTTTCTCATCTTCAAGTGCTACACATTTTCCACTACATTTGAGAGGAAGTTCTAGTTAATCCTTGACCTCCCTGAACTTACACTATTATTATTAGTGTTATATTATTATTATAATATATTATAATTATTATATATAAAAATATATTATAATAATAATATAATATATTATATTATTATTATCTGGCTAATAATAAGAAATGACGAAATTATTAAGTTCAACAATTTGGGAGACATATTTTAAGACACGTGTCAGTGATTTCCAACCTGATTTATGATTATGTTTGCTAGTCCACAAAACTTTACTACTAAACATCCTTTTAAAAACCCACAAGCTTAAGAAAAAAAAACCTGCAACCTTGTTGGATAAGGTGGATGATAACCTAACACAGTGTGTTCAAGCTTTAACTCTTCATTAATTGGGGGGAGGGAGGAGGAATAAAAAGGCTTCAGTTATCACATTTCCCAATGGGAAAAATCAACTAAGAATGGCCATGCCTGAGCCCTGGTGTAAGAGGCAAAATTGAAAAAGTTGTATAGATCAAATGTCATTTGATACACACTAGAGAGGAAATATGCTGCAGTAGATACATAGCTGAATTTGGATTCAGGAGAGATCTGGGTTCAAATTTTGCCTAACACTTGTTATCTTTGTTTACTCTGATCAAGTCATTTAAACCTCTCAGAACCTTAGTTTTGTCATCTGTAAAATGGGATGATAATACCTCTATTATTCCTTCCAGAATAGTTAAAAGGATCAAATGAGATAACATAAAGCATTTTTCAAACTTTAAAGCAATATGTGAATACCAGCTATTATTATAAAGTGTCTTATCATTAAGGGGATGATGGGAAGTGTAATTTTTCCTAGCTAAAACATGGGAAATAAAGGATCATGGTAGGTTTGGCCTACCAGGAAGCTTGGGAACTTTTAAGGCCAGGAGGGTGAGCTGGCTTTGACTAAGGGGATAGGAACATACTCCAGAATCAGGAGTCAGTTGATTGCAAGGTACTGCTACCCCAAACTGAATATAATCAAGTTTTGTCTAACTCTTTGTCCTATTTGAGAAGTGTCTGCCTGTACAAAATTTTGCTATTTCCCTGACTATTACTACTAGCAAGACCCGATGAACTTATTCCTCCTCCGTTGCCATTTCCTCTGTCCTCCCCATCACTACTTGGTGAACTGGTATCACTTACCCTCAGGAGTTTCCTGTTATCTTTAAACTTTTCTTTTCTTTTTTTTTGCTATATATACTTTTATGATGAATTTTGTCTCCAGATAAAGATAAGCTGATTTTTATTACATTCTGAGTAAATGCATAAATGGATCACTCAGTGAGGAAGGATGAAAGGAATTTATGGAAATCAAACTGAAGTGCTTGCAGTCTTGGTGTTTCTCTCTCTGTCTCTCTCCTTCCCTAAAAAAAAGTTGTGTTCATGCTTAAATTCTTGCACTTCTTGTACACATCATAAATTTTGTTATCTTAGAATCTCAGTGCCAAACAAGATCTCAACAATCTTCCAGTCAATGTTATAAATCAGCAAGAATTCTCTCTAAAACATATCTAATAAGTGACCAGACATCTTTATTGAGGGCCTCCAATGATGAGGCACTACTTGTTACCTGTCAAGGCAACCCATTCCATTTCTTGGATAGCTTTAGTTGGGATGAAGTTTTTTCTCATATTGAACTGAACTTTCCTCTGTAAATTTTACCTTTTGCTCCTAGAGTCTAACCATTGTTCCACATGATGATCCTTCAAGTACTTGTAGAAAACCTCCAAATCTCCACGACATTTTCTTCAAGCTAAAACATCCTCAGTTCCTTCAGGCATTTCTTACATGGCATGGTTTCATATCATTTAAGCATTCTGGTTTACCCTCCTCTGAATGTCTTGCAGTTTGTTCATCTCTTTCCTAAAATGTGAAGCTAAAATGTAGAACTCAGGTTAAATACAATACTACAGGTGACAATACAATCGGATTATCACTTCATTAGTATTGGATTTCCCCCATTTTAGTCACTATATTTCTATTGATCCAGCCTTAAACTACATTAGTTCGTTGTAGGTTTTATTTTTAACTACAAGTAATACTGCTTCTAAACTGATATTGAGCTTGAAGTCCATTAAAAAACCGAGGTCTTTTTTTTTTTAATATGAGCTATGTTTAGTCACATCTCTTTTTTGTATTTATCTTATTGATTTTTTTAACCACATGTAAGATTATACATTTATCTCCACTTAATTTCATCCTATTAAATTTGATCCTATGAGTCTGGACTGAAGAGGTCTTTGGGAATTTTGATTCTCTTTTTCAGTGCATTCCTAGCTGTCACCTAAAAATCTGAAAAATATTGTCATTTATGTTTTCATTCAAGTTAACAGCTATGCTTTTAGTTTGTTAATGTAATTCTTCTGTATGAAGAACCATATAAAGTTACAGCATGTTCATTTACTGCTTTATGCCAAAGTATTAGCTATTGAAAGGACAAATTCTGAAAAGATTTTAACTGACACAAAATTGAAGTATTTCTAAGTCAAAGTACCAAATTTAAATAAGTATTTTCATGTATTTCAAACTCTTTTCCCTGAAATATTTTGTATATATGTGTATATGTATATATAATACCATAAAGCTATGTAGCTTTAGTACTTTCCAGGAAACAATGTAGATATTTTAATAGTCTCAGTATAGATTAACAGGAAATACTAATAAAGATAATTAAATAAAACTTTAAACTAAGACATGAGGATTCTTTGGGACTTCACTAGAAAACTTGATAGTCAGCAAAGCCATTTATGTCACTGGCCCAGCCCAAATGCCATCCCGTCTCTGAAATCTTCCCTGAGGCTTTTCCCTCCACAGTAACTAGAAATCATCTCCCTCTCCCTTGAACTACTCTGCCTCTCCTATTGCACTTCAACTTTATAGTTGTTTATGCACATTTAATTTCTTCTCCATTACTTTTTATGCTACAAGAGGGCAAGTTTTATTCTTTCTTATAACCTCCATAGTATCTAGTATAGTACCTTGTATATATACCAGGCACTCAGGCCAAGTAAGCACCTACTAAGTGCCTGGCACTACACAAAGCACTGCAGAAACAAAAAAAGGCAAAAGTTGTCTTTAATCTCAAGGGGCTTACAGTTTAATGGGCAAGACAAAATGCAAGCAACTATGTACAAATATGTATGTATATATATATATGTGTGTGTGTGCATATATGTATAAGCATATATATGCATGTTTATGTACATATATGTGTGTGTATATATATTTATATATTTATATGAAATAGTCCACAGAGGGTAGGCTCTAGAATTAAAGGAGATCAGGAAAGGTTTCTTGCACCAAGTAACATTTTGGCTGGAACTTCAACATTATTTCTTGTTATATCTTTCAAGGAATCTTGATTGATCTTGAAATATGGGTGGGAAGACATGCTGTCATAAATATAGATGAACAAGAAAGAGGCCAAGGATTGAAAAGGAAAGTGGGATGGAGTGCATCAGGAAAATGCCAAAGTACATTTACTGATCTCAAACTTCACAAAACAGCAAAGGTCCATCTTTTTAATACAGACAGTTTTTCAGTGTTGCTGTATGGCAACATGATCCGGTGTACTGCTATCTCTTTAGAACTAAATACGAGCATCAGACAGAAGCAATAGAAAGTTCCATGGTGAGTTTGACTATACTGTGACATATTATTATTGAAAAACTCCAATAAATAGTAGTAAAAGATGTCATCAAAGAATTACATGATATAAAGCGAAGATGGGCTAGTCACATGACAACATCAAAGGATGATAGGTGAATGGCCAAAGAGATACTCTTGTGATGTTGAGGGAAAGCAAGAAAAGCTTTGAGTACATTGGGTGGATCCCCTGTGGCCAATTTTTGGAAGGATACGGATCCTAATTATACAAGATTTGTAGACCTAACTGGATTGTGATGTACATTATTGGAGTGAATTACCAAATCAATGAGATCACAGATACATTTGAGTATCTGACTATGTCATTGTTTAATGATCACAAAGGATCAGAAAAATTAAACTATACATTTGAAATTTTAGCCATTAATTTTTTATTATATCTACTTATTTGATTTTCAGAATTAAACATTTCAATACTAAATACATATGCACCAAATCACATCGTATCTAAATTCTTTTTTTTTTCCAGAGGAGAACCCAAAAGTCTCTTAGAGGCCACTTTTTATCTATTACTCAACTGACTGTCATTCATTCTTTTTTAAAAATCTTTTTATTTTAGACTTGAATACTAAAACCTAAATACATAATAAAAGAAACATATTATAAACTTAAATATTAAAACTTAAATATAAAATAAGAAAAGAAAAAATATCATGTGCACAGCAGAATGTAAGAGAGGATTCAAAATAAATAGCAATAAATTTCTATTTCAAGAAAGCCTATATATTAAATACTATGGGTTGTGTTGAAAGCTGTCCATCTTTTCTTTGCTTCCTTCTAGGCTGTCTTTTCTTCTCTAATGTACACTTTTTTTCTTTGGTTTTTTCCCCCTTCTTCCCCCCCCCCCCCAGCTACAATTAAGTGTGAATATATTTATATATAGATATTGATATACACATACACATATACATATATACATACATAAACATATACTTTCCCTAAGAGATTCTACTCCTAATCTTTGTTTTTATGTTTGTACTCATCTCTTTATTTCCTATCCCTCTTGACTCCTCTACTTTACTTCTACCCACTACCTTTCCCCTTTCTATTACTTAACCTACTTCCCCTCCAACAATCTCTCCCTTATTCTCCTAATGAGGTACAGGTTGAGTTTTGGCAGGATGTCTCTAAAGAATTTCAAAGACTCAGGTCAACTCCAAGCCAGTTAGAAAGATTTATTATGGTTTCAAGGTTTCACACTCTGGTGAGCGGCTAAGTTCCTTAGAGGAATTACCAACTTCAGTAAGGCAAGACAGACAGTTTTCCAGAGTACATGATGCTGATTACAAATCAAAATTTACATAGAATATAGGAATATGATTAATATTAAAAAGGCAGGAAGAGTTTATTAAGGGATTAGGTAATGGGGGAGGGGTCCCAGCCTCAGTGGAACTGTGCATGCAGTTACCCACAATGCATACAGAATAACCCATGGCGGGAGGGGGGGCCACGGGAGGGGCAGGGTATGTATGTATGATAATGATATAATAATAAGCCTCTCTACATCATAAGTTCACTCTAGGTCAGTTCTTTAGTACTATTGTACAGGCGCTATCTTAGGGTAGGCCCCTTCTATGGTTTGGTGGTCAAGCATCCTGCTCCACATCCTGGTGGTGCTGCCTTCTGATTGGCTAGCTATTATGGTCCTGTCTGGTCAAGATGAATGATGTGGTTGTGGTTGAGTACATGGACACACTTGTTTGTGTGGGAAATACATGAATTGGATCTGGGGGGCAGGGGCTAGCTAGAGGATTGAGTCTGGGGACAATGGCTAGCTAGGGACAGTGGCTAGCTAGAGGCAGTAGCTATATTGAGTCTGGGGGCAGTGGTTTATAGTTTGGGGACCTGTGATGTTGTTAGAACAAGATTATGTGGTCAAATCAGGATAAGCTTGCTTTCAGTGGGGCCCATAAGGAAGTTAGAATTAGAGGCAGCTTTATTAGGATTCCCTCACTCTCATTCCCCTAAATCTAAACACCCTTTTGTACATCCATTTGACCTATTCCCTTGCCCTCACCTCTAAAGATCCCTCCCTTATCCTCCCAAGGATCCCTCCCTTATCCTCCCATTCCCATTAAGCTAAACACCCTTCTGTATCCCTCTTTAACCTATCACATACACCTCTTCTCTTTTCCCCTTCCTCTTCTATTTTCCTGTAGGGCAGGATACATTTCTATTGCCTGTATATCTTATTTCCCAGTTACATGTAAAAATAATTTTTAACATTTGTTTTTAAAATTCTGAGTTCCAAATTCTCTCCTTCCTCCCTCCCTTATTGAGGAGGCCCCCTTATTGAGAAGGCAAGCAATTCGATACAGGTTATACATGTGTAGTCATATAAAACACTTCCATAATAGACATGTTGTGATAGACTAACTCTATTTCCCTCCATCCTATGCCACCCCCCATTTATTCTATTCTCTCCTTTGACCCTGTCCCTCCTCAAAAGTGTTTGCTTCTGATTACCCCCTCTCCCAATCTGCCCTCTCTTCTATCATTCCCCCCATCCCTTTTCTCCCTATTTTCCTGTAGGGTAAGTCAGATTTCCATACCCAATTTAGTGTGTATGTTATTTCCTCCTTAAGCCAAGTCTGATGAGAGTAAGATTCAATCATTCCCTCTCACCTCCCCACTCTTCCCCTTCACTGTAAAAACTCTTTCTTGCCTCTTTATGTGAGATAATTACCCCATTCTACCTCTCCCTTTCTCCTTCTCCCAGTACAATCCTCTCTCTCACTCTATGCCCTCTCTCTATATATGTGGTGAGAAGCAAAATAAACTTTTGAGGAGGGACAGGGTAAAAAAAGAACAATTAAAAGAAGAAAATATGATGAAATTAAATACATAGTAATCATAGTTGTGAATGTTAATGGGATGAATTCACCCATAAAACAGAAAAAGATAGCAGAAAGGATTAGAAATGAGAATCCAGCAATATGTTATTTATAACAAATACACTTGAAACAGAAAGACACAAACAGGGTTAAAATTAGGGGCTAGGCAGAAAACTGGGAAAGAATTTTTTACAACCAGTGTCTCTGATAAGGGCCTATTTCTAAAATATATAGAGAATTAAGTCAAATTTATAAGAATACAAGTCATTTCCCAATTGATAAATGGTCAAAGGATATGAACAGGCAGTTTTTAGATGAAGAAATTAAAGCTATCTATAGTCACATGAAAAGATGCTCTAAATCACTATTGATTAGAGAAATGCAAATCAAAACAACTCTGAGGTACCACATTACATCTATCAGATTGGCCAACATGATAAAACAGGAAAATGATAAATGTTAGAGAAGATGTGGGAAAATTGGAACATTAATGCATTGTTGCTGGAGTTGTGAACTGATCCAACCATTTTGGAGAGCAATTTGGAACTATGGCCAAAAGGCTATAAAAATGTGCACACCCTTTGACTCAGCAATAGCATTTCTAGGGCTGTGTCCCAAAGAGATCATAACAATGGGAAAAGGACCCACATGTACAAAAATATTCATAGCAGCTCTTTCTGTGGTAGTAAAGAATTGGAAATTGAGGGGATGCCCATCAATTGGGGAATGGCTGAACAAGTTGTGGTATATGAATGTAATGGAATATTATTATGCTAAAAGAAATGATGAGCAAGCAGACTTCAGAAAAACCTAGAAAGACTTATATGGACTGATGCTGAGTGAAGTGAACAGAACCAGGAGAACATTGTACATAGTAACAGCCATGTTGTGTGATGACTAACTTTGATAGACTTAGCTCTTCTCAGCAATACAAGGATCTAAAACATCTCCAAAAGTCTCATGATAGAAAATGTTATCCACATCCAGAAAAAGAACTATGGAGTTTGGATGCAGATTGAAGCATACTATTTGCTCTTTTTTTTTTCTTCTGCTTTGTTTTGTTTCCTTTTTCTAGTGGTCCCTCCTATTGGTTCTAATTCTTCCTTACCACATGACTAATGTGAAAATATGTTTATTAGGAATGTATATATACAGGCTATATCAGATTGCACACCATCTTGGGGAGGGAGGTGGGGAGGGAAGGGGGAAAAATTGAAAACTCAAAAACTTATGGAAGTGATTGTTGAAAACTAAAAACAAATTAATAAAAATAAAATAAAATAAGGGGCTAGAACAGCTTCTATTATGCTTCAACTGATGTTAAAAAAAAGCAGGGGTGGCAATCATAATCTTAGACAAAGCAAAAGCAAAAATAGACCTAATTAAAAGAAATAAGCAAAGAAAGTAAGGTACCATCGACAATGAAGTAACATCAATATGAAACATATATGCACCAAATAGCAAAGCATCCAAATTCTTAAAGGAAAAGTTAAATGAGTTACAGGAGGAAATTAACATTAGTAGGGGACCTCAACTTTCCCCTCTCAGAGTTAGATAATCTAACTGTAAGATTAATGAGAAAGAAAATGAAGAGATGAATAGAATTTTAGAGAAGTTGGATATGATAGATCTCTGGAGAAAAATGAATGGGAATAAAAAGGAGTATACCTTTTTCTGAGCTATACATGGCACCTTCACAAAAACTGACTATATTTTAGGGCATACAAAACATCGCAATCAAATGCAGAAAACAAAAATGTTAAATGCGCCCTTTTCAGATCATAATGTATAGATTAAAAATTAATTAGAAACTAATCTAACCCTAAAGAATGAGTGGGTCAAAGAACAAATCATAGAAACAACAATTTCATTAAAGATTTTTACTATAATGAGACATCCTACCAAAATTTGTGGGATCCAGCCAAAGCAATACTTAAGGGAAAATTTATATCTCTGAATGCTTACATCAATAAAAACAAGAAGAGCAGATCAATGAAGTGGGCATGCAATTAAATAAAAAACTAGAAAAAAACAAATTAAAAATCCCAAATTAGACACCAAAATGGAAATCTTGAAAATCAAAGGACAGATTAATAAAATTTAAAGTAAAAAAAGTTGATTTAATAAATTAAACTAGGAGCTGGTTTTATGAAAAAAAAATAAAGTAGATTAACCATGAAAAAACCTTAATTACCGGTATCAAAAATGAAAGGGGTGAATACACCATCAGCAAAGATGAAATTAAGGCAATTAGGAGCTATTTTACCTAATTATATTCTAATAAAAATTGCAATATGAGAGAAATGGAGGAATATTTACAAAATACAAACCACCCAGATTAACAGAAGAGGAAATAGAATACTTAAACAATACTGTCTTAGAAAAAGAAATTGAACAGCCATAAATGAACTCCCTAAGAAAAAATCCATAGGATCAGATGGATTCATAAGTGAATTCTACCAAACATTTAAGAAACAATCTCAAATACTGTATAAACTATTTGAGAAAATAGGGAAACAAGTCCTATAAAATATTTTATGACAAAAATATAGTTTTGGTACCTACACCAGGGAGAGCAAAAACAGAAAGAAAACTATAGACTCATTGCCTTAATGAATATCAGTGCAAAAATTTTAAATAAAATACTAGCAAGAATATTATAGCAATACAAGCATACCTTACTTTATTTTGCTTCACTTTGTTGCGCTTCTCAGATATTGCTTTTTTTTTTAAATAAATTGAAGGTTTGCAGTAACTCTGCATTGAACAAGTCTATCAGCATCATTTTTCCAACAGTATGTGCTCACATTGTGTCTCTGTGTCACAATATTTTTAAATTTATTATTATTAGTTATAGTGATCTATGATCAATGATCTTTAAAGTTTCTATAGTAATTATTTTGGGAAACCACAAACGACACCCATAAAAGATGGTAAACTTAATAAATGTGTGTGTTCTGACTGCTCTACCAAGTGGACATTCCCTATCTCTCTCCTTCTTCTCTGGTCTTTCTATTTCCTGAGATACAACATTAAAATTAGGCCAGTAGGGTAGCCTTTAAGTGTTCAAGCGAACGGAAGAGTAAATTGATGCAGCAAACTTCATTGTCTTATTTTAAGAAATTGCCACAGCCACCCCAACCTTCAGAAACCACCACCCCAATCAATCAGCAGTCAACAACTTTAAGGCAATACCCTCCACAAGCAAAAAGATTACTAAAGGCTCAGATGATGGTTGGCATTTCTTTTTTTAGCAATAAAGTATTTTTAACTAAAGTATGTACATTTTTTAGACATAATACTCTTGCATACTTAGTAGACTACAGTATATTGTAAACAATTTTTATATTCACTGGGAAACCAAAAAACTTATGTGACTCACTTTAGTGCAATATGAACTTTATTGTGGTGGTCTGAAACCAAACCTACAATATATCCAACATATGCCTGTATATCACAAAGATTATATACTAAGATTAATTGGGATTTATACCAGGAAGGTAGGGCTGGTTCAATATTAGGAAAACAATAAGCATAACTGACCATATCAATAGCAAAAAGAACAAAAATCATGTGATTATATCAATAGATGCAGAAATTTTTTTTTTTTTTACAAAATACAACACTCCTTTTAAAAACACTAGGGGGCAGCTAGGTGGCTCAGTGCATAGAGCACTGGCCCTGAAGTCAGGAGGACCTGAGTTCAAATTTGACCTCAGACCAGACACTTGACACTTACTAGCTGTGTGACCCTGGGCAAGTCACTTAACCCCTAAGTAAAAACAAACAAACAAAAAAAAACCACTAGAAAGCATAGGAATAAATAGAACTTTTCTTAAAATGATAGGTAGTAGATATCTAAATCCAAGAACAATCATTATTTATAATGGTATTCAGTTAGAGCCCGTTTCATTAAAATCAGGAGTGAAGCAAAGATGTTTGTTATCATCATCAGTATTTAGCATTGCACTAGAAATGCTAGCTTTAACAATAAGACAAGAAAAAGAAATCGAAGGAACAGGAATAGACAATGAGGAAACAAAACCACAACTCTTTGCAGATGATATTATAGTATACTTAGAGAACCAACTAAAAAACTAGTCGAAACAATAACTTTAGCAAAGTTGAAGGATATAAAGGGTTTTATCATAAGAATTTATGACCAAACAATGACAGAGAGAATCACAGGAAGTACAAAGAATAATTCTGACTACATGAAATTTAAAAGTTGTTGCAAAAACAAAACCAAAGCAGCCAAAATTAGAAGGAAAGCAGGAAATGGGATGGAGGAGGGGGAGGAGAGATTTATAACAAGTTTCTCTGATAAAGGCTTGATTTCTCAAATATATAGAAACTGAGGGGAATGGCTGAACAAGTTGTGGTATATGAGTGTGATGAAATACTATTGTGCTATAAGAAATGATGAGCAGGATGGTTTCAGAAAAAACCCAGGAAGATGTATATGAACTGATGCAAAGTAAAGTGAGTAGAACCAAGAGAATATTGTACACAGTAACAGCAATATTGTAACAATGACCAATTGTGAAAGACTTAGCTACTCTGATCAATACAATTATCCATGACCACGCCAAAGAACTCATAATGAAAAAGTTATCCATCTCCAAAGAGAGAACTGATGAACTCTGAATGCAGAATGAAGCCAATTTTTTTCACTTTATTTTTCTTGCTTTCTTTTTTTGCGACATAGCAATGTTTTGTATGACTTCACATGTATAATGGATATCATATTGTTTGCTTTAGGAATGGGTGTGAAATGGTTTGTGGATGGGAGAGAATTTGGAACTCAAAATTGTAAAAATGAATGTTAAAAAAAAGTAAAAAAATTCAGCAGGATGAACTAAAAAGATCATGAACATCAAGAGAATACATTTTTAAAAGGGAGGGGTGATTAAGGGAGTTTAGCAGTAACACATCTCAAACTGTATTGCAACACTGTAATCATCAAAACAATTTGGTACTGTGGAAAAATAGAAAGGTTGATTAGTAGAGTAGATTAGATAATCAATATACATAAGCAAATGAGTTAAATGACCTAATGTTTGATAAACCCAAAGATCTTTGCTATTGTGGCAAGAACTCACTATCTGACAAAATCTGCTGGGAAAACTAGAAAGCAATAAAGCAGAAATGAGACATAGACTAACATCTTATACTGTATACCAAGATAAGCTCAAAATAGGTTCATGATTTAGCTAGAAAGGGTGATAAAAGCAAATTAGTGGAGAATGGAAATTACCCGTTAAATCTACAGATAGGGGAAAAATTCATAACCAAAGAAAAAACAGAATAGATCACAAGAAATAAAAATGGACAATTTTGATTACATAAAATAAAAACATTTTGCATAAACGAAACTAATGCAGCTAAAATTGGGGGGGAAGAAACCGAGTGAAAATCTTTGCAGCAAATTTCTTTGATAAAAGTCTCATTTCTAAAATATACGAGTAACTGAGGGAGCAGAAATTTGGATGGCTGCATGCTTGCTTTGTAAGTGTGTGCTAGAAGGTGAGTAGATGTGGGCCAAAGACCAAAGAACACCCACCACAACCCACACCTGCCTGTCCAGTTTGAGGGGAATCAGTAATATGAGTTTTTGTTATACAGAAAATAAAATCCCTGTGATGCTATCTGAAAAAAATCTGCTCATTTGCGCCCTGGCCCCCAGCTTAAGAAAAATTCTCAGAAGGCCAGCCATTCCCCTCCTGAATAGTCACATTTCATTTCAGGGATAGGGTATAATTACATCCCATTTGCTATCCCATTTCCTGACTTTGTGTTCCATTTTTTTCATAACACAGAACTGGAGGCCTGACAATATGGTACAAGCTGAAGGGGGTTGAGAATTGTGAAAGGTTAGTGATCTTTTCTCAATTAAAAGTGAATAAGCAGGAAGACTCATTATTCCAGCCTATGTCAGTACAATCAGGTGTTGTATTTAAGTTTGTCTTATTGCTGCAAATAATAATAATAATGTCTGAATGTCTGACCCCATACCCACCAGAGGTATCCCTTCCCCTAAGGACAAAGTGGCATGTGTCCCTATCCAGTAGTTGGTCAAGGTAAAGGCCAGGCTAGAATGTTAGATCAGATGCACACAAGTGTTGGGTTTTTCTGTTCCCCCAATCCAAGGGGCATAAAGCACAAAAAGCAAATGCACAGTAGATAGTAGGTGAGGGATTAGATTCTAATTATCAAGGTCAAACAAACAAGCAGCCAAGGACCACTGATTGGTGTTGGGAGTCCTCTCTCAGCTTACCTGGGTCCAAGGACCGATCAGATGTTGCTTCCTCTGCTAGGCTGGAAAGGTCCATTTCAGAAGGGCTGGAGACTAGATGTCTTTCTGAAGCTGTGGATCCATCCTGGCTTAAAGGGATGCACCACCTCTTCCAAAGGCAGAGTTTGCATCAAGGCTACCTCCTTCTAGGCCTGTGAAAGAGAGCTAGACAGAGATCACATGTCTTATCAGGTTTTCATTCCCTGTGGCCAGGCTCAGGCTCTGAGGGTCCAGCCCCTGACTAGCAATTACCAAACAAGATTTCAAAAGGTGACAATCCACAATCCTGCCTACAGTAATTTCTTAGTTGGAACAATACAAGGGGAAGAGCCCGAGGCCATTTTAAGTGTGTTTCCTGGCATAGCGATAAGACATGTATGAGCCCAGGGTTATCCCAAAAAACTTGGAGAGTTGCTTAGTTATTTCTATGGTCAAGTGTGGCCATTGGTACATGGCAGCCCAAATCTTGTTATTATGCTCTTGGTCAGATACCTTGCTACTATGTTCACTGTGGTGTGTGTCACCAGAAGGGCCTCTACCCAGTGGCTGAATTGGTCTGTGTACACCAAAACATCTGTAGCCCATAGACTTTGGCAATTCAATAAAGTCAGTCTACCAGTGTTCAAATGGTAGGGTTGCCCACTTTCTCCCCACTTTTGTCACAGTTTTCTTCTGTGACAAGTTGAACTGTTGACAAAAGAGGCAGCTAGAGACCATATTGTGGGCCTCTGCATAAACAGCAGAAGCAAACCATGACAGGAGAATTTACAGTACTAGGGCTTTAGTTCCAATATATCCCCAGGCATGGAGTTCATGGCACAGAGGCACACAGTCATTTAGGTGTAACAGGGGTGCCCATCTGGCACAGAATGGCTTTATGTCTGGTCACCCAGATGTCAATTTCAGCACCTATGACTAAGGAAGAATATAGTCAGTGGGTGGGCTAGCAGAGAGCATAAGCTCTCTGTTTGGTGGCTCTCGAGGACCCTGATGGACAGTCCATTTCGCCAACTCATCTGCAAACTGGTTGCCATTTTACAAAAATGACTGCCCTCTGGTCTGGGCCAGGCAATGCATCCTGGGGATGGCCCCAAGGATCAAAATAGCTTAAAGAAGTTAGTTAATAAGCAAGGCATAAGCTGTTGGCTTACCATTTGTGATGATGATGTCTTCTCTTGTCTGGTTTTTTTTTTTGTGAGATAATTTACCCCATTCTACCTTTCCCTTTCTCCTTCTCCTAGTATAATCCTCTCTCACCCCTGAATTTTCTTCTCCAGATATGACCCCTTCATCTTCAACTCACCCTGTGCCCTCTATCTATATATCCATCTATCCATACATATATATACATATATACACATATATACATATAATTTTTTCCCTCCAACTGCCCTAATACTGACAAAGGTCTCATGAGTTACAAATATCATCTCTCCATGCAGGAATGTAAACAGTTCAACCTTAGTAAGTCTCTTATGATTTCTCTTTCCTGTTTATCTCTTCATGTTCCACTTGAGTCTTGTATTAGAAAGTCAAATTTTCTATTAAGCTCTGGTCTTTTCATCAAGAATGCCTGAAAGTCCTCTATTTCATGAATGACCATTTTTTCCCCTGAAGAATTATACTCAGTTTTGCTGGGTAGGTGATTCTTGATTGTAATCCTATCTCCTTTACCCTCTGGAATATTATATTCTATGCCCTGTGGTCCCTTAATGTAGAAGCTGCTAAATCTCGTGTTATCCTGATTGTGTTTCCACAATACTTGAATTGTTTCTTTCTGGCTGCTTGTAATATTTTCTCCTTGACCTGGGAACTCTGGAATTGGGCCACAATATTCCTAGGAGTTTTCCTTTGGGGATCTCTTTCAGGAGGACATTGGTGGATTCTTTTCTATTTTGCTCTCTGGGTCTAAAATATCAGGGCAGTTTTCCTTGATAATTTCTTGAAAGATGATGTCTAGGCTCTTTTTTTTGTGATCATGGCTTTCAGATAGTCCAATAATTTTTAAATTCTCTCTCCTGGATCTATTTTCCAGGTCAGTTGTTTTTCCAATGAGATATTCCACATTGTTTCTAATTTTTCATTCTTTTGGATTTGTTTTACAGTGTCTTGATTTCTCATAAAGTCACTAGCTTCCAATTGCTCTATTCTAATTTTTAAGGAAATATTTTCTTCAGTAATCTTTTGGACTTCCCTTTCCATTTGGCCAATTTTGCTCTTTAGGGCATTCTTTTCTTCATGGGCTTTTTGGACCTCTTTTGCCATTTGGGTTAGGCTATTTTTTCAGGTGTTATTTTCTTCAGTATTTTTTGGGGTCTCCTTTAGCAAGCTGTCAACTTGCTTTTCATGATTTTCTTGCATCACTCTCATTTCTCTTCCCAGTTTTTCCTCTACTTCTCTTACTTGCTTCTCAAAATCCCTTTTGAGCTCTTCCAAGGCCTGGGACTGATTCATATTTTTCTTGGAAGTTTTGGATGTAGGAGCTTTGACTTTGTTTTCTTCTGGTTGTATGTTTTGATTTTCTTTGTCACCAAAGTAAGATAATATAGTCTGACTGTTTTTGCGCTGCTTGTTCATGATCCCAACCAATTACTTGAGTTTTAAACTCTTTGTTAGGGTAAGAGTCTGTTTTCAATGTGGAGAATGTACTGTCCCAAGCTTCAGGGTTTTGTGTAACTGTTTTCAGAGACACTTCTAGGGACTTGAAAAGTGTCAGTTCTTCCAAGGTGCTATGATAAGAGGCGAGGCATTTCATCTCCACCACTACAACAAGCTCCACCACACCAGCGCTCCTCCTCGCCCCAGGATTGCCCCTCAGAACTGTGATCCAGATCCAAGCACTGGCAAAGCAAGAGATTCCTGCCTCAGCACTGGCAAAGAGATCCTTGCAATCCTGCTCTGATCAGCCTCTCGATTCACCCTCAGTCTATGGGCCGGAAGCTCAGAAGGCAGCTGTCTCCCTCAGGGCAGCTGAGATCTAGCTTCTTCTCTCACTGCAGTCACAGACTTTTCCCACTGACCTTCTAAGTTGTCTTTGGCATTCATGGGTTGAGAAGTCTGGAAATTGCCACAGCTGCCCGTGATTCAGTCCTCTGAGGCCTGCTCCAGGGTCGCTGTGGCCTGTGCACCCAGGCCAAACTGCGCTCCTCTCCCAGCCTAGCGCGATGTACCTTTCCGATCAGCCATCCAGGTTGTCTTTGGCTGGAAATTTGTTTTACTCTGTCTTTTTGTGGGTTCTGCTACTTTAGAATTTGTTTAGAGCCATTTTTGTAGGTATTTGGAGGTCTTTGGGAGAAAGCTCAAGACAGTCACTGCTTTCCCTCTGCCATCTTGGCTCCGCCCCCCCCATGATGATGTCTTGATACTTCCACAAGGTGCCAGGGGCATGATAGACTCCCAATGGCATATTTGGAATCTGTTAAATGCTCACTCAGAGTCCCTCAGCACTGGTCAGTACTACCAATTTGACTTCCTGTACCCCAAGTCCATCAGACAGTGCAGCCTACTCAACAGCCCAGGGGACATAACTACTCCCCCATACCCCTCATACCCCATTTTCATAAAAGGGGGAGCCATCTGTAAACAATGTGAGATTGGGCTCCTCCAAGGGAACATCTGTGAGGTCAAGCTATAGGTTCTCCATAGCTTCAATTACCTCAAGGCACTCAATTACCTCAATTGACCAACACCTCATCATCTTTCGGGGGGAGAATGGTTGGATTAAAGATAGTAATAGTGATGAATGGTGAGATTAGGGTCAGACCAAATGCTTACCTCATAAGCATCTACCTGCTGGTAGAAGAAGGCTTGAGTCTTAGACTGGAATAAAATGATAGCAACAGGATGAGGTCTAGGTACATATACAGTCATAATATCATCAGAGTCTATGCAAATCCATACTAGGAATGGACCGCCCTCTTGTGTGCAACAATATTAATATTAATTAATAAATATTAATTTAGAGGCTGTTGAACCTATTCAGAATGTCATCAATGCTTACATCTATCTGGGGGTGATAGTGCTATGTCAGTCACCCCTGGACTGCCTGTGAGGAAAAATAAGTTGAAAGATGAAGGCCTATCTGTATACCCTTTTGTCCAGGATATGAGCTATCAATAATCTTGTTATCCTGAGAGCCTCAGTGGTCTCAAATCCTGTTTCTATTATCACCAACTTCCCTTACAATATGAAAGTATATTCTGTTATTGATTTGTGTACTGCCTTTGTGTTCCAGTAGACTTGGACTCATAGTACCTCTTTACATTTACTTGAAAGTGCCACCAATACACTTGGATCAGGTTGCCTCCAGAGTTACTTCCACTCTATTCACATAGGTGCTGTAAAATTCCTAACAAGATGTACACCTGCCCTGAGGTCCATCTTATTTCAATATGTTGATGACAGGGAGTCTGTGAAGAAGATACTATTTTTCTCCTATGTTTTCTTTATTAAAAAGACCACCAGATCTCTCCTTTAAAGTTAGTTTGCCCCTCCCACAGTGATATGAGATGGGATATGAGGTGGGCCCCAACTCTAGGGCCTTGACAAATGATAGGATCCTGGGTATCCTTCAAATGCTAATACCAAAAACAAAACTCCAGGTATGTGCCCTGTTGGGGGCTGTGGGATACTGCTGCCCTTGGATTTCAGCACTAGAAGAACTCACCAAGGAACTAGTTGCTTATATGGCTAAAGAGGCCTGAATCTTTCACATCTTCAGAAGCCTTGAAGGAAGCATTAGGCAAGTGAAACAGGCGATGGCCATCCCACCAAATCTAGGACTGTACATGAATGAAGAGGGGTTGTTGTGGCAGACAAATCAGACACTAGAGTTCCCGTAAACTTTTTAAGTTCCTTTAAAATTGCCCAATGAGCCAAATCAATCCCTTTGTATTCTAACTCAACCCCTCCCAGATCACAGTGAATAATGGCCTTAAGTTTATGTAACATGTCCCTTCCACACAATGACATAGGGGAATTAGACATTAACAAAAAGGAATGAAAATATGTCAAAGGTCCAATAACTACTTTAAGCAGAGTGATTAAAGCACATGTCTCACCTATTACCCTTTCCATATTTAATATCAGGAAGCCCTGGGTGGGGGGCACTTAAGCATTGAGAAAATCACTCTTGCGTCCACCTAGCAAACAAAGGGTGTTCCATTAACAGCAGTCTCAGGTAAGGGCTCCTTAACTGTACCTGAGTCCTCTTCAACATTCCCAAGAAACGCCTAGTGGTTGGGAAGTTCCCAACCACCTATCTCCTTCTGTCATTGTGAATATTCATCCTTAGTATCCAAAACACCCTACAGACCATTTGGGGTCCATGGGGATTGTGATTGAGGGCACCAACGCTACAGTGGGCGGGGTCTACATGGTAGCTGGTTCTTCATGGGGTCCCCTTTGGATAACATGGAGGATGTGACCCTCTGCTGGAGGCCTTGTCCTGCTCATTTCTGGCAATCTCACTTGAATTGTCCCTCCTTTTTCTTGTGAGAGCACACTGGTCTCCTCCCCTGTGTTCTAAATCTCCTTTTCTGGTCCTCTGTTCCTCCTCCTTTGTCCTCCTGCATCACCCCCTTCATAGAGACCACCAAAATCTTCACTTCCTTAAACTTACTTTCCTTCTCTAAGTCCCTTCTCCTTCTGCCCATCAAACACAACACAGTCCTGCTGAGTTCACTAGTGGTTTCCCACTCCAGCTGGGGCAGAATTTATGACAATAATCACAAATGTCTGTTGCTGAGTGATTAACATAAGCTAAACCAATTTAGACCATGCTCATATTCTGTATCTGAGCACATTTCTGGGCAGCAGCACACAAACAAATATGGAAAGCATTGAGATATTCATCTAAATTTTGTATAATGCCATGGACTTTTTCCCAATCTATCAGTTGTGCAGTCTGCTCTAGAGGGTCATTTTTGCATCATTGAGCATTTCCCAGTCCCTCTCATTATTATAGCTCCAATCAGGAGGCATTCTGGGCCATGTGGTCCTGTTATGTTCATCCTCTAACTTTATTTTATTTTAAATTTATTTATTTTTAGTTTTCAACATTCACTTCCACAAGATTTTGAGTTCCAAATTTTCTCCCCATCTTGCCCATTCCCTCACCTCAAGATGGCATGCATTCTGAATACCCCTTTCCCTGAATCAGCCCTCCCTTCTATTTCTCCCCCCCCTTCTCTTATCCCCTTCCCTTTCCATTTTCCTGTAGGGTAGGATCATCCTCTAACTTTACAGCACAGGATAGGACCTTTGCCTTCTCATCCTTTATGAGAAAGGCATCTAATAATGTGGCATCCTCCTAAATGGGGTTATGGCTCCTCATAGTGGTCCTAGTTTTCTTAATGATGGTGACTGTGTCCATCCAAAAGGGTGGAGTGAACTGTTGCCATAATATAATGTCTTCTGGTGAAAAGGAGATATGCACTTTTCTCTGATTATTCTCTATAAAAGTGGTTCTTAAGGGTGCCATGGTCTTTGATTCTGAGAAATCTGGATATTATGGTTGTGGTTTGATGGTGAGAACTGGCACCTCTAATGGACATGGTAATGAGGGGCAGTCTCAGTTTGAAAGTTCTGCCCAACAGTACCAATAATCCATTTGCCTAGGCTCCGGTTCTTCAAGTCTGATTTTCAGCGTACACAGCTGACCATGATCAAAGGGCCCATATTTATCTGGCCAAATTTGCTTCCCACAATTATCTTAGTACTGAATCCAGTCCAAACTGAGTTTTACCACTAAAGTTTTGGATATTCCCAATTGAAATGTCAGTTTTCCATTATCCCAAGCTTTTAATAGCTTGCTTAAGAGGGAGCCAGTAGGAGGTTTACTCTGTCCCAATCCTATAATGATACCTGTATTCCTTTGACCACTCTGTCCCTTGGAGACCTAATGTTAGGTCAAGACTAGTTATTCACCACTGCTTTTTCCTTCACACAGCACCACTCCCATATCTCTATGCACAAAATTGGGGCTTGGGCCCTATTTCTTCTTATCCTTCTTGAGTCTGGAGAGTTTAATTCTCTGACTACTTCACAGCTGACTGACCTCTGAGAGAGTCCATGACAAACTGCAATCAGACAAAGGTCTGAGTGCTGGTAGTAGAGTTGGAGTAGTTCCACCTAGTGACTGTCATGCAAGCAAAGGTTCCTGCTGTGGCCACCAAAATTGCTTAAAAAAAATCTTGGTTTGGACCTAACCCTGGTCAATGAGGCAAACTCAGGAAAAGAAAGGTAAAAGTATTTTATTAGCACACCAAAGCAGTAAGCAGTTGGAGTGCGGAGGTTCAGATTTCAAAATACCACCTAGCTTTTATAGACAGGAGTAAACAATTTCCATATAAGGGCAAAAGTATGTTGATTGGCACATGTATCATGAGGAGATGGGTTTTGTGCCACTTTAACTTTTTTCTCCATGTCTAAGTGCACATGCCTAAGGGTATTTTTTAACTGCCGTCTCTTACAGGCTAGTTGCTCACATAGCCAAAGTTTAAGCAAGGTTTCAAACATAGGGGTCACTCAGATTTGCATGAGTAGCTAAATTTGCACAATCAGTCTACACTTTAGAAAAAAATCAACTTGGCAACTCATGTGAGGATGGTTTGGAGTGGGGAGAAATTAAAGCAGAAAAGCATTAAGAATGCATCAGACTAGAAAAGTAAAGAAAAAGAAAAAAAATAAACCAAATTACCAGTATTAAAAATGAAAAAGGAAAATTCACAAAAAATAAAGAAAAATATTAGAAACTTTTTGTCCAATTATGTCAAAGAAAACTAACAGCATAAGTGAAATGGATTAATATTTACAAAAAATAGAAACTGTTCACATAAACAGAACAAAAAATAGAGGATTAAATAACCCAATCTCTTAAAAAAAATTAAACAAGCCATGAATTAGTTCCCAAAGGAAAAAAAAATCTATGACCAGCCATTTACAGGCAAATTTAATACAACATTCTAAGAAAAATCAATTCCAGCGTTAAATAAGGTGATTTTTTTAAAATAGAAAAAGAGTCCTACCAAATACATTCCATGATAGAAATATGGGCTTGATACCTAAACCAAGTGACTGGAATAAGAGTCTTCTGAGAGGTGGGAGAAGTAGAAGCTGGTGTGTAGGGTTAGGTATGGCTTCTTAAATGCAGCTATAGTCCAGTCCCCAAACTCAGTAATCTCAAAGGACGTGATGCCTCTGTAGAGCAAGCTGAAAGACATTTCTGAACCAGGGAGTCCTCATCATACCCTGGGCTGTCAGGAGCAGAGATGGAGCCTTGACCACTCTTAAAAAAGTAGCTTGCAAGCTTCAACTCAAGGCAGAATTGAACCAATCTTCACCATTCTGTGAATCTGTTGCAGGTTCTATTAATTTGAAGAATGGATGCTGAGAATGTTTCTAATTGTTGAGGTGTTCATTTCCATACATTTCCTTTTTTGTTCCAATTAAATGCCTTATAACTGATTTTGTGCTATTGTAATAGCTCAATATTTATACTCAAAATGACTTCATTTTCCTATTTCATATGGGGATAGGAACTTGAGACCCTTAGGGCACACTTACCAGAAAATTATTCTCTCCATTTCCCATCTCCCACCTCACAATAAACCCAGTTCCATGAAAGGCTAATGCTGACTGGCACATGGGAGACATAACAATTAACAGCCACGTGTCATTAGCTGAAGATTTTATTAAATATGGCATAATTAAATGATTGGGTAACCCTTTACCTTCTAGGAAAATGCTATTATTCTTAAAATGTGTTGGTTACATAAACTATGGGAGAAAAAAAGCAACATGCAGCTCTCTCCCAGGTAATGTTTCTATAGCTTAAAATGGTGAATGACATTAAATGATTAGCATTTGCTTTTTTATAGGGGAAGAAGAATTCCAGTAAACTGGAGGACATCAGATATCAAGAAAGGACCATTTAAAAAGACTGCAAGAACAAACTGTCTTCCAAAACTAAATGCTTAACTCCAGACAGTTATTGACCTTGTTTTTTCACCTATGATATTCAGGTTTTACATTTAGTACTCAGTACTTTCATTGAGGGAATGAAATAGATAAGAAAGGACTGACTACCAGACTCCAAAGTTTTGGCTCCTATGCCAAAAACATCTTTGAGGGCACACAGGTAACTTTCTCAAGTGGTCCTAAAATGCTTTACAGCACTGTCAGAATTTTGAGAGACATCTATATAAAGTGTGGAGAAAGAGATTAGTAGTACACTTTTTTTTTCCCATTTACCCCCTAACCTGACCGAAGCAACAGATATTACTTGTTCTTGTGAATTAAGTTACTTTGGTCTTATTTTGGAAATAAATCCAGTCATTTAGCTTTGAGTTGGATAAGCTAAAATAGTAAGCCATTGATTCAGCTATTTGTTTATAGGGTTATAATGTATTCCTCTTTCATGACATTTCTTGACTTTCTAGAGCTGTTTTCTAGGCCCAACATACATCACTTACTGGCAGCGTTTCAGATTTTCTAAAGCCACTGAGTAGTATACACTACTAGTTTCAAAGACATAGTGGCATAGTGTTAAGGTCATATGTGCTATCTCGGTCAAAATCTTATTCAGCAGATCTAGTAATGAACATCAAGTGTTTCTCTTGGAAGTATTTCTTTAAATTTTCACTTGTTATCTTCAATGGGAGTATCTTTGATTATCCTTTTTGTGTTCATGTCAAATATTTATCCTTTTTATGTGAATATGTATTGTATAGATGGTGTACATTCCCATTTATTTTCATGTTGTCTCCTTTTTTCTTTTTTCTTTTTTTATTAATTTATTTTGATTTATCAACAATCACTTCCATAAGCTTTTGAGTTTTAAATTTTTCTCCCCTTCCCTCCCTACTTCTCTCCCCAAGATGGTGTGCAATCTGATATAGGCTATACATATATATTCCTATTAAACATATTTTCATATTAATCATGTTATAAGGAAGAATTAGAACCAATAGAAGGAACCACAAGAAAGAGGAAACAAAACAAAACAGAAGGAAAAAAAAGAGCAAATAGTATGCTTCAATCTGTATTCAAACTCCATAGTTCTTCCTTTGGATGTGGATAGCATTTTCCATCATGAGACTTTTGGAGATGTCTTAGACCCTTGTATTGCTGAGAAGGGCTAACTAAGTCTATCAAAGTTAGTCATCGCACAACGTGGCTGTTACTGTGTACAAATGTTGTCTCCTTTCTTAGAATATAAGCTTCTTGAGGGTGGGGATTGTGTCTGACACAAAGTTAATTTCCTTTTATTTTGTGTCTAATGCCTAATAAAAATGCCTAATAACTGCTTGTTGATTGATTGAATCATACAAGTAAACATTTTCTTAAAGGTACAATGACATGGATCATGATACTACCAGACTAGAAAGACTTAGACCATGGTCCTTATGATGTATGACTGTTGTCCAAAGACCAGACCAGCTAAGTTCAGAGAAACATCATGAGATGTTGGCTATAGGGAGATAATTTTCTTCGACAGCAACTCACAAAAATCATCTGCTAAGCTTTACAGATATTCTAATTTGTTAGTGGAATCCCAGATCTTTGACCTATTGAAGTGTAGTATATCGACATGTCCTCTCACAAAGCCTCCCCCAAAAGTTACAGCAGGTTGGAGGCACACTGTGGATTGATAGCCATTCAAAATTACAGCTCAAAAGCCCCTCAGTGTGTATACTTTTACCAGTCAACCAGACAAGACTTGATTTTAAACAAAAAATCAAAGAACACAGTAAATGAAGTAAAATGTTCTATATCACCACTATTTTAATAAATTAAGTTCTTTTTAATCTTTCATTCTTATGACTCGTTTAGGTCAATCCCCCATTTTATTATAGAAAGTACTGTCTTTAAAATCTTATGTTTTTCCCTTATTGTCTTTTTTTGTTATTGTTTCTCACCCATTTTATACACCTTTAAATCAATAAATTTGGCTATTGTTTAGCACTTTCTATGTTTTTGCTTTTCTTAATATCCCCAGTGGTTAACTCAGAGCTTGGCATGAAATAAATGCTTGTCAATGATTTTTTTTGTTTCTCAACTAGGTGGTACAGTCGTTAAAAGTTCTGGGCCTGGAGTCAGGAAAGTCTGAGTTCAAATCCAGCCCCAGACACTAACAAGCTGTGCGAACCTGGGCAAGTCATTTACTGCTTGTGTGCCTCAGATAATAATCTCACCTACCTCCCAGCATGGTGATGAGGAGTAAATGAAATAATACATGTAAAGCACTTAGTTTAGTACCCGGCATATAGTAGGTACTATATAAATATTAGCTGCTATTATTAGCTAATATTATTTTTAAACATAAACACTGATTGCTTATTTCTATCTAGTTACAAAAGTTTGCCTGCTTGTGATAGTTGGCTACATCAGGTACTAGCTCAAGTTTGTGACGGGAACAGAATGAGACAAATAACATTCTAACAGTTAACAAAAGAAGGTTTACTTAGCCATAACAAGGGAGGAGCATTTAGAGAAAGGAAAAGACACTCATCCATGGGTACAGCATCGATTCCATTGAGCACAGCTTCCCTGCTTCTGTGGTCCCTCCCTGTGGTGGTGGCCGGTCAGGCCTCAAGAGCTGCTGGATTCTCTTGGTGGTAGTGGCAGCGTGGTTTTTATTTTATTTAGGCAACCAGGAAGCCGTATCACCAGTTCAAGCCTTAGTCTTCTGGGAAGTTCCTATGGCGGAGAAGGGGGTGGGTTCTGGTAGAACTTCTCCTACCATACCCTACCCCTTTGTGGCAAAGTCCTAAGAGTCTTTTAAAGATCCTTCCACCACCTAAATTGCTTTGGGCCATTACTGAACAAAACTGACCTTGGAGCTTTGAGAAGTCTAACACAGGTAGTGCTGGAGGAGGAAAAGAAAACCTAAACAGAAAGAATGCTAAAACATATATAGATATAGATATAGATGAGAGAGAGAGAGAGAGAACACCATAAGACAACACAACAGTTCCTTAGAGCAACGGGACATAGGAATCCCATACCACACAGTTGTGACTGTCCCTCCCCCCTTCAGAAGGACTGAGTCCTGGCTCTAAATGATTTGGCCCAGCCTGGTGGGCCAAATTCACAGTAGGTCTTCCTAGATAAAGTGACAATGAGCAGGAGCAGTACCAGGAACTAAAGATGATCCGACTTCCCACATAGTCATCCATCCTTATCACAGATCAAGGTTATCTGTATTAAAGCACTTATGAAGTCATCACCCTCTTGTATGCAGCGTGTCCCAATGTCAGGATGGAAATTGAGAAATGGCCCACCAGAGGGGCTCCTACTCCTTCCTCAAAACCCCATGGGGGGGGATAGAAGGAATATCAGATTTTTGTCCTTTAAGAGACCTCTAATGAACTGCCCCCTCTTTGAGGGCTGGGGAAACAGTTTCACCTCCGCACTATGACTAAAAAAACAAGACAATCTCTTCAAACCACCAGTCATTCATCCAAATCTTTTCTGGAAAGAGTATTCCAATGACCACTGGGTCCTAGCAGCCATGTAGAGGGATCCCAATAGTTCTAAAATATAGTAAGCAAAAGGCTATACTGGTTGGGCCTGTCTTTGCCACTGCCCTGTTACCCACTTTACTGGGGACCACTTTACTGATGTTGAAACCAGCACTGTTGTTTGCCACCAATGAAGCGGCCCTGCTGCTTGATCTTCTGAGGCCAAGCCCTGCTTCCCTGTACTGGGCACTGACAATGCTCCCTGTGCTGGACCTGAATGCTGCCACTGCCCCCGTGCTGGGGTAGGAACATTGCTTCAGGCATTACTACTGTTTCCCTCACTCCCCTCAAGACATTTTACCTCTCCTAAGGCCTAACTTTGCCCCCTGTTCTGAGGCTGTGTTACCTCCTCATACCAGGGGCTAAGTGCTTCCAAGGGCACTGCAGCTGTTCCCATGTGCCAGGCCAGAGGTAATAACAGGCAGTGTTACCGGTGGGGCCTAAGCTCTGTGTTCCCAGAAATAGCCCCTATTCCAGGGGCTAGGGATGTCCCCCTCTGCTGGGAGCCAGGCAGGTACTGCCTCCCTATACTATGACTACACTGTCAACCACTCTCCTCTCAACTGCCTCCCCAGAGCCCTGCACCAGAGTCACAATGAAGTTCATTTGGCACAATTTCCAAATGCTAAAAAGTACCAAGCAGTTCCTTGGCTCTATGTCTTTTTTTTTTAATTATTTGTTTATTTTTAGTTTATTTTAGTTTCAACATTCACTTCCATAAGATTTTGAGTTTTTAATTTTCTTCCCCCCACTTCTTTCCAGTCCCCCCTCCCAAGATGGGGTCACAAAGAGTCAGCCACGACTGAACCACTAAACAACAACAAAAAAACAGTGAAGAAAGAAAAATGAGAAACACAGTTTACATGAGATAAAATCCAAGAAGGAAGTCAGCTGTAAAACTTATGGCCTCAAACATCTATACATCATTGCCCAAAGTTTTAACATTTTTGCCCTGCTCTACCTGGGGGGCTTCTCTACAAGTTTCTTTACAAGTTTTGTAAAACTTGGACTCAAGTCAAAAGGCTGAATCCAAGAGCGTAAAAGGCCATATGTGGCCTCAAGGCTGCACGTTTCCCACCCCCCACCTTAGCCAATCCCTTGGCCTCCCTCCCTTCTGAAGGAGGGGTTTTCCTTTTAAATCAGGTAAATGATTGCCTCAGTGCCAACCCAGTCAGTTACCTGACACTGCTGTTAATTCATTTACTCAAAGAAAAATGGGGGAATGGTTATCAAAAAGAATGATTAACTCTTTCATTTCTGATAAAACACTGTTGGATTAAATCTTTCTCTTTTCTTCCAGTCCATTGCCAATTGTTCCATTCAACTATAGCACTCAAGTGATAGCACCCACAGTTTAACATTTCACTAATCATCCACTCAATCACATTAGCCATCTTAAGAAACAAGTAAACAATTAAATCCAAATGGGCAAACATATTATTAAAGCACATAGATAATGCCTCTCCACCCCTACCCCACAATGTAGAGATCTATAGAAAACATGTGTAGGAGAGAAAGAAATGAAAGATGGGGAGAATAAGGATATTTGGCCTAGGTCTGAAGTCTGACAGCATTTTAGCACCGAGTTAGTGTTAGTCAATAAACGTTTATTAAATGGCTACTGAGGTACTGAGCTAAGCACCAGGGATACAAAGAAATGAGCTTATAGTCTAATGGGGATAAAACATGAAAAAAAACTGTGTACAAAGCAGCTATATACAGGATTCATTAGAAATAATCAATAAAAGTAAGGAACTAGAATTAAAAAGGATTGGGAAAGGCTTCCTATAGAAGGTGAGATTTTAGTTGGGGATTGAAGGAAGCCAGAGAAGCCAAGAGTTGGAGATGAGGGAGGAGAGCACTCCAGGCATGGGAGACAGTCAATGAAAATGCCTGAGGCAGAAGATGGAGTGTCACATGTGAGGAAAAGCAAGGAGGTCAGTGTCCCAGATTCCATGGAAGGGTCTAGGGTACAAGAATGCTGGAAAGGTTGGGGAGGACAGGCCCACTCTACTCTACCTCATCTGCAATACTGTTTTCAGTATTATGACACAATTTAAGAAGGATCTAGGTAAACTGGTAGCATCCAGAGAATGGCAATCAGGATCCTGAAAGGTCATGAGTCCACATCATAAGAGAAGCAGAAGCTGAAAGAACTGGTAATATTTGACTTGAAGAAGAGAAAACTCAGGGTAGGCTAGAGTCCATCAGAATTTCAAGTATTTGTTATGTGCAGGATGGATTAAGCTTGTTTTATTTAGGTCCAGACGGTAGAACCAATAGCTAAAGGTGAAAATTGTAATGCAGAACATTTAGGCATGTTGCCTCCAGAAACAGAGTTTGTTCTAAGAAAGAGACAAACAGGTTAGGGGGTGTGTCCACGTTTTTATTTCTCTCAAACTGGCTTGACATGCATTGCATGGGAGTTACAGGCCAGAACTGGGCCCCCCTAAGGGGCTAATCCAGGACCGGCTCAAACTGGGATTTGGGGGTACAGGGTTATATACCCTTCAAATAGTAGGTGTTCCCAAGTGGTGCCAATCAACTCTGATTGGTCAACACACTGGGAGGTGGGCTATATTAAAATGAGGTCTTGAGTATGTGACTTAGGTCACTTAATCCTGGTACATCACCTTTTCAACCTGGGCTGAAATTCCAGCCATCATTCCACCTAGGACAGAGGAAATACCCATTCTATCAGACCACCTCCCAACCAGTCCACTCTCAGCCTTGGGCTATCTAGGCAGAAGAGTCTATCTCCACCCAAACCCGAGCAGATCAAATAAATTTGGGCCTGGGTTGCAGTTTGACCAGGATAAGACTCAATTCAATCTTATCACCAGTAATGTCCTTCTGAAGAACTCTTCAGAAAGGGGTTGGCCGGGTGGTGTTCTGAGTTTAGAAATCATTTTTCACAGGCTTGATCTCTAGAAAAGCTTCCTAACAATGTTGTTATTCGATTGTTTTCAGTCATGGTCAACTCTTTGTGACCTCATTTGGGGTTTTCTTGGCAAGGATACTGAAGTGGTTTGCCATTTCCTTTTCCAACTCATTTTACAGATGAGGAAACTGAGGCAAACAGGGTTAAGTGCCCTGCCTAGGGTCACACACTAGTAAGTGTCTGAGGCTAGATTTGAACCCAGGAAGATGAGTATTCCTGAGTTCAGACCCAGCGCTCTACCCACTGTGCTACCTACTTGCCCCAACGTTCCTAACAATGAGAACTGTCTAAAAGTGGGATGTGTTGCTTCAAGAGTTGGTGGTTTCCCTCTGTCGGTAGGCCTTTAAGGACCTGGCCAACCATCTCTGAGGTACATTACAGTGAGGGTTCTTTTTCCTTATATGTTGGCTCAGATGGCTGCAGTCCCTTACAACTCTTAAGAAGTTATGTGAATGGACCGAGAGGCTATATTTTGAAAACTGTTTGATCTATTCCAGGTGAGGAACCTGCCACCTTGAGGCCACAGGTATCCCATCCCTGAATTCTGCTCCCATTCTATTTCTTGAGGAATTAATCAGACTCCTAGTTTTAGTATTAACAAGACCAGTTATAGGAATCCTTGTCCATCACAGAATTTGGGGGATTAAGCCTAATGAGGCTTATTTTTTTTCAATGTTCCAATTCAACAAATAACAAAGTTCTATAATATGATTTTGGTAATATGTTTTAAATTAACAGATTTCTTACCTTTTCAGTGTTTCAGTTTGCTCATGTGTCAAATGATAAAGATATGTGCAAATTTTACCCCACAGCTTTGTTATTAGGCTTGAATGAGATGTATGTAAAACACTTTGGAAACTTGAAAACACTACATCAGGAGTGGGGAACCTGTGGCCATGAGGCCACGTGTGGCCCTGTAGTACCCCTGGACTAAATAAATCTAGTTATCATAGGAGTCAGCTTAGCATAGGGAACAGAAATAAGGACTTGCAGTTAAAGGGAACTCGTGTAGTGAATCTCACTTCTTAAGACTAGTATCATATTTTCTTCCATTCCTAAACTATGAGGGGACTGGACTGAGTCAATACTGATCCAGAACATCATTTCTAGCTCTGTTTTAGTTCCTATGAGAATGAATGAATAAATGATGTTCACATGATGCCCAGGAGGGCATGTTCCTTTTGGATACAAAGGCAGGAAATAAACATAAAATTGGTTATTGATGAAATCTATTTGAATTAGATTACTGAATATTCTCACAAACACAATCATATTGCTAAGGACACAACAAAACTAGATAAATCACTAAGTCATTCTTGAAATTTGAGGTAAGAAACATTGTTGGATGATGGGAAAAAATAAATCTTTTCATCCAAAGTTTCCAAAAACTTTAAATATAAAGTCTTGTTTTCAAGTTATTAGACTTAAAATGTTAAGTTGCTTAGAAATTTTACAATAATCAGTATGCATGAACAATGAACGATATTCATGAGCTCCCCACTTGGAATACTTAAAAAAAATAAGAATTACCTATGCAAAACCATTTTCTCAAGTAGAAAATTTAACCTGAAAACATATTCAACATGCTATATTTCCCTTATTTTGATATGCTTTGAAGAAAGAGGAAAAACCAAGTGGAAATACATCTTCATATTTCTGTATTTTATGATGCATAGCATTACATTTCCAATGAATATAACCAACATGTTGAAATTCTTAGGAACCACAGAGAGCATCCATCTGCCCTCGTGTCTGGTAAACATCCATAATGAAAATAAATATATGGCCCATGAAGGTTAATTAAAGATGACATTGAAATTAAATAGTTTATATTTATTATCTACCTATGTTGTAATTCAGAGTTTGATGCTTTGTTTTATATTGATTCACATAGCAAACTTTGTTTTCCTTTCTTTTATGTTAGTAGGAACTAAGGAGTCTAGGCGACATGGTAGCTGGATAGCATGCACTAAAATCGCACAGCTAGGTGGCACAGTGGATAGAGTATTGGGCCTGGAGTCAGGAAGACTCATCTTCCCAAGTTCAAATCTGGCTTCAGACACTTACTAGTTGTGTGACCCTGGGCCAATCAATCACTGAACCCTGTTTGCCTCAGTTTCCTCATCTGTAAAATGAACTGGAGAAGGAGATGCAAACCACTCCAGTATCTTTGCTAAGAAAACCCCAAATGGGGTGGCAAAGAGTCAGACACAACTGAAATGACTGAACCACAACTCCACAAATATTAGAAGACAGGTACTATACTGGTTATTTCCTCTTAGTAAAGGGAACTTGTGGTGTAGTGGTTACTACTCTTGTATTCAAGACACCCAAATTCAAATTCCAAATATGACTTAGTAGTTATACAGCCCTAGGCCTAGAAAAATCATTTTAACCTCTTTGTATCTCAGTTTCATTATCTTTAAAATGGGGATAACGATGCTTGTAACTTACTCTAGAGGCAGTATTGTATGGTAGATAGAAGGTTGGTTTCTTAGGCAGGAAGACCAATCTTATCATGAGACAGGCAATTCTCTAAAATTAGCAGCTGCAAGTTTCTGATTGGTACTGGTCTCAGGAGTTTCCTCACTGGGAATTCACCACAACAATGAAATCTTATGTCTAGTTCCAAAAATATTGCTGTCGAAGTTTCTATATTCTTATTGAGGTTTCTGGTTATCAAAAGTAATAAGAAAACCCACCATTTAATCCCAAAAATATTAGGATCTTGAAATATGTATATATGCAATAACATAAACACTTAGTATACACATATATACATGCAAAAATATACATGTGATATTTAAAGACAAATAACTTATTAATAGATTAAAACAGAAGACTTTTGGAATACCCTGTATTTACATATATATATAGAGAGAGAGAGAGACAGACAGATATCAATAGATATATAGAGAGCACAATACAGTGTTTATATATATGTATAGTGTCATTATATATATTCACACGTGCATGTACCCTGTATTGATATATCTCTCAACATAGTAGTATATATGCATATATAACACATATGCATGTATATACACACATATGCATATATATCTGATATATAGCATATTTAAGATTGATATCTATCCACCTAGCTGGCTAGCTATACATAGCCCATGAGCAGGATTATTGTGAGGCTGAAATATAGATGCAGATATACACACATACATACATATATATGCGTATATCACGTTAAAGTGCTAATGTAAATGCCAGTTATTATCATCATTATCAGCTTAGAGTTACCAGGCTTTCAATCTAAGGATGACTTCATTCCCTGAGCCTCCTACAACATTCCTGCTGAGTTCAAGCAATGTTTATAGAGCAATTTAGGAGTGTGTTGGTAAATATTTAACAACCAGGTATCCAGGGTACAGAAAATGTATCCATACACTTTTGAATTTAATTTGTATTAACATTTTCTTAACCCCAGAAATCAACAATACAATATAACAAGCCCTAATTTGTAATTGCTGACTTCCAAGGTATATGTTATTTTATAATAAAAGGTATAAATGCTCACACTGAAAATTTAACAATCTGAAGGTCAGAGGGGCTCCAGCACACCCCCGCCTGCAGGGTAGCAAGCTTGAGTCTCTTCAAATATCCCAAGGAATTTCCTGTGTAGTATCATCTGCTTTCATCAAATGAGCCAAAGCCCCTATGAGCTTTGAAAATGATTAAGGACTTACTAACACCTTATTTATTTTTTGATTGATTTGTTGTCCTAATCAAAGTTTCTTGGGGGTCATCCCACCATCCTTACATATATAACATGCATTTAATAAACACAATTAAGTTGATCATCAAGTAGTATCATAAGAATGACAAAGTGTACATCAGTTTTTTTCTATGTATGAATATATGTAATAAATGAATAATTTTTTTTTATTTTACAAATTGATGTAGATCAATGAGTGATCTTCAGTTGCTTCCTTTGAGCATGTCTTGTTTTTTCACTGACGTGGAAAATACCATAAATGCAGGACTTATCTTCTACTCTTGTGATAAGTTGCAGAGCAGGCAAACATTCAAGAAATTTGATAATACAAGCATTTTGTATAGCTAGTTTCAACTAGCTATACTTCTAATGGATTTTCTTAGATAAACATTACAGATCATCTTATGTTAAAATTAACATAAAATACTGTGGAAAAAAATTAATAAATAGAAGATGAGATGTTTCTTGATCGAAGGCATTATTTTATGCATTACACTACAGCCCAGTGAGCCTATACAAGGTTCTTAAAAAAAAAAAAAAAAAAACCCAAAGTAAACAGATTCCATTTTGATCCCTACGAATTTACAATCTAAGGCTAGCATATCCTAGCCAAAATGTTAGAAACAAACCTCTTAATGTTTTTTCTTTTGCAAAATAAACAGATCTCCTGCAAAGAAATTTCAGCAAAGTCCTCCCTGAAATGGACAGATTGCCTGGGCAGCAGAAAACCCAATACTGGGAATATTCATTATTGCTGCTAATGTTCCTCGTCAAACAGCTGTTGGGCAGAAAGTTTCTGTGTTGAGATCAAAAGAAGTTGAATGCCTATAGTTACACATCTAGTTTATATCAGTCTTACAAATAGAATTGCTGGTCTAGTCTCCTGACTCCAAGTCTAATATACATTCCAAAGTGCCATGCACCTGGAATAGCCTTTCCCTTCCCCCCCACCTCGTTGTTTTGTCCATCATACCAGGCTATAGTTTCTTTAACTCTCCTCATTGAGGAACCTTAGTACATGGAAAGTATTCTTTAAAGTGAATAAAAGGAATAACCTATTGAACATAAAGATAAATAGAATCAGGAACAGGGAAAATTAAGGAATAGAATAAAAACATATGTAACCAGATTTAAGAAATCAGTGACCACTGAGTGATTTCCAATGTGTCTTACTTCTTGGACTGGACTCCATCATTATTACACTTCCACCAAAAACTTATCATCCTTGAGTTGCATTAGCTCTGGTGTTCACATCTCATCATAACTTTCAGTACTCTCTGCCCTCTTGAGTGGAAGGCTAGAGTGTAGAGCAAAGAACTCTTCCAAAGCCTCCATTTAAAAAGGATTCCCAGGCCAGTCATCTTTTTATTTCCCACAATCTGGACTCCTTACACAAGACTGTACCATGCCCCCATACCAGGGACCTTCTTCCCCCACTCCAAAGTTCTTTTCAGTTTCCTTTTGTGCAGTTTCCCCTCATTAGATTATTAGCTCCTTGAAGACAGGGACTGTCTTCCTTTTTCAGATTTTTATCCCCTTTAGCACAGTGCTTGGCAGGTGTTTAATAAATGTTTATTGACTGACTTAAATACACCCAAGAAGAAAGTTATGTTTATGGGCACAGTATGCCACAATATTCTAAGCATAGCACTGGAAATCAGATTCCAAAAATAAAACTTCCCAAGTTTTCAGAGATACTGTAACAATTAGCACTGTTTCTATTAAAGTAGTATAAGGACTGATGGTACTACATAAGTGCTAAATAATTATTAAAGGAGGTCTGATGTGATGGCTGGTTTTAGAAGTAGAGAAACAGAGGGAATTTCTTCTAAGCAGCAGGACCTACAGCAAAGAAAGATTATGCTCCAGGGATAAGGACCTGTACTAATGATAATTCATTACCAGTAGTCTTGGGTATATGAAATGTAAATAACTCGGGCAAAGGGTATCTTCATCCGGGACCTGGGCTTCCCCAAACAAAGCGATGCCTCCAAATGTTCTAGTATTGTTATATCCTTGTACTAAAACCAAATCATAAGAGAGATGACTGCTCAGGCAGTAAACCATACCATGAGAATAAGGAAAGTATAAAGAAGGACCATATATACTCTGTTTTTCTGATTGCATCAAAAAGGTGCTATGTGTACTTTCCATAGAAGAAAATATGCTAAAATGCCACCCTGGAAAAAAAAAGCCTGGATGATAAAAAAAACACAAAAGGATATGTGCTTTAAAATAATCCCACCTAAAGATTATAAAGACCCAGTAATATGACAGTGGTACAGAAAAAGTTCACCAAATTTGGGTCAAAAGGAAAACTGTTACTAGTTCTGCTTTCCAGAATTTTGAAGGTTGAATGCATTTTCATTTTCCAGGAATTGGAATTTTAAAAAGGAGAAAAGTGGGGCAGCTAGGTGGTGCAGTGGATAGAGCACCAGCCCTGAAGTCAGGAGGACCTGAGTTCAAATCTGACCTCAGACCAAACACTTGATACTTACTAGCTGTGTGACCCTGGGCAAGTCACTTAACCCCAACTGCCTTAAAAAAATAAAAAATAAAATTAAAAAGGAGAAAAGACACAAGAAATAGGAAACACATTTCTATTTATTTTCTCCTATTAATGGTCTATTTATCGAGTTCAAATTTAACATTTATTAAGCACTTACTCTATGGGGTGTTCAGGGAGGACTAGCACCTCTGGAGTGAGGGCTTACCGAGCCCTTTTCAGGAATATTCATCCACCTTAGGTGTCTACATGATTCACCCAACTCTCACCTGTGGCTCCAAGAAGCTGTAGCATGTGGAGCAGTCACACTCCAGTAAACCATCTCAGCAGACAGGCTAAACCAGGTTGAAGGCAACTGACAGGCCTCAAACTAGTTGGTGAGTTAGGAGGATATCTAGCCCAAGCATGTGAAGACTTTCCCTGGTAGAATGGGTTGATAAGAACAATCTGTTCCAAGGCCCTGAAAGCAGCTGAAGCAGGAACCATGGAGCACTTAGAGCTTGGTCAGTCATCGAAGATGCCAAGGTCATCCACTGCATCCTGGGCCATTGCCAGTCATCTTGACTTTTTTCCTGTCACTGGACTTTGATGATTCTGGAAGAGAGAGTGAGGCTGACAACTTTTTGCAACTCTGACTCACTTAAACCAAATCATACACAAGACATCAACTGTGATGTTGTCAGTCTCTTTGAAAAGGAAAGATGAATGACAAAAAATGTTAAGATTCTGGAGGAAAAACAGAATTTAAGTAAGATCCTGTCCCTGCCCTCTTGCCTTGGAAGGTGAAATATTAATATATGGTGAAATAACTCTAATATAAAATATGTACAAATATGTACAAACTAATAAATAGAATCATAGATGATATGAAAGGTTCTAGCAAAGTCAAAGGTTAAGGAGGTATAAGGTCATTAGCAACTGGTGGAGATGGGGAGCTGAAGGAAGACCTTGTTGAGAAGGTGACATTCAGGCCGGGCTTTAAAGAATGGGTATTCTACAGTAGGTAGAGGAAGAGTGCTGGGCATTCCAGGCATAGGGAACAACTTAGGCAGGCATGGAGGTTGGAATAGTGCGGGACATATATGTAGTAGTGGGTTAGTAAATGGTCCATGGGAGAATGTGAAATATAGCTGGACTTATAGGGTAGCACAAGAATATGAAGGGTCAGATGAAGAAAGAAAATTTTAACTTTATTTGGTAACCTGTAGGAGTTATGTAGAGCGACATGGTGTAAGAATGGGGAGGAAGAGTTCTCTCCCCTTCCTCCTACCATATTATAATGTACCATAATGGCACTGTCATGCCCTCATGACATAAATTAGGCCTGTATGACATACCATCAGCAGGCTACATATGGTGCAATTCATGAACCAGTCATGGGAAGCTTGCCCAGAGCTCCTCTGTCACAGCAGTTCAAGTAAAACATTTTGGTATTGGAAATGCAAGTGAGCTCTCAAGACTCCTTGCAAATCTAAAATGACAAGTACTAACTCCCTTTCTTTATCTACATCCCCTCACCCCACCCATCAATGAAGAAATCATAAATAGGTAGAATGGGAAAAGATCCAAATGCAGGTCTATTAACTATGTATCTACCATAAGCTTTCTCCTTTCTCCTGTGTATCAACTTCTAAAAAAAAGGGCGGGGGGGCATGGGATGGAATGGAGTTTACTAAAAAACAAGTTCCAATGAGACTCACGAAGAACCTCCTTTAATAATTATTTAGGACTTTTAGAGAACCCTATTAATCTTCACTATTACCCTCAATAGCAATTGTCATGCAATTTCTGAAAACTCTAAAAGTTCTCATTGAGAAGCTTCAGGAGTGGCCCGAGGGAGCAAACCCACCTGTCCCAACGTCTTAGCCCGACGTTTTAGTCGTTTAAACACAT
The DNA here is from genome assembly GCF_900497805.2 of Vombatus ursinus. NCBI lineage: Eukaryota > Metazoa > Chordata > Mammalia > Diprotodontia > Vombatidae > Vombatus > Vombatus ursinus. The sequence goes on from NW_020954591.1 coordinate 3,134,977, forward strand.
ACACACAACCAAACCTTGCTGATGGTGGTGCTCAGGCTGGGCGGCCAGGTGTGAAGAGGCTCTAGGGCTGGGCCAGTCTGGGCCACTTTAAGGCTGCGCCGGGCGCACGGGGAGGGCCCTCAGCTGCAGAGGCACGAGCCATTTGCTTGCAGCTGTAGAGCGGCGCCGGCCGCCCGGGGCTGGAGGGCCCAGGTAGAGGCAGAGACCGCCTTCTGTCCCACTTCCCTCGGGGTGCAGCTCTTTCAGGGCTCCCCGCAGCACGTGGGGAGTGAGGTCATGGAGGGTTCAATTACGAAGGTTGATCGATACCGCGTCTTTGCCAAGGTAAGGTGTCGAGAACCTGGAGGGTTAGGAAGGCGTAGCCAGGCTGTAGAGCTTCGCCCTCCGGGCCAGGATAGGCCTGGGCTGTTCGTTCGTTCTGTATTGCCAGGAACTCGCTCTCTATATGTGTGGGCATCGAGTACATTGAAGAGGGGCATAGAGCTGAAAGGCTGGGGTTGGTTAAAAAAAAAAAAATTGTGGCAGTGCCACAAGACGCTACCTTCAGCTGGGGCTGGCTGCCACTCTCAGGCCTGCCCCATTTCCACCCTGTGTAGTAGAGACGCAGGGTACCGGGGGGCAGCCCCAGGGGCTTAAGAATCCTGCATCCTGTGGGACTGAGAGAAGGGAAAGCTCTTTCAGTTATCTGCTTCCCCACGTTTTCCCCAAGCTGTGGGGTGTGGTCCGCTGATCCTCAAAAAGGGCCAGATGATAAAGATGGTTAAGGAAAAGCTTGGCTTTTCACAAGAGGAAAAACAGGTGGACTCCTTAGCCCACGTGGCTTGATATTTCATTTCCCTAAATCAAGGTGCAGTTTTAAAAAAGAGAGACCAAGTGAAAAATTTTGAAGCTATTTATTTCAATCGATCCCTTAGTTTTAAAACTTGAAAATTTTATTTCCTAGAATTTCATTTTGAAACAGAAGTTGACCTCCTTTCTATTATTTAATCATTGGTTGGAATAGAGCCTGAGGTAGAGTCCTGAAATCTCCTGTATCTTAATCCAAATTTAGGACCAGTGATGTGTTGAACAATTAGAATAATAGAAAATCCAAAGTATTACTAGAAAAAAGACTATCTCTGTTCCTTCGATATAGTTATGGTAGCTTACACATTCTCCCTTCATCAGATCTCTTAAGTTTGGACAGAATTGCTTCCTAAAGCTTGTTCTTTATTTTTTTAATCTATAAATTTTAAGTCAACCAAAATGAGCTTCCTGAAAGTAACATAGTAGCACTCTGAGGGGTGGGCCTGAGCAGAATACTTAACATGTCTGTCTTAATTGAAGATCGAGGTGGATTCATTTAAATTCAAAAGTATTACTACTGTACAGGAATATACCTTTAATACCTACACAAATCTCAACTTTGTCTACCATATACCCAAGTGATGTACCTGGGCAGTAGGTACAAAAGGATAGAACTAGTCCTTGTCTTCAAGAAAGTTGAAACCCCAATGGTGCTTCTTGTTGTATTTGGGCTAAGTGCTGCATGTTTCTCCGGGCATGGCAGTTTAAATCCCCTCACTCCTGGGGGGAAACAGGAGTCCAGCATTTGCTCTTAGAATAGGGGTTATTGTGGTGCAGCTGCCACTGATTGAGTCAGTGCTGTTTGTTGTGATAACAACGACATAAATAACAACTCGGTGAAATGCAGGAGTAGTTTGCTTTAAGCACTTCAGCACCTGCTGTTACTAATTAAGGGTTTAGTATGCTCCAGATTGCAAATGACAATCCAGTGTTTTAAAAATGTTAGTGGCTAGGGTACTCTCTGCATGTTACATTGAGCTCAGAACTCAGATAAAGTACTGGAGTATTGCTTGATTATTTAAAAAAAAAGGCATTCATAATTTTTATTTGAAAATAGAAGTGTTAAAATAAGAAAAAAGTACTTGTGCTTAAATGAAAGAAAAAAAATATTTAGCATGCCTGCACCAGATTTAGTTGAGTTGTGTTAATACAAGTCAAAAATGTTACTATTGATTACAAGAGCAGACTTGTGGCATTCAGTAAAGTATCTTTTCAAAGAAGGCTTATGGTTTTTCAAAAGAACTGACATTTACATAGCATTTGAAGCCCCAGAATTATCTCTTGTCCCACAACAGACTAGGAGGGTGGGTTCAGTAGGTAATGTCCGATTTTATAGATGAGGAAACTGAGGCTCACTAGAAGTTTCTTTTGCTTACTCTTTCTGCCTCTCCCCACTCAAATCCCTTAAAGGACAGCCATGGAGATAATAAAACTGACCCTTAGGGAGGCAGTTGTGGTTAGTGGAAAAATTAGCTTTAGAGAGAGTAAAAACCCAGGCTCTGCTGCTTACCACATCTAAATTCTTGGACATTTTACTTCTCTGGGCCTCACTTTACTCATGTGTAAAGTGGGTGAGACTTATTCTAGCTCTTGAATCTTAAAACTCCTACAAGGTAATTTTAAACTGAATAAAAATTTTTAATAAAAGTTGATTGAAAATTATTTAACATTACTGAAAGACAATGGTCTGCCAATTTTTTTCCCTCCAATGAATGTTCCTCTAGTTAGGCCCCAGGCAAAGTTATAAAGCAGTTTTCTTCCTACCTACCCTTGTTCTCTCTTTTGCCTTCCTCAGGCTCCCGGTACTTTAACACTGCTTTCCCTAGGCCTGCCCCATTGTTAACAAGCTGCAAGTTTGAGCTCCTCTAAGCTGCTTTCCTATCTTTGCTTTGCATTGTGGCTAATCTGTAGGCAAGTAATCTAATTTTAATAATCTTTATTTAGGCTTAACCTTCCAGAGAAGTCTTCCTCTGTAAATGGCTCAAGGAATGCTTTAAGCAGGGAGTCTTAACCTTTTTTTTTTTTTTTTTGCCAAGGACACCTTTGGCGATCTAAAAAAGCCTATGTACCTCTGGTCAGAATATTGTTTTTAAAGCCATAAAATAAAATACATAGAATTGTGAAAGAAAACCAATTATATTGAAATACAATTATTAATTAAAAAAATAATAAAATTTAGACCGTAGGTTAAAAAACCCTAGCCTACATAGAGTAACTGGGTAAAGAATTGTTTTCATTTCCTAAGGGACCTCAAGAAGATTGTTCTTTGGTTTAGTTTGAGATCTTTCTACTTTACAGGTTCAATTTTCTTCATTTAACATATTAAAATCATAGCAATTAAGACTCCAAGAGGCATAGTGACTGATCAGATCTAAGAATAGAATGCTAGAGCCTAACTGAAGTTCCTGTGAACTGAAAGCTGATCATACTTTCTTTCTAACAATGAAAAATGCATTAGCAAACAGATTCACACAATTGAGTCCTTAGAAATAGCTGGACTCCTCTTCACTCCTTGAAGGGTGTGACTTCCTGATCTTATCTAAACTATTTCCCATTAAGAAAGCTCTACAGAAAGACATTTTTGATAAAAAGCCAGTAGCAGAGTAGTCATGCCTTCACTTTTTGTGATAGAAGGAAGCTATTTGAATTATTTTCATTTTTCCTTCACTGTAGGAAAATAATTCTGTTTCCAGATTATGAGCTTCCTAAAAATCTTATGCAGATAGATGGCATGGGATCTTGTTTACCCAGAAGTACTAATATTTGGGGTTTCTGAGTAGTACCATTTAGCATCAGAAAACTTTATACAGAACAGGAAGGGTCTAAAAATTTCGCCCTAAATTTGTTTCCTCTAAATTTATCTAAATACATCAGTAAAATTGGTGGGTTTTTCACTTTTTGAGGTATAAAAAGTAACCACTACTTAACACATGACAAGTATCCTGAAGGTATTTATCAAAATCCACACAATGATCACTGTTTCCAGGAGACTAGAAGACCAATAACATTGTATTACAGAATGTCATTACTCTGACTCAATGAAAACATAAGTAATTCATGAAGAATAGGCTGTTGATTTTGTAGGTTTTTAATGTTACCAGGAGAAGAAACATTAGTCTTTTTAATAAAGCAGTGATGAGCTGTGGTTTCTTTTGAAGAGATTTTTCCCTTTCAAATTGACAGTTGAAATAAATTGTATAAAGCCTGTGCTTATGGTACCAGTATTTTAAGATAAGGGTAAAACAAGGGGAAAAAAGATCCTGTGGGGATTCTTGGGAACTGTCTTCTACCTTAAAAGTTTCCTCAGTTCTTAGGATCCTCTCATTATTTTTTTACTGTACCATTAGCAATTTAGTTCTCATTCTTCAAAGTTACTAGTGTAATACTGCCTAATGGCCAGGTATGGTATATAGTTCATCCATTCCCCAGGGTTATCCTGGACTCTTAAGGGGCTTAGAGGAGCCTAGTCTCTGCCATTGGCTCAAGCCCCTACCAATTATGTTCCCCCAATTATAGGGATCCCCTTAAACCCAGTTCCATTTAACAGATCAGCTTTTACAAAGAGTTACTTCAAGGATATAGCAGGAACAAACATACAGTTCCCTACCCCACCTCTAACACCTGAGAAACATAATCTCCCCTTGTAACACTTCAGTCTCTAGGGAAGATGGAGAAGGGAAGGGCAATAGGTTCACAGCTTAACTCATTGCCTACATAGCATGGTCCTACCAAGTTACCAGTCTGAAGCCCGCTAGGCTTCCATCCTAGCACTTTGGCTTCCTGGGAATCTAGATGACTGGCAGCAACATTCAGCCGATAATACTGTCTCCAAGGGTGTCATTGCTTAAGGAAGCTCCATAGGGCCAGGGACTCTACCACCTGTATCTAGAACTGAAAAGGACAAGTGAAACAGACCAGAATGCCAAACTTGGTTTTGCCACCGCATTTAAGAGGGAGAGGAGAGAAGGTAAACCTTTCCCCATACTCAGCTCAGTGTTAGCATCTATATTTGGGTGAGTAGAGCCTTCACTTCCTTGAATATTGCTGGCAAGAGAAATTGTCCCAATCTAATGTGTCGTTTTTCAATTTTTACTTAATTTTTAATTTATGGAATAAAACGAGCATTCCCATAACATTAAAAAAAAAGATTGCACATGAAACTTCTAATCTATTATGTACAAGTTGCAATTCCTTTTATATAATAAAGTTATGTAAATTTCTTTTTTTCCTTCCCCCCATGCGCACGTGCACACACATATGGATGTATATAAAATCATTCTATATATAACTTGTTTATCAGTTCTTCCTCTGGATGAAGATAGCATCTTCAAATGTCCTTTGTAGTTAATTTGGGTATTTATAATAGTTAAAATAGTCAACATTGTTCTTAAGGCAATATTGCTGTTACTATATACAATGTTCTCTTGGTTCTGCTCATTTCACTCTTCATTATTTTGTGCAAGTCTGTCCCTGTGTTTCTGAAATCATTCAAGTTCATCATTTCTTATAGCACAGTAGTATTCCATCACAATCATATACCACAACTTGTTGAGCCATTCCCCAATTTATGGGCTGTTTTTAATCTGGTATTTTTAAAGACGCAACCTATTCCAGCTACACAGCCAAGGGAAAGAGGCTATTCCTGCCCATGTGGTAGGGCAACACAAAATGTCTTCTCCCAGAATCAGATCCCTGCTATCTCCCATATGGGTGCCTCCATCTTATGTGATCTGGGCATGTGAAAGTCCCTATTACGCTATAATTTCATTCAATAAGTTTTTCTGAAGCAAATTTTACAAGTAGGGCATTGTGCTAGGTTCTTTCTATTTTGTTTTGTTATTTGAGGGTAGAGGTTGTTTCTGAGACTGGGTCTCCCTGTCTTGCCCAGGCTGGAAGTGCTATTCAGTCCAGTTCTGCTATTGATCAACATAGGAGATTTGATGTGCTTTTTTTTTTTTTTGGACTGGACAAGTTTACCCTTCCTTAGATCAAGGATTCCTTAGATCTAGATCAAGATCTGGGGTTGGTAGGGATCTCTGAGGCCAATTATCCCAACTCCCTCATTATATAGAGGTAACTGAGGTCCGAGTATTGTGGAGTGGTCTGAAGGCTTTTGCCCAACCTAACATGATGGCAGGCATCAGTGGCAGTATTTGAACTCTTATCTTCTGACTCTGGATGGTAATCTAAATTAATTGTGTTACTCTCAAGTAGTAGAGAATTGCTTATGAATGTGTATTTTTAGCACATCCAGTTTTCCTTATTTCTATTTATGGTATCATCTATCACCTCCTTTTCCCCTACTTTACTCCTCCAAATTTAACCAGTATAATAACCAGTATTGAATAGTATATAATTATCTTGCTGCTTTCTGCCCTAGGCAAACTCAATATAGATTATCCTGTTCTAGCTGCCACATTTTAGGAAGGAGGTTGATAGGCTGGATGACATCTGAGGAAGTATAACTAGAATGTGAAAGGCCTCAAGTTCACCTAGTCTCAGAACTATTTGAAGAAACTGAGGATGTTTAGCCTGGAGAAGAGAAAATTTGGGGTTATGATTTGTTGTTTAGTCCGGCCCAACTCATTAAGACCCCATTTGAGGTTTTGTTGGCAAAGATACTGGAGTGGTTTGCCATTTCCTTCTCCAGCTCATTTTACAGATGAGGAAACTGAGGCAAACAGAGTTAAGTGACTTGCCTAGGTTCACATAGCTAGTAAGTGCCTGAGGTCAGATTTGAATTTATGAAGATCAGTCTTCCTGATTCCAAGCGCAGGGTTGTATCCACTGTGCCATCTAACTGCCCTTGGGTTATAACTTCCAAATGTGTGAGCATGTGTGTGTGTGTATGTATGTAACAATCCTCTCTCTTTCTGGTACTTTGTACATACAACATCCTCACTCTTTGAGCTCTTTTAATCACAGACCCACAAAGAATCTTCCGAGGATCCTTGGATTAGTCTATCCGGCAATTAGGCACATTGCACACTGACTCTAACTGATTGGCCAACATTAGGTCCCAGCCCAAACCTACCTTGGTCATTGTTTGGGTTCTGATGGCTCAGGGTGAATGTAAATAGCAGTTGTTTCTGTTTTGATCAGAAACTCTGAGGGTCTTCTCCCAGAATTTTTTTTACTAGATAAAAGAGGTCATTGTTTTGCCTCATTTCTTACCTAGTCTCAATCACTGAATGGGCATTGCCTCAGACAAACTGAAACCTGAGAAAGACCTTAGCTTAAAAAGGCCAAGGTCTCCCACTGCATCTGGGGCCATCTTCAGTCATCCTGATCTATATGTTGCCGCTTCTGGACCCAGATGGCTTAGGAGGAGAGAGTGAGTCTGGTGATTGTGCATAGCTCTGCTTCACTTAAATCCAATTCACTTACTAGTCATGATATCACGTTTCCAATGTTGTGGTCCTCTTCGAGAAGGAAGGACAAACAATAACAACAACATCATACATACATCTTGTAAGGGAGAGGGATTAGATACCTTCAGAGGGCCTAGACAATAGAATTTCATTGCAAAGAGGCAGATTTCGGCTAGCTATAAGGAGAACCTTTCTAATTATTAGCACTATCCAAAGGTGGACTGGTCTACCTCAGGAGACAGTGAATTGCCCCTCATTGAAGATCTCTTCTCAAAGCTAGGATGACCACTTGTGAAGTATATTCTAGAGGAAATTCTTTTTTAGGTAAGAGTTGGATAAATTAGCCACCGAAATCCTTTCCAACTTTGTGATTCTGTGAAAAGTAGACACTTGCAAAAACAACCACACAGTCGTTTTTTGGGAAATTACTAGAAATAATACAAATTATACTAATGTAATGAAGTCTGGATATTTGTATAATTTATTTTTCTCTTCTTTGACAGATATGAATCTTCTCTCAGACTCCATACTAATTGTGTGGTACTTATACTTTCCCCCATCCCGTCCCCTATCTCCTTTAGGCAGAAATTGACCTCTTATTAGTTGGAGATGTTGCTGTCGGGAACCTGGCTGAAATTGTACAGAGATTATTTTCAAATACAGCTGAAATCACAATCACTATTAGTGATGTGAAGAGTGCTTCAGTCTTTTTGGATGATTTCACATTCAACATGATTTTCCTGAAGATGAATTCATTGCCAACTACGGAGGAACTAGAAGCTATCAAATTAATTAGGTAAATTTTAAAGAGATGAATAAAAGTATAACAGGATATTTCTTGATAAAAAATTTTTTGTTCCCTGTGCTATTATATAAGGTTTTTTTTTGAGGTGGTGGTGGTGATGGTGGTGATATCCTGTTGTTAATCTGTTCTCTTTATTTTGGAGGGTTATGGGATGAAAGCAGGGATTAAAGCACTATATAAATTCTAAATGCTAGCTATTATTGATATTATTAAGTCTAAATCAAGGCAGTCTCAATATTCCTGTTCCATCTTGGGCTGGCACAGGCCAATTCCAGAGGACTGAGGAACCAAGGATAGGAAGGGTGATCTGTCCTAAGACTTTTCCTAAGGGGCCTAAGTCTGTTTAGGAGATCTGGACAGCACTGGCTTTATTGAGGCATGGTTGTGGTACCTTGAAACTACCGGAGAGCTCCTATAAAGCCAACCCAAATAAATATTGCAAACTTACCCCTTCCTACAAAATATATACACAAACTGGGGAACCCCAGATTGAACTGGTCCAGACTAAAGCCTCCTGGCCCATGGGTAAGAGGATCCATGTTGTGATATCATAGGGATTTGTACTGCAAGGGAAATGTAAAGATGGCTGCTGCTACTACTCTAGGCCACTTAACTTTCTGTCAAAGCAATATACTGCGCATCCCTTTATGGTTTCCCAGTGATAGTCTAGAATAAAGCATAGCCAATTAGGAAGGTTGTAGAAACCCTTGTTTCTCCTTTGGAAATCTAGCAATATGATATTTCCAATGATCATTTGAAAAGATGGATGTGATTAGGTCCTGCCTAATTCTAGTACTCTCTTATCCTTTGGGTAAGACCACTTTAGAAACAACAAAAAAAGATAGACCTTCATACTACCTTTTTGCTATCATAGCAACCTAAACTACTTTCTGAATGAGGCAAGAAAGAGTTATGGGGAAAAAATCTTAGTGCATCAAAGATGTTTTCTGGTACACAAGATGACTAGGTGTCTTCTATTGTGATGGGTTTTGACAGGGAAGTCATCAGTAAGCATTTCTAATGGCACTTGTATAGACATTGTACAAAGTAAGTGAAACCAAGTGAACAAGCATTTGATAAGCAGTTATTATGTGCCAGGCACTGTGCTGAGTGCTGGGAATACAAATACAAGCAGAGAGAAAGACAATCCCTGCCCTTAAGGAGCTTACACTGTAACAGGGGAACATACATTTAAAATTGAGCTGAAAAGTGTATAAGGACATAGTAGAGAAAGTCCAATAAGTCAGGAGTAGAGGGCCTGAGGAGGAATAAAGACATGGCTAGCCTGGATGTTTGCCTTAAAATAGAGGTTCTGGGAGGAACCGACCAATCGGAGGAAGGCACCAGGTATATCCAGTGTGAAAAATTTAGGGGATATATTGAACTTCCAGTGTGAGGAGGTTTCTGCAGCATGGTGGTGGAGAAAGTCCAGACAGTCAGTGGTATAGTCTGGAGAGGCATGAAGAATGTTGGTAAGTCACAAAGAGAACAAACTTTGACATCTAAAGTAAGGCTTTTCTTGCCTAGGGAATAAGCTGAGAGAAGGTTCAGAGGTGCAAGGGCATTCAGCTAATTTGAGTCAGTTTACATGGTATAGGGTGCAAGGTTATGATGTAAGCAGGTTAATTATTTGTATTCCTACAGCCTGATGCTAATAGGTTCCAAGCTGAAGGAGATTTAGGACTTGTTACCGTACAAATGGAGCACTCACTTTTTACTAACCATTACACTTAAAAAGAAAAGGTTTTTAGACACCCAGAGATTGTGTTTGAAGAGGGCAGTCATTTGAACACAATCATACAATGATAGACGTTTAGGGCTCAGATGGACAATAGGGTTCACTTGGTCCCAAACTCACATTTTTATTTCCATCTCTTAAACTTCTACAACTTTATGCTTATTATGACAAAAACTTCTTATCATTGTATTGTTGAGAAGAGCTAAGTCTATCAAAGCTGATCATCACATAATATTGCCGTTACTGAGAACCAAATGTTCTTAAAGCCAATGGATAGATAGGAAAGTCACCTAAAGAAAACATAGTTGAATATAAAAATTTTATTAAAATGTTAAGAAAACTAAGGGAGTAGGAAAATGATTTTGATGTGGAGCTATAGAGACAAAATCACTTGGGACCATAGCAAACTAGAACTGGACTTCTTGGTCTACTTGGCTGCCAGAAATTCTGAGTTTCTTGGAATCCAAGTTGGAATTAACCTCAGAGAACATCCATTTCAACCAGTCAAGAATCCCCTCTAGACTACCTGCCCAAAAGTCTAGCTTCTCCTTGAAGTTCCCCAAGAAGGGGAAATCCATTTCCTACCAAGGCATCCCACTTCACTTTTGGATACCTTTTAATGTTAGAAACATTTTTCTTTACATCAAGCCTAACTCTGCTTCTCTGCAACTCCCAGTCATTGGTCTACACTTGGTCTTATGGGAAGCAGAACTCATTTAACCTCTGTTCCACAAGAGGAAAAAAGGGAATGCTTTCCAGGCTTAGGGCACAGCCTGTGCAAAGGCATGGAGATAGGAGATGGGAGGTTACATGTAAGGAACAAGAAGTCCAGGTGTTGGCAGGTTTGTAACATTCAAGATGGAGTTGTTCTACCTCAAGCCCACTGTCCTTCCTAATTTCCCTATTTCCATTGAGAATCCCTAGGATTCCCAGTTTCCTTCAAAAATGTCACCTCCTTAGGAGATCTTTCCTGATTCCCTCAGCTGCTAGTATTTCCCCTCTAAGTTATCTGGCATCTTCTACATACAGTGACCCAAAAATCTTAGTGAAGTTTTAAGTTGTAATAACAGAAAACTGGACCTGAACTTTTGGGGTATTTTGTGTCTTGTATGTGTATATAGGTCTCTCCCTATAGAATGTAAACTCGAGGGCAGGGGCTATTTAATTTTTGCTTCTGTATCCTCAGTACCTACGGTGCCTGGCACTGAGCAGGCACTACAGTGAGTGTTTAACACCATTGTTCCAGTAGCCCAAGTTAGGAGCAGCTAGATGATGCAGGGAAGAGAGCACTGAGCCTAGAGTCAGGGGTCCCGAGTTCAAATTCAGTCTCAGATTCTCACTAGTTGTATGACCCTGGAAAAGTCATTTAACTTTTGTCTGCCTCAGTTCCCTCAATTGTAAATTGAAGATAATAACAATACCCACCTCCAAGGGTCATCATAAGGATCAAATGAGATAATATTTGTAAAGCACTTAGCACAGTGTATGGAACATAGTAGGTACTTAATAAATGCTTTTCTTTCCTCTCCTTCCTTTCTTCCAGGTTCTCAGCACTGTAGTCATCCTACACTCTTCATCTGCCTCCTCCTGAGCATTCATTTACTTCTCAAGTCTTGCTGATACCTCTAGAACATCTCTTGCATCTGTCCTTCTCTCTACTCACATAGCTTCTCCTCCCCCTATCTCCCCAGATCAGACCCTCATTACCACTTGCCTGAACTATTGCAATAATTTCCTTGTCTTCTAGCCTCTAGTCCCTGTTGCTTACAATCCATCCTCCGTGCATCAAATAAATCAACATTTCAGAAGACCTTGTGACCATGTTACTACTTGCTAGGGAAGCCTCAGTGATTTCCCTGTTGTCACTAGAAAAAAATACAAACTCTATTTAAATTTTTTTAATTTTTAAATTCTTTTTAATTTTATACCACCTTAATTTCCAAATATATCTCTCTACCATCCCTTGTTAAAAAAAAAAAAAAGAAAAACAAAAGGTTAGTTCATCAAAACTAACTAACAGACTATCCAAATCTTATAGTAGATGTGTTCAAACTCTGCTTGTTTGGTATTTAATACCCTTTACAATATGATACTAACCTACCTTTCTTAGACTTGTTTCACATTATTCTACCTCAAATCTATAGTGTGACCAACTTGGTCTACTAGCAGTATAGTGCAGTAGAAAGAGAATTGGATTTGACTTCTGAGGAACTGACTTTAAATGGTCACAACCTCCCTGAGACTCAGTTTTCTCTTCTGTAAAATGAAGAGATTAGACCAGACTACCTGTAAGACCCCTTCCATTTCTTAATCTATGATCCCCATACATAGCATTCAATCTCCTGCTGCAACGCTTTGCACAAGTTGTCAACCATCCCTGAAAGGCTACTTCCCTTCATGTGATATTGTGGTGTTTTTTGTTTTGTTTTTTTACATAAGGCCTTTCCAGATTTTCACAGTTTTTAGTGTTAATATATTCTTCCAGAATTCTTATTTTATGTATTAATTTTGTGTTTCCCTCTGTGTGTATGTTTTTCCTGAATATAAGTGAGACCCTTGTGAACAGGGACTAAGAGTTCAAGGTTCTCACTATTGTCTGTTATCGTCCCATCTACTCCAAGGACCAGTCCTATCCTTTCTTTCATAAATACTTCATGGTTGATTTTTTTTCTGTCTTCCTTTTGAACCTTATAGATTTTTGTTTGTTTGTTTTGATATTGGTCACTAACCTTAGCACTTTCTGGTATTTAGTGCTTCTGATGCCATTCTCATGGGGCTTTGCCACACTTTTGCATCATCAATGACCTGGCTCTGTTTCCAATGTCATTTTAAAAATCTGAGTTGATCGTGAGTTTCTCATACTGCCACACTGGTTTCATTTAGTAGCTTTCCTCCTTCCACTTTATCAGAAGCACATTCTTTTACTGACTTCCTGCAAAACACAAACCTGTTTAAGCCTACCTATTCTTTCTCTGCACCCTTTAAAATATATTTTCTCAAAATCTGTTTTCTTTGGGCAATGCCTAGCTTTCCTGTCCTTTATCATGAATTCTGTGATAGAGTGATCACATATTCCTAATGGAAACTCAAGTTTTATATTGCTAAAGAGTCCCAGTGTGTGAAGTCTGCCCTTTCATCCCTTCAAATTCCTATGTGATTTACCTGCTTCCAAGCCCCTCTTTTGATATTATGTAGCCTTATGGCTCTTTCTTCAGATTAATTTTGTCTTAACACATAGGCTATACTTTTCTCCCCCTTAAATATGATTTGTAGAAAATCTGGGTATGGTCTATAATCACATACTAATTAAGAGAACAAGATGGTACAAAATCAAATAACATTGATAATAAAAATAATTAAAACAGCTTTATTTGAATTTCAGGTAAGGTATGGAAATCCTTTAAATAGTAAATGTTTACATATGGTAATTTTAATTATTTTCAATAACCTGTGTTAAATTTTTCTTCTTTCAAAGAGATATTATTTAGTAATATGGATTATATGGTAGTGGAGAGGTGGGAAGGAAAGAATGTGTGGCCTGTATTTAGACCTCTGAAGTAGATAATCAGATTATTATAGATAGCAGTAGTGCAAATTGATGGAATACTATAATAGCATTTAAAAGTTTACAAGGCATTTTACAAGTATTAACTCATTTTATCCTCATAGCAGCTGGAGATAGATATTATAATCTCTATTTTACTACTGAGAAACTGAGTGACTTGCCAGGAGGCAAGTCAGCTATTAAGTATCTGAAGTAGGATTAGAACTCAAGACTTCCTTAAACTGAGTCCAATGCTCTTTCTATTCACTGTGCCACCTAACTGCTGCTTAACTTAGACATTCAATTTAAGTTTGAGATCTCTACTATAAATCATTTTAACTTCCCTGGACTTTTTTGTCTGCACTATCATGGATGTAACATTTACTTGGAGCTTGAAGGGAAAAGTGGAAAGGGATCATCTTGTCCATTCTTTCATTTCATGTATGTCCTAGAGAAAAGAAGTGATTTGACAAAAATCACAAAGCTAGATTTGGCTTTCATGTCTTAAAACCCCAGGTGTGCCCAGGAAAAGGGAGCATGGCAATTTCTCAAGGTCTCAATCCTCTTCCCACACATACTTCTTAGGAAGCAATGAGCTTTTTACTTCAGCAGTTCAAGGTAGTTAGATCCAAAAAGTCCTATTTGATTCAGAACACAAACTAACATCCCATAAAGTCCTTTTAAGCACCATGAAAGGTGAGGTACCACATTCCCATTGCTTCATGGGGACTTTGAGAGCTATACAATCTTTTTCAACCATAAACTTAGAGATCATAAACTCTCAATACGGTTCTCTTGATCAGTCCAGTGTACAACAATTAATTATCCAAGTTGGGCACTTAAGTCGTTAATGCTTTTTTTTTTAATGTTGATCTTGAAGTAATAAAGAAAATCTTCCATACTTAGTGAATTTAGGGAAACTGTTAGAAAGAAAAATACTTTGGTGACAAAAGCCAACTTCAGGGAATGCTGGGAAGAAGGCATACAGCCATGGTGAATAATGTTTGGGACATACATGCTGTATTTGAAAAGGTGAATATCTAACTTCTCATATTAACAAATACTTTTTGCCCATTAAAGTATTTATGTTTAAACCACCTTGAATTTAAATTTGATGCATGTACTCCCACCATCAAGAAAAAAGTGGCAGATTTTTAGAATACAAATTATGGGTTCATAGATCATAGCATTATATATTTTTATCCAAAAGGTACTGCAGAGATCATCTTACCAAGTCCTTTCATTTGATAGATGAAGAGAGAGGTCCAGACAAGTTAAGTGACTTGGCTTACTGAGGCATGATTGGTAGTCAGGATTGGAACCCAGGTTCTCTGACTTCCAAATCCAGCATGCTTTCCACTGTGCCATACAGTTCCTCAATTTTTTTATGTATACTTAAGCTCTCACATTAAGGATATTTGTCTAAGAAGAAAAATAGTAAATACATTATTTGATAAAGAAAAAAAACCAGGACCTTCAAAAAAGCAATAATAAATATATGGGAATGAGGTTTTATCTTTATGCCCATGTTAATCTAGGTGAAACCCAGGTGTCTAATTTATTGATTGGGAGAGAATATGATTGAATAGCTGCAGTTATGAGCAGAATATTGGATTCTGGGAACTGTACTGATTATTGAATATGTCTGTATACAAATCTACAATCTATGTTCTACAGGAGGGAAGCTGTCTTGGTTGGCAGTTGATTCTGTACTAATTCCCCAAAGACTAAAGTGCTGACTCTGCTTTTAAGAGCATAATCTAAAACTGGTGCACATAAATTCATGTGCAGAAGTCCGTCACATTTTAGTACGTGCTTCAAGCGACTTTAGTCACCTAATTTTTTGGGAAAAAAAATACATAATGATATTTAAAATTTTCTTTTTATTTAGTATTTTATTTCCCCCCAGTTACATGTAAAAACAATTTTCAACATTCATTTTTCAAACTTTGAGTTCCAAATTCTCTCCCTTCCTTCCTCTCCACCCTCCCTCCACTCCATTGAGAAGGCAAGCAATACAATATAAGTTGTGCATGTATAGTCATGTAAAACATTTCCATAGTAGTTATGTTGTGAAAGAAAACATAGACCAAAAAAAAAACTCCAAGAAAAATAAAGTTAAAAAAAGTATGTTTCAATCTGTATTCAGACACCATCAATTCTTTCTCTGGGGATGGATAGCATTTTTCATCATAAGTTCTTCAGAGTTGTCTTGAGCCATTGTATTGCTGAGAATAGCTAAGTCATTCAGAGTTGATCATCTTACAATGTTGCTGTACACAGTACATTTAATTTTGTATCCGCTTATGTAAGTCTCTCCAGGCTTTTCTCAGAACATCCCACTCATCATTTCCCATAGCACAATAGTATTCCATCATAATCACATGCTCATTCAGCCATTCCTCAATTAATGGGCATCCCCTCAATTTTCAATTCTTTGCCCCTAGAAAAGAGCTGCTATAAATATTTTTGTACGTATAGGTCCTTTACCTTTTTCCTTTTTTTAAATCTCTTTTGGGTTACAGACATAATAGTGGTATTGGTAGGTCAAGGGGTATACATGGTTTTATAGCCCTTTGGGCATAGTTCCAAATTGCTCTACAGAATAGTTGAATCAGCTCACAATTCCACCAACAGTGCATTAATGCCCCATTTTTCCCACATCCCATCCACCATTTGTTACTTTCCTTTTCCAAAATCGTTTTAATTTGCATTCATAATGATATTTTGAAACTGAAATTTCACGTGCAAAATATTTCTGAGGAAATTTCTTAGCATTATTTTTCTGAACTGAAAAATAATTTTTATTTCAAAAGTTGAACCAAATGCCCCACTATTATCCCTCCAAGTATGCAACTCATCTCTCTTCACATTTACTTCTATTTTGCTACTTATTCATTCCTCTAATTATTTCAAAAACATTTATTAAGCACCTGCTATATATGTGTAAGGCCTTACACTTGACAAAGGAAATTAAGATTTGAGTCCAGTCCTCAGAGAGCTTTTAGTCTAGTTGGGATGATAAAGTTCAGCTGGGTGTAGTTTTCTGTTTCTTGCTGAGGAAATCATGCACAAATAAACTTGCATTATACTCAAACTATTCCCAAATTTATCACATTGGAACAAATTCACCTGTTCAAAACAAGCATGAAAGTAGAACTGCACTTGAATACTTCAAGGGTCTTTGGTTTCATCCATTTTGAGCCTCCCTCCACTAATGCAGATGACAACTCTTATTTTGTTTTAATGGACCTGTGGTTTTATCAATACAACTCCATCATGACCTAATAAATGTTATTTTAATGTTCTGTAGTCAAAGAAACTCATCACATAAAGGCCAGCCTTCTATTGATAAGCCTTTCCAGACTTAGCTTGGCTAGTCAAGTCCAAAAACTGAACTTAGAGCAGTGGACATAAATACAAGCAGAAAGTCCCTGCTCTCAAGAAGCTTTTGTCCTTATTACATATCAAAGAAAGATGACAGAAGATATAAATCCAGTCACCAGATGAACACCTAAATTTTGCAGCTTGATGTAGCACCTTTCAATCATCTCTCAACTGGAAGGGCCTTAACAAAGCCAAAATCTCCTCCATGCAATGATGAACCATTGGAGTAGGGCATTAGGAGTGGAACAGAGCATGCCCGATACCTTTTAGATATTGATATTTGGATCAAGTGAGATATTTGTAAAATGTTTTGCACAGTGCTTGGCATGTAGTAGGTGATTAATAAATGCTTATTCTTATTAACCTTTTAATCACTTAGTACTAATTGTGCCCCACTCAATTTACCAAATGTTTATTAAATGCCTATTACATGGTAGATGCTGTGGAATGTAAAATCAAAAGGAAACGGCTCTGCCCTCAACTTACTTTATGCTGCTAGGAGACAATATGTAAATGTAAGGAAAGAAAAAGCATTAAATGGCAGGGGCCCAGGAAAGACTTTGCAAAAGAGATAGTTTACTTTAAAATGCAGTATGGATAGTAGGAGGCAGGGATAAGGAAGGCAGTACATTCTGGGCATGGGGAAAAGACCACCTATTCAAATGCGTGGAGATAGCAATAGAATGGCAAGTTTGAGGAATAGTTTTATAGGCTAATTTGACTGGAATATATATGAAGAAAGTAATATGAAACCTCTAGCCATGTAGATTAGGGCCAGGATTATTAAGGACCTTAAATAACAGACTGAGGAATTTGTATTTTATCTTAGTGGTAAGAAGTTGCTAAAGATTTTTGAGCAGGGGAGTGGTACAGTCAGATCTGCACCTACAGAAGATTAACTTGGCATCTCTCTGAAGGATGGATTGGAGAGGGGAGAGACGATGAAGATCAGTTAGGATCTTTATTATTTCAGCAGTCCAGGGGAGAAGAGATGAGGGCTTGACTAGGGTGGTAGTCATGCTAATGAAAAGAAGAGGATGGCTGTGTGAGATACTGTGAAAGCAGAATCAACAAGACTTGGCAACCAATGGGATATGGGAGTGTAATGAAAAGAAAGAGTCTTTGATGACACCAATGTTTCAGCTTCAGTGACTAGAAAGATGGTGGTACTATCAACAAAAATAGGCAAGTTTGAATGAGGGGTCACTTGAGGGGGAACATGTTTCATTTTGTACATGTTTAGTTTGAGATACTGATGATCTAGGTAGAGTTGACCAGCAAGTAGCTGCCATTGTGTGACTAGATTTCTGGAGAAAGATTAGGGCTAAATATTTTAGAGCTCTCCTCTTATAGAGGAGAGTGGATGAGATCAAATGATGGAGTATAGAAGAAAAAACAAGAGGGCCCAGAAGAGAGCTTTGGGGGACTTGTGATTAGGAAGTGGAAAACTGATGAGGAGTCAACAAAGAAAACTAAGAAAGAACCTTCAAACAAGGAAAAGAACCAGCAGAGTATAGTGTCATGGAAGCCAAGACAGCAGAAAGACTATCTAGGAGGGATGGTGCAATCAACAATGTTGGAATTTTCAGAGAGGTCAAAGAGCATGAGGACTGAAGAATCCTGTGAGAGTCTCCCATTTTTTCCTCTAACTTTTATAATAATAACAACTAACATTTCTGTACCACTTTAAAATTTGCAAATCCTAGCCATAATCCTGTGAGATAGCTGTTATTATCATCCCCATTTTTTGGATGAGGAAACTGAGGCTGAGAAAGATTAGGTGAGTCACCCATGGCTACATGACTGGTAAGCATCTTGAGCAGTATTCAAATTCCATTCTTCCTGACTCCAAGACCAATATTGTATCCACTATGCTATATGCCACACTGCCTGTCTCTTATCCTCAGAGTAGCTGTTTTATATACCTTCTCTCTTGAGTCTTTCTAATTATTTATAGATAACCATACTTTAATCCTAAGAGCTCTTTTCCTCTCATAAAGCAGAATCCAATTTGAGTTGATGCCTGTGGGTTAAATATGTTACAGAATTTAAGGGAAAGTTCAGTCTAAATTAGTGAAAAGTCAACAAATTATGTAATTTTTTAAATGTCATTTTGTTGTTATTGTTCCATCACTTCAGTTGTGTCTGATTCTTTGTGACCCCATTTGGGATTTTCTTGGCAAAGTTACTGGAGTGGTTTGCCTTTCCTTCTCCAGCTTATTTTATAGATGGAGAAACTGAAGCAAAAAAGGTTAAATGACTTGTCCAGGGTCACACAGTAAGTGTTTGAGGCTGGATTTGAATCCAAGTCTTCCTGTCTCCAAGCCTGGTGCTCTATCCACTGAACCACCCAGCTACCGCACTTTATTACTTTCAAATAAATAAAATAATTAAATCAATCAATAAGTATATTAAGCCCCTAGCACAAGTTCCCCACCTGTGACCTAACACATACGTGTCAAGCATTATGCTAGGCATAGAGGACAAAAGCAGTGTTGTCTGGCAGAGGTTTTTTTTGTTGTTGTTTTGTTTTGTTTTGCTTTTTTTGGTCTAGGCAATGGAGTTAAGTGACTTGCCCAGGGTCACACAGCTAGTAAGTGTTATGTGTTTGAGACTGGATTTGAACTCAGGTCCTCCTGAATCCAGGGCTGGTGCTTTATCCACTACACCACCTAGCTGCCCCTGACAGAGGTTTTTTTAGGGAGTTTTGAATCATGGAATCATGATTATAGAATCATGTTTTTGTCTAACTGAAAGAACCTGAGAGATGATTTAATTGAACACAGCAGAATCTTATAGATGAATAAACTGAGGCTAAATTAAGTGACTTACCCAGGGTCACAGAGCAGTTGGTGGCACAACCAGGAGTAGAATGCAGAGAAAGTCCTTCTTCTAGAGGCCCAACGCTACCATTACTTTATTAAAGAGAATAAAATGTTTTATAATGAGCATATAAATTACATATGTATTCAAGCTAGCATTTCTTACTGCTTAAAATAATTTGTTCTTTAAATATGGTGTTTTAAAATATTTCCCCAAAAATCTTATTTGCCATAGTGTTAGAGGTCTTTTTTTTTCCTAAATAGAAGAGCAAACTCAGCCTAATACATATCAGTTTTATAATAGGTTGTGAATTAGTAGAGTCTGAACCAATGAGGTTTCGCCATATTGTCCTAATTTTAGATTGCGGGGCATCCAAAGAAAGCCATTCTTCTTCCTCTCTAGATAAACTAAGCTTCTGAACTTGGAATTTTAGAATGTTGATTTTTTTTTTTGTCATTTTAACTAGATGTTTTTCCCCTCCAGATTTGGCAAAAAGAAAAACATACATTTGCTGTTTGTTTTTATAATCCCTGAAAATTTTGAAGGTATGTGCCACTCTGGTAGACTCTTTGTTTTCTCATCAAATAAAAACTGCTAGATCAATATTTAATTCAAAGATTCTTAGATTGTATTTCAGGCCATGGAGCAGATATTATTTTAACAGAACCACTAACAATGGAAAAAATGAGTATTGTACTAAATTATTGGAAAACCTTCTTCTCAAAAACTGGTAAGTGAAAAATGTATTTCCAGAGGTTTATAACCTATTACTTTATATCTTTAAAATGGTATCTAGTGTTCTGAAATAGGTATCTGTTTTGCATCATGGACAAAATAGCAATCTGTTGAAAGCTTATGGACCCCTTTTCAGCATCATTTTTTTAAATGCATAAAATAAAATACACAGTATTACCAAAAAATTATGTTGAAAAACAATTACAAAAATATTTCTTAGCCCAGAGTTAAGAACCCCTGCCCCAAAGGTTAACTGGCTTCTTTAAAGTCCCAGTATAAATTAGTGGTGGAGCTGAGAGCCCAGATTTCTAGGTCAATGTGCTTTATACTACATTGGGATACTTCTTCATAGAGTAGCTTAAAATAAATTTTATAGTGCCGCATGCAATGCTGTTGTGAATGTTGTATGCCATGTAAGTGTAACCTATGGTTCTGAAGTCCAGGCACTAAGCTTACATGAACTAGTTTCAATTATTTTGGGTAGGGTGGAGCTGCTCCCAGAATTTCTCTTTGAATCATTTCCCAGACATATGTCTTGTCAGCATATGCCTTGATTCTAGATCTCAACAGATCTGGGTAGAGGACTTAGCAGACAGCCTTTATTTCACCCCACAAGAAGAATGCAGAAAAAAGCACAAAGGACTTACAGGAGCTCATAACAATCACAATATTCTCCTTCCCCCTAGTGACTCCCATTTTCTGTCCTGAGGACCTATATAGGACTACAACTTTATGGTGCAACCCCTGTGGTTTGGAGTCCCTTTGGAAGGAAATGAACTTAGGTTATTAGAAAAACAATTCCTTTTCCACATGTCTTATACCATTTCAATAACACATGGCAAGAGTAAAAGGTAAAATCTAGGTTTTGCTCTTTTGAACCCTCATGGTTCGGTCCCTTCTTGCCCTTCCCATTTAGACAACCTTGATCCTTAATTCATGAGCTCTAACCACTCCTAGTTAGAGTTGGGGTTCAGGAAGATTTGACACTCCTTTAAAAGGCTAGCTGCATTGTTCCCCTTTCTACAGCTACCAGTTCTCCAGCCAAGAGTTTCTATCACTGCCTCTCCGTGCTACATTCCCTGGGGTTGAAGTGGTGATGAATTTACTGGAGTTGAGTGAAGGCATATGGAAAAACTCAGGGATCAAGATCTGCTTTAGATTCTCTGGTGGTTTATGCTCAGCTGTCACTGAATTTCTCCTCAGATTTCAGCTTTGCTTCCATTTATAAGTCCATTTCTGATTCACACCTACTATGTGCAAGGCAGTGTGCTAGGTTTTGGGCATACAGACCCCAAAAATGTCTCTATCTTCACATATCTTACATTCTAGGGTACAACTTAGATCTACAATAGCCTGAACTGATCCAATTATATCTGATGCTGAGGCATACTTCATAGAGATGTTCATACCTCATTTTTCATTTAAGGAAATTTGAGCTTCATGAAAGTTAACCAGTTATTGAAAATTATGATTAGAATTCAGATTATCTGACTTCATTGGTCTTAATATATCTGTTATCTAAACAGTTTAATTGGATGTTTTATTTGCCATTTTGAGTTGAATGAAAATCAGCTTCCAAACTTTATCTCTGCTAGGATCATTGATCATCAATGGCTATTGATGATCTTTCCAAGCCTGTGGTACCTAAGTTAGGAAAACCTCACCAACAAAGGTGACATTTGTACCTCTTCTTGAAGAACCACAGAAATAGGGCTGAAAGAGACTGTTTGAGTTGATTCAATGTGAATTCTAGTCTCCAGATAGGACAGCACTTAATTAGCTACCTGGTCCTTTAATTTTTCTGAACATGATTATAGAACTTGACTTAGTAACATTCCAGGGTCTTGCAAACTTCCCAGTCTCCAAGCTCCTCCTAGAAATGGCTAACCACTGACCAAAAGCCCCTTCTGCAAGATCATTCTCATACTGGAAATAGAACAGCTGCTTTCTAGCACCTGTCCAATGTCCTTTCACATTTACAACTCATTCTTGTACACTACAAGTTGATCTCATCTTTGCTCTTGGGCTAGGCAGCTGCAGCGAATCTTTTAGATGTCATGTTTTGATGGTGCAGCTGTCCACTGCAGACTCATACACATTTTTCTCCTCTCAAGACACTTACCTGAAATCGAGAGCTTGATTTTTTTCTGGATACATTACTCATTTAGGTATGCCACATCTTCAGCTGTTATGGGGTTACTCTAGATAAAACCTAGTTGGAAGACAGGCAGTTGTAACATGTAATATCCTGTTTGTTTTTCTCTGTATGCCTTGAATTATTTCATGCTCTATTCATTCTGATTCAGTTAAATGTTCTTGTAGAAAAAAAAATTTGTAGGCTCCTTTTGATTTAAAAAGCATTATATTGTTAAACTCTATTGAATGAAAAGTGACAGCTGCATTTCAGATTAGAATTTGTGCATTTGATTAGTAGTTATTCTATCAGTGTTTTCTGAATAAAAAGAGCCTATATTGTTTTCTTTTAAATTTCAGCTAAAAATGAAAATATAATCAGAGGGGAAGACTCCAGATCATCCCTACAGAGACCTTTTAATGAAAGCCTAAGAGATGGTTCCACTGATCTAGTCCCTCATAGGTTAGTTTCTTGTGCTTAAAAAAAGTTATATATGATTTTGACAAAGCTTAAATAGTTATTTAACAAAAAAATTCCTGAATACTTGCCACAGTAGTACTCTGTCTGGAGTCAGAAGACCTAGGTTAAAATCCTAACTCTGCCACTAACTACCTATGTAACCTTGAGTAAGTCAACGTCTCTGAGCTAATTTCTTCATCAGTAAAATAAAGGGGTTGAGACTGTGATTCTAACTTGCACATATGCTTAGTGTAAGCCAAGAGTATGTCACAACTGAAAATTTTTTTAACATAATTTGAAGTTGCATTACTAGAAATTTAGTGTCCAGACCAATGAAAGTAATACTACTGTATTCTGAATGGGTTAGGTAACACCTGGAGTATTGGGTTGAGTTCTGGGGACTGTGACTACATCTTTTTTTAAAGCCATAAGCCATCTCAAGGCTAGTGACTAGGATGGTGAGAAAATAATGTAATATGAGGAACCATTGAAGCAACTAAAGTCATTTAACTTGGGGAAAAGAGGACTCCAGCTAGTGTAGAATATGCTAGATGTCTTCAAATGTTTATATGGAATAGGGATGAGACCAGAGGTATATCTTGGGTAGAAGATACAGGAAGCAGATTTCACTTCCATTTTAGGAAAAACTTTCTCACGGAGATGTTAAAAAAAATTAAATGGGCTGCTTTATGAGAAAGTCCCTTCAGAGACTAGATGACCACTTTTCTAGGATGAATAGTGGCAATAACATTAATTATACTTCACATTTCTCTAGTCCTTTATAGTTTTCAAAACATCCTTATGTGCATGATCTCATTTCAGTCAATCAAGAAGCACTTATTAAGGCAGCTAGATTGTGCAGTTGATAGAGCAATGGTCTAGAGTCGAGGAGACCTGAATTCAACTCTGGCCCTTGATGCTGACTAGCTATGGGATACTGGTATTAGGTGAATTTCCTTAGTGGTTTAACTAGCTAATGACAAAAAGGCAGCAGGAATCAGAGAAACAGGTTTTGGGGCACCTGGGTGGTGCAGTGAGTAGAGAACTAGCCCTGGAGTCAGGAGGACCTGAGTTCAAATCTGTCCTCAGACACTTAACACTCACTAGCTGTGTGACCCTAGGCAAGTCACTTAACCCCAATTGCCTCACAAAAAATAAATAAATAAATAGATAATAAAAAAAGAAGCACTTACTGTATACCAGGCCCTATGCTAAACACACTGAGAATACACAGACAAAAATGCAACAGTCCCTGCTCTTAGGGGAGTTTGAATTTTAATGGGGACACAACACATACCCATTTAAATATAAACAGAATGAGTATAGGATGGTTTTGGGAAGAAGTACATAAGAATCTGGGGGGACCAGTAAAGACTGTATGAAAAATGTGGTGCTTGAGCACAGTCTTAAAGGAAACCAGGGATTTCAAGCGATGGAAGTGAAGAGGGGAGTGCATTCCAGGCGTGAGGGACAGCTAGTGCAAAGACCTGGATACCAGACAGAAGATGGGGCATCATGTGTGTAAAACAATGAGTAGACCTGAAAAGGCAAGAAGGGGCTACAGCTTTAAATGTCAAACAGAGGAGTTTATATTTGAGCCTAAAAACAACAGGAAGCCTCTGAAGTTTATTGAGTTTCCACTCAGTAGGAGGGTGATGTGATCAGATTTGTACTTTAGGAAAGTTACTTCAGCAGCTATATGGAGGACAGATTAGAGTGGGTGAAGACTTCAGGCAAGGAGACCAAATAGGCCGTTGCAATCATCTAGGCAAGAGGTAATAAGGGTCTTAACTAGAGTAAAGATGTATGTGTAGGAAGAATGAGGGATGAATGCAGGAGCTGTTCTAGAGACAGAAACAAGATTTGGCAAATGATTTAATATGTGGACAGAGTGACAAGTCAGGGACAACACTGAGGTCAAGAAACTAGGTGACTAGAAGGATAACTGCTCTTGACCATAAGGTAGCTAAGTGGTGCGGTGGGTAATACACTGGACCTTGAGTCAGGAAGACTTGAGTTCAAATCTGACCTCAGACACTTACTAGCTGTGTGATTCTGGGCAAGTCACGTAACTTCTGTTGGCCTTAGTTTTCTCAACTGTAAAATGGGGATAATAATAGCACCTATCTACTAGGGTGGCTGTGAAGATCAAATGAGATAATATATGCAAAACACTTAGCACAATGCCTGGCACATGGTAGGTAATTAATAAATGCTTGTTCCCTTTGCCTTCCCATGAAAGGGAAGTTTTGATGAGGGATGGGTTGGGGAGGGGAAAAGAAAATGAGTTTTCTTTTGGAATGTATTGAGTTTGAGAGGCTTACAAGCAGTTGGTGATATGGAACAGGACCTCAGGGGAGAGATTAGGACTGGACATAAAGATAGATAGCTCTGAGATTCATATGCATATGGATAATAATTAAATCCATGGAAGTTAATGAGGTCACCAAGAAAGTATAGAGAAAAAAGTAAAGAGAACCTAGAATAGTCTTGGGGTAAACTCACAGTTAGTGACTGACATGGATGTTCAGTCATCAAAATAGACTGAGAAGGAATAGTCAGAGAGCAGGAAAACTAAGAACAATGTTCCAAAAACACAGAGCAGAGACGGTATGTAAGAGGAGACAGTGAGCAGCAATGTCAAAAGCAGCAGAGAAATCAGAGGATGAGAACTGGGGAAAGGCCATTAGATTTTATTCTTTAAAAAAAATTACAAACTTAAATACCAAAAAAGAAAAGAAAACTTCAAACAAATTCTGATCATTTTCATTCACACTACAGAACACAAAAAGGGGACTATATATGAAATGGTGAATCTCTATT
This sequence comes from Vombatus ursinus, assembly GCF_900497805.2. NCBI lineage: Eukaryota > Metazoa > Chordata > Mammalia > Diprotodontia > Vombatidae > Vombatus > Vombatus ursinus. Next base: position 3,160,642 of record NW_020954591.1, read on the forward strand.
TCATACTACTTGCATGTAAAAAAATGTGTGTGTGTATATATATATATATAATATGTATGTATACCATATGTTATTTGTAACACTGTCCTACTTATCTATGATTCCTTCTGTTCTCTTCTTAGTGTTTAAAAAAAGATTTCAATGGCCCTCTTTTTTGGGGGGGGTATGGCTATTTTTGAATTTCCCTCCCGTTTCTCATTCTTTGTTAAATACTAAGATAAAGGGGGGAAAACCCTTCTAACAAGCATAGTTGAGCAAAACAAATCCATACAGTAGCCACGTGCAAAAATCTGTCTCTGCATCTTGAGTTGATCAGGGAGGTGGATAGCATGCTTCATCATTGGTCCTCTGGAGACATTAACTAGGGTAAAGCTGTATGTGTAGAAACAACCTCTAGTTGGTCGTTGTGTCGAGCAGAGTCTTTCAAAGTTGTTTTTCTTCAGTGTTGCCATCTTTGTATGAATTGTTCTCTTTGATTTGCATCAGTTTATACTACACAGGATTCTCTGAAATTATCTCTTTCATCATTTCTTATGGTATAATAATATTGTAATACATTTATATGCCACGATGTGTTCAGAAGTTCCTCAAATAGTAATCATTCCTTTAGAGTCTAATCTTTCCTTTTTTACCCCCTTTTCATCCCTCCTAACTCTGGGAATTAGGAAGTTTATTATGTTTATGACTATTCCTTCCCCAGTGTTATTTATATCATTCTGTCTTAACCATTCTCTCTCCACATTCCCACTTGTTTCCCATTGCTGTTTGATGTATTTGTATACCAAACTGTTCAGGTGTGTGTGTGTGTGTGTGTGTGTGTGTGTGTGTGTGTGTTCGTTTTCAACCATCTTTTATCTGTTTGTTTTTTGTTTGTTTGTTTTTTAGGCAATAGAGGTTAAGTGACTTGCTCAGGGTCACCAGGTTAGTAAGTGTCAAGTGTTTGTTCTGAGGCCGGATTTGAACTCAGGTCCTCCTGATTTCAGGATTGGTGCTCTATCCACTGTGCCACCTCGCTGCCCCCCTTTATCTGTTTCAGATAAGAATGAGGTTCAGATAAGAGAAATGCTTACTTCTGCCATCCCCTTTTCCATACTTTTTATTCTTACATACTCTATGAGAAATAGGGAGTTCCCACTCCTTCCTTCCTCCTTTTTGTATATTGTTATATTTGAATATTTGTATTATAAATGCATATCATAAAAATACAAATATTTGTATTATAAAGAATATTTGTATATTCTTGTGGATCCTAACTGTGGCTGCATGCATTTGCATTATTTCTTTACAGATGTTTGGTGTATTTTCTCTTTGACCTGAGAGCTCTGGAATTTGGCTATAATATTCCTTGGAGTTTTCATGTTGGGATCTCCTTCAGAGAGTGATTAGTGAATTCTTTCAATTTCTACTTTGACCTCTGGTTCTATGATATCTTGGAAGTTTTCCTTTATAATTTCTTGAAATATGATGTGTAGTCTCCTTTTTTTTGATCATGGGTTTCAGGTAGTACAGTAATTCTTATCTTTCCTCAATCTATGTTTCAAGGCAGTTGATTTTCCAATGATGTATTTCACATTTTCTTCAATTTTTTCATTCTTTTGACTTTTTAAATTGTTTCTTGATGTCTTATGGAGTCATTAGCTTCTACTTGACCAATTCTTATTTTTAAAGAGTAATTTTCTACAATGAGATTTTATACCTCTTTTATCAAGTTGTTAATTCTCATTTAATATTTTTCTTGCATTGCTCTTATTTCCTTTCCCAATTTTTCCTCTACCACTTATTTAATTTAAAAAACATTTTTTGGCTTCTTTTTTAGCTCCTTCTTTGGCTCTTCTAGGAATTCTTTTTGGGCTTGTGTCTAATATGCATTTTTCTTTGAAGCTTTACTTGTAGATGTTTTCTAAGTCATTGTCTTCTGAGTTTGTGTCTTGAGCTTCCCTGTCTCCATAGAAGCTTTTTATGGTCAGGTTCTTTTTTTGTTGTATGCTCATTTTTCCAGCCTATTTCTTGACTTTGGATTTCATATCTGAGTTGGGCTGTGCTCTGCTGGAGGAGGAGGTGTGAGGATGGTTAGCCTGCACTTTTGTGGTGAGATCCGGTGGGCCTGTAGATTTTCATTGTGTCCAAGATGTTGTGATCCAGGGAGAGCTCTGGTCACATTTCTCCTGGTTTGCACTCTGGTCCTTACCTAGATAGGGCCTCTGCTCCCTCCCAATCATAGATAATAATCTCTCCTCTTTGCCCTGGAACTGTGACCCAAAACTGAGTAATGGGCATAGGATCTTCCAAATGGCACATAATCTGCACCCACTGCTAGCACAGTAGTCCTCTGTAATATCTTTCTGACCAGACGTTTAGTCTCCTTACTGTCCTTAGGCACTAAAAGTTCTTGATACCACCACTGCTGATTCTGCCACCATTGGGGGTGCTGCCTCCCCCTCCAGGCCCCATTGTGAGGGCTGCTTCCTCCAGCAGTGCTCCCAGCCAGCCTGGACACCAGTATCTGCAGGCAGACCTATCTTTCAGCCCACCTAAGATGGAAAAATGAGATACTGTAATACTGTGAATTTTATTTTTGGTTCTCCTCCCAGAATTTGATTTGAGGCATTTTTAAAAGAGTTATTTAGAGGGTTGGATTGGGAGAGCTCAGCAGAAGAGTTTAATGCCCCCTTCTGTGCTCTCCATTAGTGTGTTCTTGTTACCTTTCCTACCCCCTCCCCTGCAAACAAAACAAAACAAAAAACCAACCAGAACAATTCCATTCCTAGGAACAGTTTTTCTCAAGTACTCTTTGTAGACATTCAGGTTCTGAAGGGACCCTTGGTTCTTCCCTCCCTATTAGGTTGTTAGCCCAACATCATCATAAAACTCCTTCTAGTTTGTTCAACTGAATTTAGCTTTCAGAGTTTCTTTTGACTCACATTTGTATTTCAAAGATATTTCTCACCTCTGGTCTTTTCATCAGCAGTATTTGAAAGTCTCTTTTCTATTAAAGATCCATTTTTCCCTCTACAAGGTTATATTCTTCTTTGCAGAATAAGTTATTGTTGGTTGTAAGTCCATATGTTTTGCCCTTTAGAACATTGTATTTTAAGCTCTCCTGTTTTATAGTAGATGCTGCCAGGTCTATATGATCCCAATTTAGTTTCCTTGGTACTTAAATTGCTTCTTTATGGATGTCTGTAGTATTTTTGTGACTTTTCTGTCCCCTTTCCCCTTAGGTGAAGGTGAATTTTTTCTGTCTTCATTTTGGCCTCTGGTTCTAAAAGATCTAGGCAGTTTTCATTTATGATGAAATATAGTATCCAGACTTTTCTTGGTTTCCAGGGAGTCCAATGATTCTTAAATTATCTCTCTTTGAGCCATTTTCCAAGTTAGCTATTTATGATACTAGATATATTATTTTCTTCTGCTTTTTTCTTCAATTTTTTCATTTTGGCCTAACATTTATTGCTGTTTCATGGAGTCATTGAAGTATGTTTGGTTTATTCTATTTTTCAGAAAGTCCATTACTTGGCTAAGATTTGCTATTTTCTGTCCCAAGCTCTTTATTCTGCTTCCCATTCTTTCTTTCATTTTTATTAATCTCTCCTTTAATTTTCAGATAATTTGGTATTTAATTGGGTGTTTTTAATTGTGTTCTCAATTTAATTAATTGTGTAATTTTAATTGTGTTCTTTTTCTAGCTTTTTTAGTTGCATGCCCAATTCATTGATCTCCTCTTTCCCTATTTTATTCATGTATGCATTTAGAGATATAAAATTTCCCCTATGTACTGCTTTGACTGAATTAAAAAATTTTTGGTATATTGTCTCATTGTTCTCTTTGATGAAATTATTGATTGTTTCTATGATTTGTTTGACCCACTCGTTCTTTAGGATTATATTATTCAGCTTCCAAATAATTTTTAGTCTTTCCATGGCCCTTTATTACATGTAATTTTTATTGCATTGTAGTCTGAAAAGGATGTATTTAATATTTCTACCTGTCTGCACTTGATTGTAAGGTTTTTATGCCCTAATACATGGTCAGTTTTTGTGTAGGTGCCATTTACCACTGATAAAAAAGGATGTATTCCTTTCTATCCCCATTCAATTTTCTCCAGAGGTCTATCATATCTAATTTTTCTAAAATTTTACTCACCTCCTTAACTTCTTTCTTGTTTATTTTGTGGTTAGATTTATCTGGGTTGGAGAGGGGGAGGTTGAGGTCCCCCACTAACATGATATTGCTGTCTATTTCTTCCTATAACTCACTTAACTTCTCTAAGAATTTGGATGCTATACCACTTGGTGCATATATGTTCAGTATTGATATTGCTTCATTGTCCTGGTACCTTTTAGCAAGATGTAGTTTCCTTCTTTGTCTCTTTTAATTAGATCTATTTTTGCTTTTGCTTTGTCTGAAATCATGATTGCTACCCCTGCTTTTTTTTTTTTTTTTTTTTTTTTTTTTACTTCAGCTAAAGCATAATATATTTTACTCCAGCTTTTTACCTTTACTCTGCGGGTATCTCTCTGCTTCAAATGTGTTTCTTGTAAACAACATATCATAGGATTCTGGTTTTTAAACCACTCTGCTATGTGCTTCCATTTTGTGGGAGAGTTGATCCCATTCACATTCACAGTTCTGATTACTGTGTATTTCCCTCCATCCTATTTCCTCCCCCCTGTTTATACTTTTCTCTTTCCTTTCACCCTGTCCCTCCTCACCAGTGTTTTGCTTCTGACCACCGCCTCCCTTCTGTTAACCTCCTTCCTCTTTCTTTCCCCTTTCTTCTTCTAATTCTGCTCTCCCTTCTATTGCCCCCACTTTTTTCTTTTCCCTTTTCCCTCCTTCTTCCATATAGAGTAATACCCAAGTGAATATGTATATTATTCTCTCTTTAAGTCAAATCCAATGAAAGTAAGGTTCAAACAATGCTCACTCCCTCCTTTCTTTCCCTCTACTGTAATAGGTCTTTTGCACCTCTTCATGTGATATACTTTACCCTATTCTGCTTCCCCCTTTCTTCTTCTTCTAGTACAATCTTTTTTTTAACCCCTTAATTTTTTCATATATCATCACATCAAAGTCAACATATACTAATACCCTCTATCTATATATACTCCTAATTGTCCTAACAGAGATATAGTTCTCAAGAGTTTTAAGTATCATCTTCCCATGTAGGAGTGTAAACAGTTTAACCTTATTGAATAACATGATTTTTGCCTTTCTGTTTCCCTTTTTATGCTTCTTTTGAATCTTGTAGTTGAAGATCACATTTTCTGTTCAGCTTTGGTCTCTTCATCAGGAAAGTTTGAAAGTCCTCTATTTCATTGAGTGTCAATCTTTTCCCTTGAAAGATTATGCTCAATTTTGCTGGGTAGTTGGTTCTTGATTGTAATCCAAGCTCTCTTGCCCTCTGGAATATCATATTCAAAGATCTCTGATCCATTAATGTAGAAGCTGCTAAGTCTTGTGTAATCCTGACTGTGGCTCCATGATATTTTAATTGTTTCATTCTGGCTGCTTGCAGTATTTTCTCTTTGACCTGATAATTGTAGAATTTGACTATAATATTCCTTGGAGTTTTCATTTTGGGATCTCTTTCAGGAGGCAATCAGTGGATTCTTTCAATTACTATTTTACCCTCTGGCTCTAGAATATCAGGGGAGTTTTCCTTGATAATTCTTAAAGATGCTGTCCAGACTCTTTTTTTGATCATGACTTTCAGGTCATCCAATAATTATTAAATTATCTCTCCAGATCTATTTTCCAGGTCACTTGTTTTCCCAGTGATGTATTTTATATATTCTTCTATTTTTTTCCATTCTTTTGATTTTGTTAGACTGATAACTGATGTCCCATAGAAGCATTAGTTTACACTTGCCCAAATCTGATTTTAAGGAATTATTTTCTTCAGTTAGCTTTTGTACCTCCTTTTCCATTTGGCCAATTCTACTTTTTAAGGAATTGTTTTCTTCAATCAATTTTTGTCCTTCCTTTTTCAAGCTATTGACTCTTTCTTACATATCTCTCATTTCTTTTCCCAATTTTTCTTCTACTTATTTAATATTTAAAAATCCTTTTTGAGCTCTTCCAAGAAGGCTTTTTGTGCCTGAGACCAATACATATTCCCCTTTGAGACTTTGTATGTAGGCATTTTGACGTTGCTGTCCTCTTTTGAGTTTGTGTTTTGTTCTTCCTCATCACCATGGTAGCTTTCTATGGTCAGGTCTTTTCTGTATTTTGCTCATTTTTAAGCTTATTTTGTGACTTTTAAAGTTGAGTTCTGCTCCTGGGGCACAGTCCCAAGCTTCTTTTGCTAAGGGCTGCCAGGGGCCTGGTCACTGACTTTCTGTGCTTGGGCCTCTGGGGTTCACAGCTTGCCTACTGCACTGGGATGACCCAGCCTAGCTGCACCTGTTGTGCCGGGCTTCCAGGGCTGTCAGTTGATTTTCTTCACTGGGGCTGGAGGCATCACAGCTGGCCTGCTGTGCTGCTGGCCTGCTGTGCTGCTAGCCTGCTAAGCTAGGACCGAGGGGCCTCAGTTGCTGATCTGGGCTGTAGCTAAGAGCCTCCCGCTGGCTTGCCCACCCACTGTCTGTGTTGGGCTGTGATCTCCTTTTACCCAAGTAAGAAAGACCTTTTCTGAAGTCCTTAAGTTATCTTAATCTGGAAAATTTTTTTCATTCTTTCTGTGGGTTCTGTTGTTCTAGAATCCATTTATAGGTTTCATTTAATGTTGTTTCCAAGGGAAACTGGGGAGAGCTCAGACAACTTCCTGGCTTCTCTCTGCCATCTTCTCCAATTCTTTCTTCAAAAACTTTTGTTCCATTTTTAATGGCTTGCTTCATTTCCTTTAGATACTCATGTAAACTTTGTGGAAAATCCATTTTTCTCTTTAAGTCATTGCTTTCAATTTGTATATAGTTACTCTTTTCTTCTTTAGGGGGGATGGATCTCTACATCAAAAATATTTTCTTATATTCTTTCATGTTTCCTTTGGTTTATTTATCTTTTAAGATTTTATTCCTGAATTGAGATTTTGTTTCATGGCCAGGCTTTGTTCTTGCTTTGCTTTTTAGGTGAAATAGTTAGTCCTGCTTTGTCTTACCCTGAGTCACCAGAGTTTCTTCATTGACTTCTAGTTCTGAGCATTTACCCCCAGATCTTTGTGGTTCAGAAAACTAGATCTTTTGGGCTCTCTATGGTACCTGAATTCAAAATGTTTGGGTCCTTGAAGCCCCTGGACCCCTGGGATGTCCCAATCTAAGTATTGTTACACTACTCTCATCATTGCCATTCCTCAAGACATCTTAAGTCCCCACTCTGGTTTGTTTGTTTGTTTGTTTGTTTTGTTTTGTTCTTAACTTTCCTGTAGCTTTCTCTAGGGCATCCTCTGTCTTTACTGACTGTATGCATAGAATATGACAGGGTATATAGCCTGTCAGTGGTCATTCTGGGAAGTTGAGCTTCTAACTGGGAAGCAGAATGATCATAGAGGAAGTAGAACCCAAGTTGAGTCTTCAAAGAAAGAAGGTATTCACAGATATACACTTACTCACACACACACACCTCATGAGTAACCTTCTATACAATGTTTAATAGATTCATACTTTTGTTCTGATTAAATTTCCAGGGATTTCTTTAAATGTAACATGAGAATATCTGAAGTGGAATCACAACCAACCACAGAGCCTTTAAAGAATGGCTACACAACACCACGTACTCTAATTGAATAAAGTAATAGATGAGTGACAGTTTGTACTTTTTGGCCATACTTCTAAATATTTTTGATAATATTGATAATAGTGCCTTCAAATTTATTGGGAGACAACTAATGAGTGATTTTAGAGTTGACTGTACTTTTACCCTAAGCCAGTGAGGATAGTTTAAAGGGTGACTGAGTGTCTCAGCCTTTATATTACAAAGGCTTTCCCATTCATGGGCATGTTTCAAGGTTTTAATTTCTGAATTAGAAAAATAAGCTCTCTAGTACTGTTTATGATCAGAGATTGGGGAAAAAGCTTGGAAAGCATAGAATCTCTTACTAGTATACCATCATTTGTTGCTGCCTTTTTTATCAAGTGGCTAATCTATAAAACCTCTTTAAGTAAATGATAGGGTTTGGGGAGCAAGTTTATCTTCTCTTTTTTTTTCGTATGGCAGGTTATCTCTGCTGAAAGTTTCACATTAGTATGGAAATTAGTAGTAAATTGTTCATTCAAACAATAACTTATATGACTTGATCAGTAAATGTTGAATGAATGAAATTTAAAATGTACTGAGTTTTCAAATTATTAGCAATAAACCAGGGAATAAAATGCTTAATTTCTGTCTGTTTATTTTTCTTATTAATACATTATGTGCTATCCTTCCCTCCTTCCCACCTGTCCATGATGACTTTATGTTTCTGGTAGAATATGTGCTATTATACAACAATGAAAAGCAATAACGAGGAAATAAATGAGCAATAATTTGGAAAATAGAATGCTCAGTTAATTAAACAAATATTTATTGTGTTTCAGCTACTATATTGTGGTAGTAAATATTTTAGAAATGCTTAAGCACAAAAGTTCTGGTTAGAATAAGTACTGTGTGATTTGAAATGTACAATATTGAACAAGATACTATGAACAATGTCCTTTAGGTATTGTATTGGTTTGCTGGGCCATTTACTTATGCCTTTGACCCTTTATGGTGTGCTTTGCTTTTGCTTCTAGTTCCAATTCATTAGGAGACAACCCTGGAGTTGGACAAAAGACTTCATTGTCTGATTCCAGGAAAAGTAAAAAGATTTCACTTCTTCATTCAAGCAAAGAAAAGCTGAGAAGGTAAATTTATATGAAGTTATTTGTGCCACTGTTTCCTTTGTAGTGAAAACTTAAATTTATATGGTGTTCACAATTCAATTGATGGTACTGTAAAAAAATTAAAAGTCATTGTAAAAACTAGCCACTATGGGTACTGAATAGAGGCCTAATGTCTAATGGACTAAAGAGTGTTCTATCAGTGTCATCATTTAAGGAGCAGAAATACTGAGTTTCCAAGAAATCTGTTTGCTGAGTTGTGAGGTTGTGAAGGAATTGTAACTGCCTTCTCCATCTTCTTCCTGGATCCGACCCCCCTCCCCCCAACAAGGAGTTGCAGAGGAAGCAACCAGACTTAATTAACCCTGTCTTGCCACAAAATAAAACTGACCATTCTCAAAGTGGCAAGATGAAATTGATTGGCATTGATGGATTGATAAAATAATTCTGACCTCTCCAAAATATTCTTGGTTAAAAAAAAGTTCACATGTACATTTGTACATGAGTAAAAGTAAAGTCAGAACAACGAGCATTTGTTAAGTCTTTAATATATGACAAGCATTGTGCTAAGGATACAAAGAAAGGCTTTACTTTTAGTACCTGCTCTTGAGCTCACAATCTAATGGGGGACACAGCATACAAATAATAGTTTACAAAAAACACATGTACAAGGTAAATTGGAGATGATCACATCAGAAAGGCACTAAGATTAAAGGGGGATCGGGAAAGGCTTCTGGTAGAAAATGAGATTATAGCTGGGTCATGAAGTCAGAGAAGCCAGGAGTCAGAGATGAGATGCATAATGTGTTTATTGCTGAAATCTCACATTAATGTCAACGTTTAATTCATTCCTAGCTATTTTATTGTTTGTTTTTTTGAGTCAGTGGGTCTGCATACTTTATGGCAAAGATAGATGAAGCAGGAACAGAAAGATTGGACTATACTAATGAAGTAATATTTTTCAAAGTTCCATTCATATCAGAGTGAATATAGTGAGATAAGCATCCTAGTGAAGTTTACCTTGCTTCCCCACCCATGAAAGTAAATCCTATGCTTGACCAAGCTGTAGTCATTCAAAGAAGATGGAACCAGAAGAATCATGAGAATCCAGCTGCCCATCCCAAGTGATCTGAAGTCCAAAATATTATTTATTTCTTGGAAGTTTGTATCTGCCCAAGAAGGACCCAGTCAACTGATTTGAATCCAAACAGCCTCCTAGGATTTTTCTCTGTTGGAAATGAATTGCAAACAGACTCACTCTTCTTCAGTGTTGGTCTGATTTGTTCAGAATAAAGCTGATATATATGATATGAAAGATAGATATCCATTTATGCTTTTTTGTCACATTGTATTTTTTGTTCCCCATTTTTTTCTAAACATTTTTTCCTGATAGAAGTTGGTGCATATTTATTAGTGGTGACCTGTTTTAACCTTTCTTATAAGATCAACCATCATCAGCTTCCAAAAGAATTTCAGTAATCCTCCTCATTCTTGCTAAGATTTGATTGCAGTTTGTTCAGTTTAATCTTGTATTTCAATGTTCAGCAAGCACTTAATCAAATACTCACAGTATACTGGCTGCTTTGCTGTAAGCTAGGGAGACATGTAGAAGGAATAAAAATTTCTCCTCTGAAGATGCATAGATTCCTTTACAACTTCTACTCAAATTCTTACCAACTTGGTTTAATTTCTGTTTGAAATCAGGCCAGCAGGCTCTCATAGTTTACATGATTTGTTCTAACTAAGAGACCCCGTCTCCTTGTTTTCCATAGATTAAAAAGTTATGTGTAAATTAGATGTATTACAAAGGACTAATTGGTAAGTTCTTGGGTCTCCTGCATCCGTTCATGAATTTATTTATGTCAAGACAGGGTATAATGCGAAGATCATTGGACTTGGAATCAGAACCAAGTTTTAGTCCTGCTTTGAGGCATAATGGTATGACCTTGTACAGTTCCCTTAACTTCTCTGAACCTCAGTTTTCTTATCTATAAAATGGGGATCATAATAGTTATATCACTTGTTTCACAGAGTTGTTGTAAGAAAAGCACTTTCAACCTGCAAAGTCCTGTATAAATGTGAGGTATTCATATTGCTATTATTATTTGCCATCCATGTTTCTGTCTGTTCATCCACCTTGAAGGAGAAGAATTCTACCAACTTTTGTAGAGTAACATAGTGGGAAATGTCTTCTTCCTGACTACCTGAACATAGTACTGCAGTGTTGCAGTCCTTTCTCTTAAATTCAGTCTCTACTGCATAATCCCATTAGGCGGCAGGGATGGAACAAGTGTAGCACTGGGTTATATTGTAATACAGTGTTTAATCCTTCAAACAGCCAGCTTCCTCCACTCCTTTTGAAGTAACACAGTAAAGATGTACTGTAAGTGACTGAAAGCTTTTAGCGCCTAGTGAAGCACCAGTTCTATCCTGATACACCTGTATTAGAAGGATTATTGACTCCTCTGAGTTCAGAAGGTGGGTTATGTGTGTGGAATGGAGTGGAGGGTTAGGTTCATTCCTAATGTACAGTATTTTTGAGCAGAGAACGAATCAAGGATTGCTGTGAGCAGCTGCGAACTCTCTTACCATATATAAAGGGGAGGAAGAATGACGCTGCTTCAATTCTTGAGGCAACAGTTGATTATGTGAAGTGTATTCGAGAGAGAATCCCTCCAACTATCATGATTCAGGTACTTTCTAAATTCTTTGAGTTCTGCTTATACAGGACCTTCAGGCACCTGTAATTTTATTTGTAGTGTTTCCGTTACTAGATATCACAGCCTTATCCATGCCACAATATAGAGTCTCCACGAGTAACTGTTGTAGTTAAATAAAATGGAAAACTGAATTCCCTAGCAATGATCCATGTGGGGATGAACTTCCAAACTTAGCTCTCCTGGTCCTCTGATAATAGGTACATAAAATGAGCAGCCCGAACCATACTCAAAACTTTCCCAGTATGACTGGACCTGCCAGAGAACCAAGAGTCACTTCTGCATCACAGTGAGAAATCAAAAGAAGACTTTAGTGGAAGCGATATCATTTATACAGAGAGACTAAAAAATAAAATCACCAAAAAATTCTGTTTAGCTATCTGGAAATTTGTATTTACCCCCACTTTTTTTTTTTTTTAAGATTACAAAGGTGCTTCAGAGCAACAGAAGGTTTTGTAAGAAGCAACAGGTAGCCAACCAGCCCTTCCTTCCAAGTACTGTCAGGACACAAAGGTAGGAAATGAACCTTTACTTCCTATGAAATTCAAGTTTTTGCCAGTAACTTCCAACTCTTGCCATAGGCAAAGTACTAAGCCACTAAACCTTCACACAGTTTAGTGATCTATTTTAAAAAAGAAACTTTTTTTCTTTTGTTAATAGATGGGGAATTTTTGCTATTTTGGTCCTTGTAATGTGAAATGTGAATGATAATGGCATGCAACAATTTCAGATCAATACAGTGTCCCTTAGTATTCCTTTTATTATAACCCAAAACATTAAAAACAGGATCCTATAAGCAGTTTGAACTATAGAAATTTTTGTAATATACAAGTAAGACAAAATTATCTTGTATTTTAAAAGCAGTCAGTAGAGATTTAAGTCAAATTGAACAACATCCTGAAGAATCTGGGAGTCCAGTCCAAGTCTTTGTGACAATGCAAATTTCATTTTTACTGCTTTTGTGATGAAACTAACTATAGAGTTTAATAAAGATATTTTTCTTCAATAAAAAGGTATTTAAGATTTCTTCCCTTTTCCTCCCCCTTTCACTTTTTAGGGAAAGTAATGTGGTGACAAGTATGCAGTCACCTATGAAAGAAATCAGATTCCTGGCTAATAAGTGCTTGAATGTATACTCTCTTCCTGGTTCAGAGCGCCCATTGGATGAAGCCTTGAAAGGTGATGGTCGATGTCTCCTCAACTTCTTGCAAATAGTTTGCACTAGAGTGTATATAAATAGATATATAATTTAACCTGTTTTTATATGTATCTCCTGGGAATTACTGATTTTAAAATTACAGGTTTTTTTAGTCTGTTTGAAGGAATTAATGAAAAAAGCATTTATTAAGCACTTATGTGTAAGATACTATGTTGACCCTTAGGAATACAAACAAAAGAGATACGGTACTTACCCTCCCTGCAGATTATATTCCGAGAGGTAAAGACCACATATATAGGAAATGGTGGCTACAGAAGATGTGCTGTGATCTAAGAAATATGGGAATGATGAGTGGTGCCATAGGGAAATTAATTGACATGTCCTTTTGAAAAATAATGATAGTCCTTAATTACTGTTTCCCAGAGCAAGGGGTAGAAAGTATGTGTGTTTGCAGGGGATGAGGAGAAGGAGTAGGAGGAGGAGAGTATCTGCCTAGGATATGACTGTAAAACATAATCAGGTGACTGGGGATGGCTAGATATGGTTTACTTTCACCAATTAGAACAATATAACCCTGGGGTGGGAGCTGGAGGTCCGAGTCCTCAGGCATTTAAATGGTATATTTTAAGAAACAATGGTTAAGCTAGTTATGAAGCCCAGAATCCTTATTTTGATGGAAGAAAATGACTGTGTTTATTATTTGTAAAGTACCTGAGGATTTGGAAGGAAAGTTCAAGTTATAGAGAGCCTGGAAAACCAGCTAGAAGGATTTATATTTGACACAATAGAAAATAGGAAGGAATTGAAATTTTGAGGAGAGGAATGATAGGACAAAAATTAGTCAGGCCATTAGTAGCATTTCTTGAACACCTGCCATGTTCTAGGTTCTGTGCTTAAGTGCTGGAGATAAGAAAGAAAGGTAAAACAAAAACTCAACAGTTGCTACTTTCAAGAGGCTCATGGTCTAATGGGGGAGACAACATACAAACAACTATGTAGAAACAAGATCTATGCAAGATAAATTGGAGATAATCAATAAAGAGAAGGCACTAACATTAAGAGAAGCAGTATTTCAATAACAGCCTGGCACAAATATGAAAAATTAACTAGAAAAGGGAAAAACCAGAAACTGGGAAATACACTAGAAAGATCTATTGCAGGATAACAAAATTCAGTTTCAGAAAAGGAATTAAAGGAAATGTTTTTTCTGTCTTATTCTGTTTGGGGTAGAATTTATGCTTTTATGTATGTCTCCAGGTTTACCAAACATTTTCCTGAGTGTCTACCAGTCTAAGCCAATCTTGGCTAAATTTCTGGAAAAAGTTTTTTTTTTTCTACAATTTGTTTGCTTTATTGAACACATTCACAATTCAGAAGCCTTCTTCTGGTTTAGACTCAGATTCTTCTTCTGCATTTTGTTATGATTCATTAATTTATTTATTTTTAGTTTTCAACATTCACATCCACAAGATTTTGAGTTCCAAATTTTCTCCCCCTCTAGTCCCTCCTCCAGCCCCAAGACAGCGTGCATTCTGAATACCTTTCCCCTAATCTGCCTTCCCTTCTATCTCCCCCCCCCTTCTCTTATCCCCTTCCTCTTCTATTTTCCTGTGTGGCAGGATAGATTTCTATACCCCATTGCCTATATGTCTTATTTCCCAGTTGCTTGTGAAAACAATTTTTTAACATTTGTTTTTAAAACTTTGGATTCCAAATTTTCTCCCTTCCTCCCTCACCACCCACCTTCATTGAGAAGGCAAGCAACTCGATTCAGGTTATACTTGTGTAGTGATGCAAAGCACTTCCATAGTAGTCATGTTGTGTAAAACTAATTATATTTCCCTTCATCCTATCCCGCCCCTTGTTAATTCTAGTCTCTCTTCTGAACCTGTCCCTCTTCAGAAGTGTTTGCTTCTGACTACCCCCTCCCCCAATCTGCCCTCCCCTCCAAGATCCCCTTCCCCCACACCCGCTTTCTTATCTCCTTCCCCACTATTTTCCTGTAGTTGATAAGATAGCTTTCCATGCCCAGTTGAGTGTGTATGTTATTCCATTCTTAAGCCAAATCCAATGAGAATAAGATTCACTCATTCCCTCTCACCTTCTCCCACTTCCCTTCCACTGTAAAAGTCTTTTTGTGTCTGTTTTATGTGAGATAATTTGCCCTATTCTACCTCTCCCTTTCTCCTTCTCCCAGTATAATCCTCTCTACCCCCTTAATTTTATTCTCCAGATATCACCCATTCATCTTCAACTCATCCTGTGGTCTCTATCTATCAATCTATCTATACATGTAATTTTTTTCCCCTCCAACTACCCTAAAACTGACAAAGGTCTCATGAGTTACAAATATCATTTTTCATGTAGGAATATAAACAGTTCAACCTGAATAAGTGCCTTATGATTTCTCTTTCCTGTTTACCTCTTCATGTTTACTTGAGTCTTGTATTTGAAAGTCAGATTTTCTATTCAGCTCTTGTCTTTTCATCAAGAATGCTTAAAAGTCCTCTATTTCACTCAATGTCCATTTTTTCCCCTGAAGGATTATACTCAGTTGTGCTGGGTAGGTGATGCTTGGTTGTAACCCTATGTCCTTTGCCCTCTGGAATTTCATATTCCAAGCCCTCCAGTCCCTTAATGTAGAAGCTGCTAAATCCAGTGTTATCTTGATTGTGTTTCTGCAATACTTGAATCATTTCTTTCTGACTGCTTGTAATATTTTCTGCTTGACCTGGGAACTCTGGAATTTGCCTACAATATTCCTAGGAGTTTTCCTTTGGGGATCTCTTTCAGGAGGTGATTGATGGATTCTTTCAATTTCTATTTTGCCCTCTGGTTCTAAAATATCAGGGCAGTTTTCCTTGATATTTTCTTGAAAGATGATGTCTAGACTCTTTTTGTGATCATGGCTTTCAGATAGTTCAATAATTTTTAAATTATTTCTCCTGGATCTATTTTCCAGGTCAGTTGTTTTTCCAATGAGATATTTAACAGTTTTCTATTTTTTCATTCTTCTGAATTTGTTTTACAGTGTCTTGATTTCTCGTAAAGTCACTAGCTTCCAATTTCTCCATTCTAATTTTTAAGGAAGTATTTTCTTCAGTAAGCTTTTGGACTTCCTTTTCCATTTGGGCAATTTTGCTTTTTAAGGCATTCTTTTCCTCATTGGCTTTTTGGACCTCTTTTGCCATTTGGGTTAGCTATTTTTTAAGGTGTTATTTTCTTCAGTATTTTTTGGGTATCCATTAGCAAACTGTTGACTTGTTTTTCATGATTTTCTTGCATCACTCTCATTTCTCTTCCTAGTTTTTCCTCTACTTCTCTTACTTGCTTCTCAAAATTGTTTTTGAGCTCTTCCATGGCCTGGGACTGATTCATATGTTTCTTGGAGGTTTTGGACATAGGAGCTTTGATTTTGTTGTTTTCATCTGGTTGTATGTTTTGATCTTCTTTGTCACCAAATAAAGATTCTATGGTCTGGCTTTTTTTGCGTAATTTGCTCATGATCGTGGGTAATTACTTGAGTTTTAAACTCTTTGTTAAGGTAGGGGTCTGCTTCCAGTGTGGAGAATGTACTGTCTGAAGCTTCAGGGGTTTTGTGCAGCTGTTGTCAGAGATACTTCTAGGGACCTGTAAGTTTTCAGTTCTTCCAAGGTGGTATGATCAAGGGCGAGGTGTTTACTCCTTTCTTGGCCTGTGCTTTGGTCTATGAGTGACCACAAGCACTCTTTTCTGCCTTGGAACTGTGAGAATTTCCTCTCCACTGCCACCACAAGCTCCACCATGTTAGCACTTCTCCTCACCCCAGGATTTGCACCCAGAACTGTGACCCAGATCCAAGCACAGGCAAAGCAAGAGAATCCTTCCTCAGCACCAGCAAAGAGATCCCTGCAATCCCCCTCTGATCAGCCACTCAATGTCCCCCTCAGTCTGTGGGCCCAGAGCTCTGCAAGCAGCCACAGCCCCGGGGCTGGGGCTGGGACCAAGCTTCTCTCTCACCACAGTCATAGACCTTTCCTACTGACCTTCTAAGTTGTCTTTAGCATTTGTGGGTTGAGAAGTCTGCAAACCACCACAGCTGCCTGTGATTCAGTCCTCTGAGGCCTGCTCCAGATTTGCTAAGGCCTGTTTTGCCTGAATGCCCATGCTGGACTGTACTCCTCTCCCAGTCCAGCACAATAGACCTTTCTAGTCAACCATCCAGGTTGTCTTGGGCTGGAAATCTGTTTCACTTTGTCTTTTTGTGGGTTCTACTGCTCTAGAATTTGTTTATAACCATTTTTTTTTTACAGATATTTGGAAGGGTTTGGGGGGAGAGCTCAAGCAAGTCACTGCTTTTACTCCACCATCTTGGCTCTGCCCAGAAAAAGTTTCTTTAGGGAGAAATAACTGTCGGTAGCCTTCTACCGACAAAGCATTCCATGACATAGAATACATTTATGAACCACTTCTGCTTCTACCCACTTTCCTAAGTCTACTTGCTACCTAATGTAGAAAATCTTATCTCCTACCACTCCCTAACACATACCTTCCTCTCTAGTCAAGTAATTTTTATCTTCACTGTTCTTATATAAACCACATATTGTTGCCTTTTTACTTTTGCTCACATTGTTTTCCCACATGGAATGCCTCCATTTCTCTAATTTTCTAAATTCCACCAAGGCTTCAAGGCCCATTTCAAGTGCTGCCTTCTTCATGAAACCTTCCTTAATGTGTCTGCCACATTGATGCATCTTCTTCCTATAGTCTTCCTTTTCTGTATCATATATGTTGATTCTTGATTATATTCTAAATATCACACTTATTTGCATATTACCAATAGTATAGTATTTTCTTCTCTAATCAGTTCAGTTAGTCTTATCTTCCCAAAATTATGCTACCTTCTAACATCCCTTCTAAGAGATGGTAATGGTTTTTCATATTTTTATATCTTCTACCATGCAAGATTCTAAGTTCTTCTAGAGTAGGGACCATTTCATATATTTAGTATCTCGCTTAGTGCTTAGCATAATACTATGTGCAAAGATCACAAAATTTTAGCATTAAAAGAACTTTAGAGGTCATCTAACCTGACCCCTTCATTTTACTGAGACCCAGAGAGGTTAAATAACTTGTCCAAGGTCATACAGCTAATAAGTAATAGCAGCAGAATTCAAACCAAGCCTTCTGATACCAGGTCCATGAATCTTTATGTTGTTTCATGTAAATGCTTGAAAAATATTTGTTAGATAGTAATACACATGTGATATATGCTCTGGGGTTCATTCTCACAATCCATACTTGTACCAGTATATTGGGTCTCCAGAACATCACTCACTACATTTCCCTCCAGGGTCTAAGGGTAATCATGAAGTATTAAACTTTCTCTAATACTGTTGCTCATGACTCCCCATCTAGCATGTTCCCTCAGTATCAGTCACCAGTCCATAGCTCCTCAATGTCATTTAGCTAGTTAACATCAATTAGTTTTTCCAAAGGAATATTTACTGAGAAGATAGAACAAGAACCAAAGTACCAAACCTCCGTAACTGGGAGCCCTTCCTCCTCCTCTACCACCTTGGCCTCTAGGAAGAGTGGACTCAAAGTGGTGACTACCAGACATTTTCCCCACCAAGTTTAGTTCGGGTGTGGCATGGGTGATAAACATGTCAGCCCCTTGCTGTATTACTGGCTTCTCAGCTGCTGGATCAATTCACTGCTGAGCTAAGCAGATCATTTCTCAGAACTGTCTCCTCACTAGATTTGGCTGCTGTAACTAATAGCATACTCTGCAGTAGACTCTAGTTGCTAAACTAGTGGTGGCTCTTCTGATCTTTTGAAGCTCACAAGGTCATAACATTTCATCTTCATTACTCACTTACCTGGGGTCAGGAAAGAATAAATTGCAGGGAGAGAAATAGGGGTGCAATACATATCTATGTTTTTGTGGCTAGGTAGGGAGAAGAGGCAGTTGGCTGTAGTAGGCTGCCATCATTACTACTACCTCTCCCCAACCCAAAGACTTTCAATATTTTTTCTTCCTCCTCACTGGAAAGCCTCCAAGGAAAAGAGGAAGAGTTAATCCATTCAAGACTTTTGTGTGCACAATCAGTTCTGTCCCAGCAGCTAATCAAAAGGTTTTCTGTAACCACACAATAAGCCACCAGGAAACAGAGTATGTATGCACTTACTCTGAATCCAGGAAAAGTCCCATCCATTATGCATTTTTGGAAATAGGCTTACCATACCTCCATGCAGGTTGACAGTGGGCAGATAATTGCATTTACTTGAAGGACTCTGCCCTCATGGGCCGGTTATTTGCTCCATTTAAAAATTTACCATTCTTGGTAAATCACCCTGGATATATTTTAAACCCATTGTCCATATGCTAAATCCAGATGAGTTCTCTGGTGTCCCATGGAGGCATAAGCATTATTTTTTCTCACTTACTTCCCCTGTGCCATATAAGAAAGAGTCTCAAAACAGCTAATATGTATAGGTAACAATCATAATGAACCATAAATACAGAGTTGTACAGATTCAATAAAGAATATTTTACAGTGTTTATCAGTAGCTTACTTAGTACAGAATGAAAGCTTGTCTTGAAACTGGAAATGGTCTTCCATAACCCAAAGGCAATAAAAACAAAAAAAGGCAAAGAAAATCTAGTTAATTAACTCAGGAAAAAAAAAAACTTGTATCCTATAGAGATTCCTAGAATATGTGATATTCTACCTATAGGTATTAGGGATGTAGGGCTGAATGGAATTTACTCTCAGGTAATAAACCAAATCAATTTGGCTTGATGTTTGTGTAGCATGCTCAGTCAGGGACTAAGTTCTACAGCAAATTGGCACTGGTCCAGAAGGAATTGGGACACTCTTCTTCTTTCATCGAGCCCTCAACTTACCCCTCCTCTGGACCCACCCTCGCAAACTGAGTTTAATTCTGCAAAATTCTTCTTGGTTTCTACAACATAGGTACTCCCCAAAACATTTTCCAGAGAAACTTGAAATATATAGGGAATCCCTCTTGAGGTCGAGAGGTTCAGATAAATTTACCCCAGAGACAGAGGGCACTTGAAATTTCCCCAGTGGATTCCTTCCATTTCATGGGATATCCAAATACGGTTCCAAACTTATCTAATGACAGAATAAGTAGGGTTAGGTAAGCGCCAAACATTTATAGGAATCCCAAAAGGGATTAAGTAATCGAATCTGGTTATTCAGGGTTTCTAGGCCTGAAGTGAAATCATAGGCTCTATTAAATTATTCCAACAAATAAAAATCTGTCTAATTCCTTTTCATCATCTATTATAACATTGGTTATTATGGAGATGCCAAAGAGGTATTGGTTTATAGAAACAGCCATGGTCTAGGGATCTAGTGATCCAGGTTCTAATCCTGGCTCTATCACTTTCAGTCATTTCCCATTCTGTAAAATGAGGGTATTGGACTAGATAACCTCTAAGGTGTCTTCCATCTCTAAAACATTTTAAATGGAAGCGAGTAAGTAAAATTTGGGCCTATAGTAGGAGTTAACCTAGTGTTTTTTTGGCCTTCTTGCCATCTATCTATAAACATACTTATCTTTCAAATGCTTAAGAAACTTTGCCTTTTCCTTTTTTCCTCATCTAGGTCTTTCATTCCTCTCTTCTTCTTCACAGCTAAACTTTTTCTTAACTTTCATTTTTTATTATGAAGTTTAAAAACATAAATATTTCCAAGCACAAAAGAAAAGCTAGAAAGGGGGATTACATATGAAACTGAATGTTTCTATTACACACAGCTGTTCTTTAAAATATATGTGAAATTTAATACAGCAGGACCAACATGGACCAGCAATGGTTCATCTTTTCAGTACTAATATTTTCCTGGTATTGCTATGGCTCTGAAATATGCAATACTCCTGATGATCATCAACCAGAGGGAAATGGAAAGGTGCATGGTGGGTATAACCAATGAGAAACCCTGAAGAATTCTGGTAAAGCATACTGTCAAGTAATTTTATGACAGGAAGAGATGGGCTAGTCATTTGACAAGAACTTGGGATAACAGGTAGACAGAGTGCCCTATTTGTACCCTCATGATGTTGGGAGAAAGTGAAGACTTCTAGCATACTGGGCAGTACTTCTAAAACAAATGCTTTTCACCTGGGTTCCCTGAAACTTTGAAAAAATATTTTGAAAACTATTTCAGTGTAATTTTTTTCCTCTATAAACTTATGTAGAAAAAGAAAGAGAAAAAAGAAAAAAAAAGAGGGTAAAGGAGGAAAAAAGCCTATGTATTTTACTTCATGTATTTAAAAACTTTTTTTCTGAGAAACGATTTATAGGTTTCATCAGACTTCCAAAGGAGTCCATGACATACACAGAAAGGTTAAGAACCCTTCCTGGATAGTGAACTTTTGGGAGGACATCAACAAGAGCCACATAGTATGGGCTAGCATGGATAGGTTACAATCTGCATCTTTGGAAGGAACTCCATAATTAGTGCAAACATAGATCTATTTGAGTATTTCAGAGAATCAACACTTCCACTTCTCTGTGACTTCTTCTGAACTTCCTTCTGTAAAGTTCTATTTATTTAAAAATATTTCATTGAGTCTCTTTTAAAATTTTTTTTTCTTTCCTCTACTTTCTCCTACAACTCTCCCTCCTCCTCATAAAAGTCCTCTCTTATAATAAATAAATGTAGTCAAGCAAATGAAATCCATACATTGGCTGTGTCTGAAAACATATCTCTTGTTCTTAGCACTGGTCTGTTTCCTCTCTCAAGAGGTAGGAAGTATCATTCATCTTGAGTTTTCTAGAGTAGTGATTTTTCACTGCATTTTTCCATTCTTCAGTCCTTAAAAGTTATTTTCTCTTACAGTATTGTATTATATAAAATGTTCTTTTGATTTTATTTACTTCATTCTGCTTTAGTCCAAAAAATATTTCCAGGTTGTTCTGAATTGCAAAAGAATTGCACAGAATTTGAGAGTTGGATGACATTTCAACAGCCTACTAATCCAACTCATACAAGAGAGGAATCTCCACTATAATATGTCATGATCCAGCTTCTGCTTGAAGGCCTCCAAGGAGGAGGAACTCACCACCCACTACATTACACTTTTGGACATCTTCAATTGTTAGGAAAATTTTTACTGACATCAAGCCTAATTTGGCTTCATCACAACTTCCACTTACTGCTTTTGGTTCTATTCTGTAGGACCAAACAGAACATGTATAATCTTTTCTCCATATGACATCCTTTCAAATACTTGAAGACAGGTATTTTGTTCTTCTTGAGTATTCTGTTCTTCAGGCCAAGCATGCCCAGGTTTTGTCAACCAAAACTCATATGAAATGAACCCAAGGCCCTTCATCAGCATGGTTGACATCCTCTGGATACTTTCTAGCTTATCAGTAGCCTTCTTAAATCCCTTTGCTCAGAATTGAACACCATACTGCAAATGGGGTGTGATAAGGGCAGAGTACAGTCAGAGTATTATCTCCCTATTCCTAGAGGCTCTTGATGTAGCCCAAATTTCATTAGCTTATTTTTTTTGCTACTGCATCACGTTGCTGACTCATATTGAGCTTGCAGTCTATGCAAACCCCTAGATCTTTTTCAGAATAACTGCCATCTAACCCTCCCTCACCAACCTTGTACTTATAAAGTTAATTTTTTTGTACCCAAGAGTAAGACTTCGTGTTTTTCCAAAATGAATTTCATCTTGTTAAATTCATTCCAATTCTCTAGTGGCCAGAATCTAGCTTGTCAAAATGCTTTTTGATTCTAGCTCTTTTATCCAGTGTGTTAGCTAAGTCTCCCATATTCATGCCATATGCAAATTTGATGAGCATGCCATTCATGCCTTTATCCACATCATTGATAAAAACAGCCAGGGCCAAGAACAAATCCCTGAGGTTATTCCATTAGAGATTTTCTGCCATGCTGCCATTTGATATCAGCTATCCAACAAGTTCTGAAGCAATCTTATTTTATTCTCTTTTAATTAATATCTCTGTATCTTCTCCCCAAGATTAGCATGAGATGTTTAAACATGCCTTTGCTAAAATCAAGGTAAACTATGTCCACAACATTTCTCTCATTTACTAGTTCAGTAATTTTTTACGAAAAAGGAAATGAAGTTAGTGTGTATGATCTGTTGTTGATGAAACTACATTGGTTCTTTGAAATCATAACTTCCTTTTCTATGTGTTCACCAGTATTTAATAATCCATTCTAGATTTTTCCCAGGTATAGAAGTCATTTGCACTGACCTACAGTTTACAGACTTATTTCTCTTTCCTTTTTTTTTTGAAAATCAGAAAAACATTTACCTTCTGATACCTCTCTTTTTTTCAGTGATCTCTCAAATGTCATTGATAGTCACTCAGCAATCACATCTGCTGGTTCTTTTAGTGCTTAATGATGTAGTTCATCTGATCCAGGTAGTTCATGAGGAGAAGCTGGGTGCTCCTTTACTGTCTCCTTATCTTGGATATCAATTCTCCTTTAGCATGTTTGTTCTGTCATCTCTGGTACAGAAATTATTATTCTTAGGGGCAGCTAGGTGGTATAGTGGATAGGGCACTGGCCCTAAACTTCAAATCTGGCCTCAGACCAAACACTTGACACTTACTAGCTGTATGACCCTGGGCAAGTCACTTAACCCCAATTGCCTAAAAACAAGCAAAAAAAAAAGAAATTATTATTCTTGACAGGGAAAATAGAAACAAAATATAAATTAAGCAGCTCTGTGCTGTCAATCATTTTTTCCACTCTGTCTTATTTGTTTTTTGATCCTCTTTTTTCTCTCCCTATATCTTTTGAAAAAAAAAAAGCTTTTGTTGTCCTTATTTTTATTAGCATTCCTGTTGCTAATTTAATAGGAACATAACTTACTCATATTCATCTTTAGTTACCTAGCCTAGCTTCCGGCATTTCTTTTTAAAATCTAAATAGGTTGGTTAGTTCCCTATGTATCCACACAAGTCTTTTCAAACAACAGTCATCTTTCCTCCTCATTTGAATTTTTTCCTTTTGTGTCTTCAGAATTTCATTCTTAAGCATCTCCCATCCCTCCTGGGCTAACTTATATCATAGGACCTTGGCTATCTTTCTTCTGAACCCTATACTTTCCCAAAATCTGGGGTACATTTCCAACAATGCCCAGAGTTCCTTTACATTTCCATCATGAATTCTAAGGAAAGTCACTTCTCCCCAGGGTTCCCATTATTTACGCCTAAGCAACCAATTCCTTCCTGTTAATGAGAATAAGGTCTAGAAATGGAATTCCCTCTTGTTTGTTCCTCCACCTTTTGAAGATTACCACTAAAGCAAGTCAAGAAGTTATTAGTTGCTCTTATCAGAAAGGGAGTTACAAGAGAAGCTTGGATAATTGAAATCCTCCATCACTATTACACCATGTCTTGCTTCATGTAATAATAATAATAGCCAACATTTATATAATATTTACTGTGTGCCAGACACTGTGCTATGTACTTTACCAATGTTATGATCCTCACAACAATCCTGGGAGGTAGGTGCTATTATTGTCACTCCCATTTTACAGATGAGGAAACTGAGGCAAACAGAGGTTAAGTGACTTGCCCAGGGACACACAGCTACTAAGTGTCTGAGGTCAGGCTTGAATTTAGGTCTTTCTGACTTTAGGCCAGGCATTCTATGCACTATGTCAACTAGCTGCCTGTGTTTGTATTTCAAAGATTCTACTCAATTGCTCTCCTTTTATCTGGAATGCTTGAAAGTTCTCTATTTACAGTCTGCTTTTCCTCTGTATATATTTCTGTGTATATTTCCTCGGTTGTAATTTGGAGAATAAGTTCGTCTCAGTTGTAATGTCTTTCATTTTGCCTTTTAGAATATCATAGTCCAAGATTTCTTATTTTTCTTAGTTACTTATTTCCTGCAATATGTATTCTCCTGCATTTCTCTATGTTTGTCATTGTGGACAAAAGGCCCCTATTTTTCTTTTAAAATCATTTACATTCTTAAGAGACTTTTTTAAATGATTGAAGAATTGAAAAATCATGGTTTATCTACTTGATACAGTGTCTGACTCTGATAATGATGGGTTGTTTTGGGCTTTTTTGTTTTTTGCTAAAATGACTAAATCAGATAAACATTAGTACCCCACCAATTTAAGTTCAATGTTGTTTCTTATACCTGTTACCTAATTCTACATCTACATTTTCTTTTATTGTACATAGATTTTGAAATATTTCTACCCATATTAGTTTTATTTTGTGTTTTGTCCCATATATGTTGCTCTTGAGTCATATAAAGGACTTTTGCTTGAAAGCCTCAAACATTCAAATTGATTACATTCAAGGAGGTGTTTCAGAATTAACTTTGTTCAAATACATGAGACAATTTTTAAAAATAATTTTCTTGTACAAATTGTCAATATTTGTGTTTCAAGTAAGAAATAAATGGAAAGCATCACTCTTCTTTCCTAATTAGTAATGGCCAGAGGGCACTAAACATATTTATGTGATATAAAATAATAGGGTTAAATGTTAGCATGATTTTTTGCGTATTTTATTTACTAGTTACCTTGGAGTTGATAGATCACTAGTGACCCAGCATTGATTCATTAATAAAAAACCATGTCAGACTTCCTTCCTTCCTTCCTTCCTTCTTCCTTCTTCCCTTCTTCCCTTCCTTTCTTCCTTTCCTCCTTCCTTCCCTCCTTCCTTCCTGTCTTTCTTTCCTTCTCTTTCCTGGATTGGTAGACTGAGGAATTGCCACAGATAGATGTAGTATACCTGGATTTCGACAAGTCATTTCTAAAAGTGCCTCGTAATATCCTTCTAGTCAAGATGGAGACCTGTGAGTAGGATAACAATACAATTTGGCACACGTAGAACTGACTGAATGTGAACTTAGGCTTCATTAATAGAAGTGTGTTTCCAATATAAAGAAGATTATTTGCACGCTATATTCTGCCCTGATTAAAACATATTTAGATTGCTGTACTAAGTTTTGGGTGCCACATTTTAAGGAAGATTTTAAACTGTAGCATATTTGGAATGGAACAATCAAAATGGAGAGCAGACTCAAAACCATGTCAAACAATGACATGGTAGGACATTAAGTGGAGTATATTTAGAAGAGAACAACCAAGATGGGGAGGAATCTCAAAACTATGTCAACCAATGACAGTAAAAGAAACTAATGGTGTGTAACCTGGAGAAGAGAAAATAGGGAGAAAACGATAGCAGTCTTTTAATTTTGGAAGGGCTGTCACTGAAAAGAGGTTTAATTTATTCTTTTCAGCTCTAGACTACAGGCCATGGATCAAAGAGTAGGAAACTACATTGAGGCAACTTTGAGCTCAACATTGTTGCCTAAAAGTAGAAATAATTACCCCCAGAAGTAGTGAGGTCTTTGTCACAATGAGCCTTCAAAGGGAGACTCGATGTCTATTTGTTGTGTTGTTAAATAAATGGAGATTTGTGCTTAATTTGAGGTTGAAATAGATTATTTTTGGACTCTGCCCTTCTAGAACTCTGAGATTCTACTTTTTAAAGTTATAATAATTTGTTCACTACTGATACAAAATTGACCCTTCTCAGGTCATGGCTAAATAAATTTCCTTCAGGATTGCTTCTTATTCACTGTATGTGAGGTTTTCATCC
Source organism: Vombatus ursinus (assembly GCF_900497805.2). NCBI lineage: Eukaryota > Metazoa > Chordata > Mammalia > Diprotodontia > Vombatidae > Vombatus > Vombatus ursinus. The sequence goes on from NW_020954591.1 coordinate 3,186,946, forward strand.
AAAGATGACAGAACTGGTAGAAAGGATGTGCAAACTGTCTGGTAACTGTTCTCTGCAAGGTAATAGCGATGGCAACTTCTGTTTGTACCGGTGCTTTGAAAGGCATCTTATTATTGCCCAGCAAGGGCTTTTGGGCAAGTTATCAGCATGTGACCAGAAAAGGCAGGATGCCCACTATAAATAAATCAAGTCTCATTTAATAGTCCCTGATGACTAAACCCTTAACAAGGCAGATAGGCATATTGCCATGAGAATGACTAACAAGCACAATAGAAATGTTAAACTTCTCTCATGTGTGTAAACAAATATATAGATTTGGGGTAATGAAGAATGTGAACTAGAGATCCTAAAGCAAGAAGGCAGACTTGACCTCATATAGGACTTACGACTAAATATATGACTAGGAAAGGAAAGGAAAGACTAGAAAAGGAATAGAATCACTTAAGTATTTTGTCATGCATATACCTTTTGAGTATGAATTGGGCTAGAAACCATGAGATCCCTTCCAACTCTCACATTTTATGATTATGATTCTGAGAATAGATTTTTAAAAGATGAAAGGACAGTTGAATAGCATATATTAAAAAGATATGTGAGAATATTCACAAATCAGAAAGGAGTATAATATAGTAAATTGCATTTAAATGAAGATCAGTTAGGGAGGGGGAAACCCAGAAGCAGTAGTATTGTTACAGGAATATTCTATAGACTAGCTGGACAAAAGGAGGAAATAGATGAGAAGTTCATGAAACAAATCATAAACATGGTATGTAGGTATGATGGTTTATTGATTTCAGCTGTTGAAACTCTACCAAAAGCAGAGACACTGATGAAATTCTTCATTTGCCTTAATGATAATGATTTATTTAAAGGGAAGGAGCTTGGCATATTAGAGGACTGACTCATCAGGAAGCCCTGGGTTCAAGTCCTGCACTGAGAAGTCCTATCTGTATGACGAGCAAATCATTTACCTTTCCAGGGACACAGGCAATTCTGTAAGACTAAATTACAAATGAATTGTTGACCAGTATTGGTAGAGACAAATTTCCATCAAACCACAAGCAGTTATTAAGCACTTACTGTGTGTCAAGTGTTATGCTAGGCACTAGGAATAAAATATATATATATATATATATATATATATATATATATATAGTAGAGGAAGACATAATATGTAAGTATATATGTACATACAAATATATATATACATACACACACACACACACAAGAGATACAAGCTGATTTTAATTTGGGGGTGGGAGGTAGGAGGTGGGAGTTAGTAGGAGGTAGTAGGTAGGAGATTAGGAAAGTCTTCATGTAGAAGAAGGTGAATTGAGTTGAAAAAATTAAGGATTTGAAGAGGTAGAATTGAGAGTAGACTGCACTTCAAGTCTGGAGGACAGACATTACAAAGGCTTAGAGAATGGAAGTAAAGTGTGTATGAGGACCAGTAAGAACAGTTTGACTGGACCATAAAGTGTACAAAAGGATGAAAAGTAATAAAGCTGGAAATGTAGGTTGGGGCTAAGGTGTGAAGGGCTTTAAATGACAAGCAGGAATTGTTAACCCTAGATATGTAGTCCCTGGATTTTATTGAATAGAAGAATTATATGGGGTCAGAACCATGCTTTAGGAAAATCACTTTGGCAGCTATGTGAAAGACAGATTGGAGTGGCATGGACTTGAGACAAGAAGAGAAGAACCATGGAAGAAACAACAAGGGTCTGAATTAGGGTGGTTGACCATATGAATTAGAAGACAAGGTTGGATATAAAAGATTTTTGAAGGTGGAAATAACAAGATTTGACAAGTGATTAGACACACAGGTGAGTGAAGGTAGAGAGTTGGCAAAGATACTGGGAGTCCCCTGTACAGATGAAATTACAGGTCTAGGACAAGGAAAATCTTTATAAGGTAGTTGAGGCAATGAGTAAAGCTGCTGTTCAAGACCTAATTGTAACCCACAAGGAGGAACTGGTAGCTGAAGCAGAAATTATGAAAACCTAGTAGGCAAGTAACCATTTCATCTTAGAATTTGTGATAGAAAATAAGAGGAAATATAGCCATAGTCTGACATACACCTTCAGTTAGGGGAGAGAAGCTTTCAAAGTTCAGATAAAGAACAGGTAATATCTCATGATGTAAGATTCAACAGCAGAAGTTGGTCCACCACGGGTGGGAAGCTCCCAAGAATAAAATTCTAACTCTATTGCTTCCATGTGGAAGAAAAAAAGGTACTGTCTAAAGAGAATGATACAGATGCATCATTTTTAAAAGGCAAGAATGGAAGGACAGGTAACTGAGAATGAATATGAGTGTCATAACGTTTGTTAAGAATGGTTTCAGAAAACAAAATATATTAGGATTCAGATCCATTCCCAGTAGATTAGTGGTGAGAAGATATGAACAAATTAATTGTTTAAAATCACTAATAATCAGAGAAAATGGAAATTTAAACAATCCTGAATTATTGCTGAATACTATAAGCTAATGAAGATATTAAAATATGGGAAGACTCATTGTTGGAAGGGCTGTGGGAAGATTATATACTCATTAACTTCAAGTGGAGTTGTGAGTTGGATTAAATGTTCTGGAAAGCAATTTGGAATTGTGTAAGAAACATTGCTAAATTTTTCATGAACTTTGACCCAGAGATCCCACTACTTAGAGCAAGAAAAAGACCCATGTGTATTGACAGCAACATTATTTCTTTTTTAAAAAGAAGCAAAATATATACCCTACTGTTGGGGAATAGATGAACAAAATAGGATATATGAATATAATATAATATTACTTCATGGTGAGGGATGACAAATATGAAGGATTTAAAGAAAAATGGAAAGATTTGTTTGAAGTGATGATGAATGAAGAGAACCAAGCCAAAAGCATGATACACACAATGACTTCAACTATGTAAATAAAGTTAACATGAAGAGAAAACAGATCTTGGTCAAATGCAATGGTCAATATTGATACCTTCACTGTCAAAATTGAAGGACAGTCTTTCTATTAAAAAATAGTTGAGGGGTAAAGGAATATACTTTTAAAGGGGGGTTATTTGGGTACTAGAAGTATTCATTGTCAAAACAAAATGTATCATTTTCTTAAATATAAATAAAAAATATCAGGAGTTCCGTACTCAAGCTCTTCCAAAGCTAGTGATGAATGCCAAGGACAATAATAGCAAAAAAGTTTTAGCTATATCAGTACCAAGAGGAAACTCAAAGAAGAAATAGAACTGTTTATTGATATAGATGGGTCAGTGAAGATGATGATAACAGTATGAGAACAGAACTACCCAATTTGTATTTTGCTTCTCTTTTCTTTTCCAAAGAGAATTGTTTTTGACACAAAGGATAGCAAAAAAATGGTTAACAGGAAAGTGAATTCCAAAATAAATAAGATGGCAAGAGACCACCTAACTACTCTTTTTCTGAGTCCAAGCCCCACCTCCAGACAAATAACATGGGGTGTTTCAGTGGGTATAATTGTTGAAGTTCTGTCAGTAATCTTCCAAAAAATTACAGAGAATTAGAGAGATGCCACAAGACTAAGGAAGGACAAATATTGTCCCTTATTTCAAAATGGAGACTTCCTCAGAAGAAGGAGGTCATTTATATTCTTCAAAATATAGCTCAATGACCTTAACTTTAACTCCTGGAAAAATTCTAGAACCTATCATTAAGGTAATGGTTTGTGATTATTTAGAAAGCTGTATGTGTTAAAATCAGTAAGAGCTGGTATGATTTTATTAAAAATACTCCAAGTCAGACCAAGTGAATTTCCATTTTGACTGATAATTCCATAGATTTATTGTACACATATTTTAGCAAAACATTTCACAAAATTTCTCCTATCTTTTTGGAAAAGATAGAGCAATGAGTGTGGTTTTGAAATTGATGTTCAAAGACTTGAGCCAAGGGGTGGTGCCCGTGTCAACTTGACAATGGAGGGAAAACTCTTGTAGAATGTCCCAAAGAATCTGACCTTGGCTCAGTTTTCAACATTTTTTATCAGTGACTCAGGTGAGATAATGACACAAAAAAGACTTTGACAGGCTAAAATGAGTCAAATGAAATGTTATGGAGATAAGCACAAAAGTCCTATATTTGAGTTTAGAGAGTCCGCTGTGAAAGTATAGGATGGACTACACAAGCTAGACAGCAATCAAGATGGAAAAAAGATCTGGAAGATTTGATACAAATATGTTATGAATCAGTAGATTCTAAAAGAGTAAATTCCATCTTATGCTGCACTGATAAGAATAGTTTCCAATATAAAAGAGGTGATAGTCCAGCTATTGGTCAGATGACATGGGGAATATCATGTTCAGTTTTAGATGCCACATTTTGTGAAGGACATTATCAAGCTGACATCCATTTAGAGGAGGGTAACTGGGATGGTGTAGGAACTGAAAACTATGTGAAAGGAGAACAAGTTGAAGGAACAGATTTAGAGAAGGCTTCAGGGAGAAATGATGACTGTCTCAAACTATATACAGGGGTGTTATGAGGAAGAATAATTGAACTTGTCCTACATGATCCAAGGGAGCAGAACTATAGGCAATGGTTGGAATTTGCAAAAAGGTAGATTAAAGCTTGATGTAAAGGAAAACTTCCACATAATCTGACCTGCCCAAAAGTGGCATGTTCTGCTTCAACAAGTGGTGGTTTACTCATCACTGGAAGTTTTTCATCAGAGACTATGTGACCACTTGCCAGGGATCTTGTAGAGGGAATTCCTATTCAGGTACACATTTGAGTAGATAATACCTGAGATCCTAGACTATCCCCAGCTTTTATTGTTCTCTACTTTTGAGAACGTAAAAAGGTCCAAAGATGCAGAGGATCAATCCCTTCTCTTCATTTTTCCTATTAATGTCATCCCAAGTTTAACTTTCAGACACATTGATGTTAAATAAATACAGATTCATTGTCACTTGATCCTTATAGAAGCCCTACAAAAGTCAGTGTAAATATCTGCCCTCATTTTACAGATCTGAAAATGGGATTCCAAGAGGTCAAGTGCTTTCATTTAGATCCCATAGCTAGTAAGTAGAGTTCCTTAATGGTGTATATTTTGCTTAGAATCATTGAGTTTGATAGAGCCTCAAAGGCTTTCTAGTCAAATCAATGCCCCAAATATGAAGTTGATCCATAGTATCCCTGAAAGATTGATAGTGAAAAGAGTATTAGATTTGAAGTCAAAAGACTTGGGTTCTAAATTTAACTTTACTACTATTATGTGACTCATCATTGCTTGGCCTCTTTTTTGTTATCTGAAAAATGAGGGTATTGAACCAGATGATCTCTCTAAGATCTTGATCCTGTAATATCAGGTAAAACTTTAGCCAAGTCACTTCTCTTGAAGTTTCAGTTTGATCAGTTATAAAATAAAGAGCTGGATTTAGATGATCTCTGTGGTCCCTTCAGACTTTGATGTTCTTTGAAACTACTCTCTGCCAGAGTTCCTAATGGTCTATTAATTGCAAATCTGGTGACCTTTTCTCCATTCTTATCTTTTTCAACCACTCTGCTGCATTGAATGCATTGACTATCTCTCATCCTGTATATGCTTTCTTCTCTGGATTTTCATAAACACTATTTCTGCTTTTTTGTCCTCCTACTTCCCTGATCATTCCTTCTTTGTTTCCTTTTCTGGTTCATCATTCATATACCTCCTAATTGTAGATGTACTCCAAGCCTCTTCTCTCTCTCTCTCTCTCTCTCTCTCTCTCTCTCTCTCTCTCTCTCTCTCT